>NC_138561.1:1405370-1489370 GCF_964273705.1 Natrix helvetica
ATTCCTTTTGCCTGATAGCTATGCCATCTAAGGATTTTGAGTCCCGAATTGCGTTCAACAAGACTTCCAAAGTTAAAATAAATAACAATGGGGATAATGGGCAACCTTGTCTTGTGCCTTTTGTATCTCGAAAGTTGTTGACAAATTTCCATTAATAATAAGTTGTGCATTTTGTTGCTGATAAATTGCTCCAATCGCCTGCCGCAATCGTGGTCCCATATCCATCTTTTCCAAAGTCTTGGTTAGAAAGTTCCAATTCACTCGATCGAAGGCCTTCTCTGCATCCAAGAAAACCAGCACTGCAGAGATCTGCTTATTCTTATCAAGATAGTCAATTAAATCTATGAGTTGCCTTACATTCTCCTTCATATGTCTGCCTTCAATAAATCCTGCTTGATCATGATGAATAATCTCTTGAATAACCGGCATCAGTCTGTTGGCTAGTACCTTAGCAAATATTTTATAATCTGTATTCAGAAGAGATATCGGCCTGTAATCCTCTGGTTTCTTAGGGCCCTCTTTATCTTTAGGTATCAATGAGATAAAAGCCGCTTTCCATGAGGGAGGTATTTTACCTCCTTGTTGTATATTACAAAATAGTTGTGTAAGATATTCAATCATTTCCAGTTGTAAAGTTTTATAATACATTGCAGTCAAACCATCAGTCCCTGGAGCCTTAGCAAATTTAAGTTGATTTATAACTAAAGTGATCTCATCAGCGGTTATAAGATGTTCCAAATTTGCCTTTTGAAGCACAGAAATTTTTGCAACCCTTTTTCCTTCCAAAAAATCATCTATTAACTTGTTCTGTATATTATCCTGTACATATAGCTTAGTATAATAGTCCACAAATGATTTTTTAATCAACTCTTGTTGATATACCATCTTCCCTCGAAACTCAATTTTATCAATAATTCTGTCATTCATATTCCTTCTCAAAGTATATGCTAACCATCTACCAGGTTTATTAGCGTTGGCAAAGGTGTTATGTTTAGCAAATTGCAAATTAGTTGCTGTTTGTTCTGCTATAAGCATCTGAAATTGATCTTTCAACAGCTTTAGCGCCATCTGGAGCGCCTGGTCATTCGGGTTTATTATAAGCAGCTGTTCCTTGCGTTTTATTTCATCTTCCAATTCCATTCTCCTTTTCTGTCTAATTTGTTTATGTTTAAAGTTCATATGTATCAGGACCCCACGCATATAAGCTTTACTTGCATCCCAAACTATTTCAATGGGAGTGCCCTTATTCATGTTAAAACTGAAAAATTCCTTCATGTGTTTTTTAAGTTCATCAACATTTTTTTCATATCTAAATAAATTTTCATTTACTCTCCAAGACCTTCTTGGCCTCATCCCTAATTCAATTTGTAACCACACCGGACTATGATCGCTAAGTGTCCTGGCGAAAATCTTGGATTTCTTGGCTTTAGGAAGTAGATCCGGTGTTAACAAAAAGAAATCAATCCTTGAAAAGGATTTATGTCTATCTGAGTAGAAAGAAAAGTCCATCTCATTTAGATGTTGCGTCCTCCAAACATCTTTTAATTTCAAATCGTCTTGTAAATCAAAAAAAGCCTTTGGTAATTTGGTAGTGAATTTCGTCTTTGTACTCTTATCTATCTTTGGAGAAATCACTCCATTCCAGTCTCCCATTATTAGAATACTCTTAAAGTTCCAGTCTAAAATTTTTAAATGGAGCATCTTATAAAAACTTTCTTGGCGTTGGTTAGGAGCATATATTCCTAGCACCAAAATGGAACCAAAGTCTGTATCAAATTGAATTGCTATATATCTACCAGCGTCATCTGCCTCTATAACTTTAGTTGAAAATCTTTTATTTATATATATCACCACACCATTTTTCTTTACCAAATCAGAGGCAGCATAAAATGTTCCCAGTTTTGAATTCACTAAATACTTCTGGTCTTGCAGCCTAATATGAGTCTCTTGAAGGCAAACAACATCATTATTAAATTGCTTCAAATAATAAAATATTTTTTTCCTTTTTTGTGGGGAGTTCATTCCATTCACGTTCCAAGATAATAGCTTAAGCATCTTTAGATCTGGTCTGGAGCGCTGAAAGCATTTGCTGAAGATCTCTCTCCACATGACTAATCTTCGGCCCTGCTCCTCCCATGGCTCCGGTTTGCTTCTTAGCTTCTTTCTTAGCACATTGTGTTTGAGGGTCGACGCGCTTGTGAGATTCTAACATTTGTCTAGTCGTGGATCTAGTAATACGTTGTTCGACAGGTTTAAGTATCGGCATTTCAGTGAGAGACTTAGAAGGTCCTTCTTCCAAGAAGAAACACAACAGAGATCCAGAGGGGTCCACTCCACCTACAGCACCCTGCACCTCCTTCTCTTTTTGTGTCTGCATTCTTTGTTCTTCTGTCTCTTTCTCAAACATCCTCTGCTCTAAGACATCCAAATCTACTGGTGTTGGTGTAGATGTACGTGGGGGGGGTTGCATTTTTCTTAAGTATTCCATGATAAAAGTCTCTGGCTTTGTCTATTGTATTCAGACGGTACCTCACCCCTTCGTAACTAAATATAACACCAATTGGAAATCCCATCTATACTGTATCTCTTCTTCAATTCCACTACCAAAAATCCAAATCCCTTCTAAGCTTTAACATCGCTGGGGGTAATTCTTTAAAGACTCTGATCGTTTTTCCATCTATTTGAATAGATGAATAAAAAGAATTTTGCAGAATATCATTTCTAAAATTTCTCTCAGTAAAGTATATCACAACATCCCTTGGTAGTTGCCTTTGTGATGCAATACGTGAATTAACTCTGTAAATTTTATCAATCCTTGCAGAAATCTCAGAAGAGTCCTCGATCTTCAATAACGTGGCCAAAGCATCAGCACAAACTTTTCTTAAGTCCTCTCTAGGGTTTTCTCTGATACCCCTCAGTCTAACAGCGTACTCCATAGATCTGAATTGCATCATGATAATCTCCTTATCCATCCTCTGCATATTCCCCTCCATTTCAACAAATTTCAAATCTGTTTCCTTCGTTTTAGTTTCCAAATCCAAAGCCAGATGATCAACTTTCCTGTCCACCTTAAGAGCAACTTCTGACAGACCTGTGGCTAAAGTGTGTAATTTTTTGTCAAGCTGATCATGTTTTTTAATAGTATCCTGAACCATTTCTTTAACCTCCTTAATTTCTTTGCGTAAAAAAGCATTTTCTTCCCTTATAAAGTCCTTGAAATCCTGATAATTTATTGTGGCACCTGGTGAAGCTTTTTGTTCCGTTGCCATAATTAATAATTCTTATAGCCGCCTCTAGCTGTCACCATTCAATTAACTTTCGTTTTCCTTAGGTATTCAGCTGTAAATTAATACTTGCAAATGTTTCTTTCTAAGTTGCTCGAAATTAAAACTTTGACATTTAAGTAGTTCAGGTTATGTAAACTGGCTTAAAGATTGTTAATAGTTAGGGTTGTTTCAACCGTTCCGCCTTTACTGCCCCGGCTATCAGCAAGTAATTAGCTTTCGTTTTCTGTAGGTTTTCAGCTATAAATCAACGCCATTTTGAATCCTTTGTTCTAAGCCCACGCCTCTCAAACTCAGCAGTAGCGTTCTTTTTAAAGGGATTTCCCCCCCCCCAATTAAGACTTAAAATACTTGCAAAAGTCTTGCTTCCTTCTTGGGATGTTGAGATGTTAAAGCTGTTCCCGGCGACTGGTTCTGCTAATTAGCAGAGGTTATCAAAAAGGCAGGAGAAAACAACAACTGCGAAGGAGGGCAAACCTCGTCAGACTCCGGAGGCTATAAATCCTCCTGGAGGGTACACGAGGACTCAACCCAGCAGCTGAATCTCTCCCTCATAAATTCCAAGAATTTAAGAGTGTCCGAGGTGTTAAAGATCGTAAAAAAACACCTCTAACTGCCTCTTGATCTGACAGGCTCAAAAAAAGCCTGCCATCGGCACAAGGAACAACCCGGAAGTCCCTCTCAGCGGCTTTTGATACCATCGACCATGGTATCCTCCTGCACCGGCTGGAGGGGTTTGGGAGTTAGGGGCACCGTTTTACGGTGGTTCTGCTCCTACCTCTCCGACTGGACGCAGCGTGTGTTGGCAGGGGAGCAGAGGTCGTCCCTGAGGCCTCTCACTTGTGGGGTGCCACAGGGGTCGGTCCTCTCGCCTCTCCTGTTCAACACATATATGAAACCGCTGGGTGAGATCATCCGTGGTTTTGGAGTGGGATATCATCTGTACGCTGATGACACACAGCTGTACATTTCTACCCCGAACCACCCCAATGAGGCCGTTGAAATGATGTCCCGGTGTTTGGAAGCCGTACGGGTCTGGATGGGTGACAACCGACTCAAACTCAACCCCTCCAAGACGGAGTGGCTGTGGCTTCCGGCTTCCCGGTTCAACCAGCTAATTCCAACACTGGCCATTGGGGGCGAACAACTGGCCCCCATGGAACGGGCGCGCAATTTGGGCATCCTCCTGGATGCCCGGCTGTCCATGGATGACCATGTGGCAGCCGTGGCGAGGCGGGCGTTCCACCAGGTTCGCCTGGTGCGCCAATTGCGCCCCCTATTGGACCGGGATGCCCTTCACATGGTCACTCACGCGCTGGTGACGTCCCGCCTAGACTACTGTAATGCTCTCTACATGGGGCTCCCCTTGAGATGCACTCGAAGACTGCAGTTGGTCCAGAACGCGGCCGCGCAGGTGATTATGGGAAGTACGAGATACTCCCATATAACACCTCTCCTGCGCGAGCTGCACTGGCTCCCTGTGGTCTATCGGGTGCGTTTCAAGGTGTTGATTACCATCTTCAAAGCGCTCCATGGCATAGGACCTAGTTACCTGCGGGATCGCATCCTGCCCCATACATCCCTACGACCAATTCGCTCGCACACAGAGGGACTTCTCCGGGTGCCGTCCACTAAGCAGTGCCAGAGGGCAGCGCCCAGGAGTAGGGCCTTCTCTGTGATGGGCCCAGCCCTCTGGAATGACCTCCTCCCGGATATTAGGATTACCACCGACCTCCGCTCCTTCCGTTCAAAACTCAAGACCCACCTTTTTCAACTAGCAGGCCTGGCTCAACCGTAGTTCCATTTTACTCCTCCTGGCAATTTTTATATTTGTAATCTCCATGGGGTATTTAATTTTAACTTATTTTAATATTTCTATGTTATAATAATGATGTATTGTGTTTTTATACCTCCTCCGCACAATGTGTAATTTTATATTATGTGTTTTATTTATTGTACGCCGCCCCGAGTCCCTTTGTGGAGAGGGAGCGGCTAACAAATTTAATAAATAAATAAATAAATAAATAAATACAAATGACCAAACTAACATATTTCAGACAGAAAATCCAGCTCTCTTAGGAGCCTCTAATGGTGGGAAAGGTGGAAAGAAAGAGATGGAGCGGATGACCAGCAACAATGTAAATTGATTTGATTCAGGGGTGGGTTCCTGAAACATTTTTTTTCTTCTGTTCCAGAGTTCGTACTTTAGAAAGAGACAAAAACAGAGGGAAAGAATGTAACACTGCCATCTAGAGGCTAGAGGCTTGGTAACATCTGATAATACAAAGCTATTGGCTTTGTTTACTGAAAGGCTATACAGGTGTTTCTTTGAAGGAAAGAGAAAGCTTTGACCTGAAAATCTTTACTGAATTTGTTTGAAATCTAGTAAAAGCCTTGGATGTTTTAATGGCAGTGTCTATAACCTGGAAAAATGGCCCAATATGAAGAAGAAAAGGGACTAACATTGCAAAGAATTATTCTAGAAATTCAAAAAGTCTTAATAATCACAGAAAGAATTGAAAAGAGACTTGAAATTATAGATCAAAATACAGAAAGTACAGCGGGAAGAGTTGAGAATACTTATAAAACAACGATGAAATTCGTGGACAGAGTTCAAAAAACCACAGAGAACATATGAAAGTGATAAGAAAATTGTTGACACTGACAGCAAATTGAGAGTGGAGGGAAATGATAAGTGCGAAATACGGAAAGGAGAGATCAGTGAACTGGAACTCTATCTCAGATGTCAAAATATAGATGAAGAAAGGGGAGAAAATTTGGCAGAAACAATGAGAGTAATTTCAGCAGAAGCACCAGCAATAACAAAAGTCAAGCTGATGAAAGATAGGGGGTTGGAAGTGAAAGTGCATGCCCAAGATGGTGTCCTGTCACGTTTGAGGAGAGTTTTGGAGAGATTATTTTCTTTCTCGGGGCTTGCAGGGGGTACCCTATCCCATCGCTGGTTCCAGGTCCAGCTATGAGAACTTCCTGGGACCTCGAGGATACCCTTGAGTTGTGATGTCCTGCCTTGTAGCCGGAATGTCGTGAGTGAAACGGGGCGGTTAGATAGATAGATAGAATATTTATTTCTAAGCCGCACCCTCTCCCGAAGGACTCGGGGCGGCGTACAATAAAACAAATAAAATACAAAGTACAATACAATACAATACAAATCTGGACAGGACATACATATAACAAGGACGTATATAAGACGTATACATCCTTGTTATATGTATGTCCTGTCCAGGTTGGCGGTCAAGGGAGAATGGAGAGTGTCGGCGGCTGCCGGCGTGGGTTTGTTCAGCGGTGGTGGCGGGACGCCCGACCTGCGCTGTCAGCAGCTGGCATGGGTGTGGGCGGCGGTGGCGGCAAGATGCCCGGCCTGGGGTATCTGCAGCCGGTGTGGGTGTGGGCAGCGGCAGCGGCGGCGGGACACCCGGACCGGGGTCTTTGCAGCTGCCGCTCCCCACACCGTGGTGTTATCCCGGTTGCTCACCCCCCTCCACCTTGCTTATGGACAGGATAAATTGGATCAGCGGGGAGTAGCTGAGGCAACTGGCATGGATATTGACGCCAGCGGAAGATGGCTTCGGTAGTTGGCGTGGGCATGGTTGGAGTGGGGGGGTCTTTTGTTGTAGCCCCCTCTGGTATCACAGGGTCAAACTCATCCCAGATTGTCTCCACAAGATTCATCCCCGTCAACTCGCCCGAATCTACCCAGTCAGAGTCCAGGCCTGTCCGGATCTGAGCGAAATAAAGCATTTACATATACTAGATTGATAATATGAAATTTTATACAAACTGTAAGTGAGGATGATGGAGATGATGTTGAAAAACCTTTTTATAAAAGATAAACAATTCTATATAGAATAGAAAATAAAGATGTAATATCATTGGATGATTTCAGGATGATGTAATGAAATGCCATAATATGAATTTACTTCAAATTTAACATTTCATATAAAAAGGATGTAATAATAGCTATGCTTAATAGATGTTTAACAATTATAACAATTTGTATACATGTATATTGAATTGATGATACTAATAATGGAAAAAACATGGAATTGAAAATTATTAGAGAATGTTATCAATGCTAAAATAATAGAATGATTTAGAATAGGATATAAAAATTCTTTATTAGTGAATATATTGAAGATGATGTGATGAATCGTTATAATATAAATGGATACGTATTTAGGATACCTTGTTTTATGGAGAAACAATAGTGATAAGCAAACAAATGAAGTATAATAATAATGTATACAAAGATATTTGATTGACAATATGTGATTTTTGATAAAGCTCAAGTGATGACTATGGAAAGGGCGCAGAAAGACCTTGTAACCAATCGACACACTGTATGCAGTTGAAGAGGTTTTTATGTTACATGTCTTGTGTGTTTGTGTTTGTGTTTGTTTGAAAATAAAAAAAAATTTTTTTAAAAAAGTAAAACACAAACCTCTGCTTTACAACCTCCCCATATCAGTTTCATATTTATCCATATTCCATAGATTTTGGTCTTTTTTCATTATCTTTCCATTATTATGTTCAACCAGTTAGCAACGCCATTTTATTATCATATTTAGGAATAAAATCCTTATCTTGCTTTATATTTTCCCAAATCTAGGCGTCTGATTTTTTCCTAGTAAGTCTTTTGTCCCCCTTCTCTGTTCCTGTGTTTTCTCTTTTCTTTATTTTTATTTTAACACCTCCAGTCCCATCATTTCCCCCCCAGCCACCCTCACAAGCGTATTTTAAATTTCTCTTTGTTGGGGCATCATCTCCTAATTCAATTTTCCTTATGCCACTAACAACCTTCAAAGCCACTTTTGCCTGCTTTTTATTCCCTTTCGTTGGGACACCTCTTCTTTTTACTGTTTTCCCTATACTGCTGCCAAGGCTGATGGAGCTTTTTGTTTGCTTTTTATTTCCCTCCATTTCTTCCCCTTCATTGCCTTGCCCCTCTTCTTCTTCTTTGAATTCTTCTTTAGATCTCTGCTTCCTTGGGTTCAGGATTCTATTTAGGCTTGATTTTAATTATTTATGCATATTTTTTATAATTTCACGTAGTTGTTTGTTCTAATTCCCAATTTTCCATGATGTCCAGTTCCAAAGTTAGTTAATTACGTATACAATTCTTGTTTCAGAGTTCTAATCCGCCTTAAGTTCATCTACTTCAACTGCTATGGAGAAACGCAATGGGAGCCATCTTAGCCTTTGGTTCTTCTTTAAAATCCAATTCCAAGATTGCAGTTAATTATACAAGTCTGATTTTAAAATTTCTGGTACACCTAAAATTTAGTTAATCCAAGTAATTTGAAAGCGGAAGAGAAGCTGATGCCATCTTAATCTTTTGCAGAAGAGAGAAAAAATAGAGGAGAAGAAAAAAGAAACTATCGTATTTCCCAGTTCTTAAGTGCGATGTTTTATTCTTTTCTTTAATAACTGCTCAAAATAAATCACCTGCAACAAGCTTGTAATCAGCCAAGAGGTTTTTTTTGCCTCCTTCTAATTTATGGGAGTTGGTTAATTAAAACTTCCCACACAGTCAAGGTGAAGATTCTGTTATCAGTAAGAAAACATGCTTTTTTTCTTGTTTATATTAGCTGGGAGGAATTCAAACAAAGTAAAAGTAAAACTCTTTGGGATCCAAAACCAAATTTATAATTACGTGGGTTTGCCACTTCTCTGCTTTCTATCCTTCTGTCCTAAAGCATTACAAAGAGCTTCTGGGGGGGGGGTCACCTTGGGTCAGGGACTGGGGCCCAAGGATGCACCATTTCCCAAGGCCCCAAAGCCGCCACCTGCTCACCACCACTCTAGGCCTGGTCAGGGAATGTACCATTCCCTTGCTCTGGCCTTGCCACTGCCTGCTTTCCGCCCACTTCACTCAACTACTTTTGCGCCTGGGGGGGGGGGGAAGGCGAGGCTTTACCCTCTTTTGCGCCAAGAAACCTCCAGTGGTCATTTTCGGCTGATTTCTGAGCAGTTCCGCTACGACGCCATCCCTCCCTCTGCTGCCGTTCTCTTGACCGGTTGCAATCGCGAGTGAATGGCACTGGCAGGCAAAGTATTTCCCCTCCAGAATGGTGGACCTTGGTGAAGCCTATTACTTCAGTCTAAGTATCTAACAAGTAGTGCCTCCTTTATGATACATTTGGACAGGTGGGCTTTCTAGAGTTTAATGGGCATTTAGGAGGAACTGTGACTGTCAGCCACGTATTATATGTGTCAAATGGGTGGCATTCTGGAGTTCATGTAGCATTCAGGAGCAAATTTGAAATTATTAGTTCAGCCAGGTGTGTCAGTGATTGTGGCCTCAATATCTTCAGATTATGCCAGAGCATCAGCCTCAATCCAGTTGGATAAAAAATGAGACTCTGAACTCTTGCTTAGCTTTGCAGAACTGGACAGCTTTGAGATGTTTTTTTCATGCTGGGAAAGTGGGCCTCAGGGTTTTTTTTCTTTTTAAACACACCCTTTGTTTAGCCTGCGCTCCCTTTGCTGGCACTTTCTCCAGAGACCTTTGTGCTTTTGGAAGAGAGAAGTGAGTGGATTTCAGCAGAGATGAAGTGGTGGCTGTTTGGGATCGTGATTGAAAGCTTGTTGGTTGCTGGAATAACAACTGAGGGTAAATGAAGCTTCTTTTGCTGATTAGGAATAAATTTAGAAAAGTCCCTTTCAGGGAATGTAAAGGAGTGTAAGGTGTTTGGTCTCATGACTTTTTCTCTTTTGAAACCTCTGTCAAGACGTATCTAACTATTATTGGTATTTGTTGCTTTCCTGATCGCAGCTTTGCACTGAACTGAGTCCTCTGTTTCCAGCTTTCATTTTAAGACATGCCTTCTCTACATAATGCAGCATTTGCTTCCTATACAGCTTGAATCCATCTTGTGAATTTATGCACGTTTGCTAATAATAACCAAACTCATTAAATAAAAGTTAAACAAGATTAATAGGCACCTTTTTCCATTAGTAGATATTTATTCTTGTTTTGAATGACAAAGTGTATGAAATTTGCTTATAAAGCGTATGTATAATCTGTCCGACTCTTACCAAAGTATTTTGGTATATTATATTGCAAGTGTAGAATTGTATTTCCAGGAGCAACTAAGACAGGGGAAGCCTGTAAGTCACTCTTTGTTGTTACTATTTCTTGTGGGAAAGGGGAGAGCCTTTCTGAAGATAGAACCTTTCTGAAGGTTCTGTTTATCCCTTGATATTACAATTAATAATCTTTCCCTCTATGAATTTAAGTTAATTCTCTCTTTTTTTTAAAGTTCAGAAACATCACCTTACAGGTAGACAACATTTATGAGAAAAGTGGAAAAGTGTATATTTACACTTTACAATATGAATACGTGGCGGAAAGGACCAAGGGCACGTTACTTATTTACAGGGAGCTGGATTTATCTGGCTGAACAAGAAGTGGGTGTTGGAAACAGATTTCTTCACAACCAAATCCTGTCACAATTTATATTTCGTGCTTCCTTTCATAAGGAACCTTTGATATGCTGAAGGCAATATCACCCTCCTTTTATTATTCTTTGAAACAGAGGCACCATTGGTCCTGCCTCCCAAGTACTCAGAGAGGGACCAGCATCTCTGGAGGAGGAGTTGGGAGCACCATCTGATTGCTGACCCAGGCTTCACTCCGACTCGTTAAAGATGAGGGGACCTTTTCCTTAATAAAGACTGGTTCTGCTAATTCTGAAGGACAACCTCCCTTCCCCGTGGATACTCAGAGTAAACCAGAGATTGCAGGGCTTCTGGTTTTGACCAGACACAAACAGAGAGTCCTTTGGAATTTGAATGATCTGGAACGTGAAGTTGAAGTTACTACCTGCTAACAGCAGAACCCTGATAATGAAAAGTGCTTGGCAACCTGGATAATCCAAGCTTTGTGCATGGATTACCTACATCCAAGTTGACAAAGGATTTATTTTCAGCCAGGCACGATGAACTCCCAACAATGTAATTACAGGACAGAGTCCCCAAAACCCCAGAGTTACCTCCTGCAATTCTAGGGAAATAGGGGTGTCTGTTGTGTAGATCCTTTCATTGCAGTGTTTGCAATAAGGGACCTGGGCAGAGTTTACAGCTTCTGTTGCAACTTCTTTCCTAGAAAAATATGCTCATCTTTTCAGCAAATCTTGTTCAGCTTCTGGAGGGGCTAACAGAAGCATCGTTTCAGCTGAGAGGACTACAGCTGTGTGTGCCTGAAGAAATGAAGTACAGTTTGAGGTTGATACACAGGTCCCAAAATGGGCCCTTATACACCTAGAATGATTCACCCTTCTTTCTATGCACCAGGAGGATGAAAAAAAAAAACCCTTTCCCTTCTGCAAATGTCTGGTAATCATCACATGCAAACCAGGAATCTAGTTTCTTAAACAAACCACAGTATGATGTAGTATTTGATAGAGATTTGCTTGGTAGCAGGCTGGAAGATTTAACTAGAATGTTCAGGATATATATTTTATCTTTTACTATTACAGTATATATAATGTGCCTGTGGAATGGGAAATCAATCAGAATAGAGCTGGAAGGGACCTTGGAGGTCTTCTAGTCCAGCCCTCTGCTCAAGCAGGAGACCCTATACCATCTCAGATAACTGACTGTCCAGGCTCTTCTTAAAAGCCTCCAGTGATGGAGCGTCCATGATTTCTGGAGGCATAGCTGTTCCCCTGGTTATTTGTCCTCCCTGTTAGGAAGTTTCTCCTTAATTCCAGGTTGCTTCTCTCCTTGATTAGTTTCCATCCATTGTTTCTTTGCACTTTGGTTACTTTGGAAAATAGGTTGACCTCCTCCTCTTTGCAGTAACCTCTCAAATACTGGAAGACTCCTATCAGGTCACCCCTAGCCCTTCTTTTCTCTAGACTAGCCAAACCCAAATCCTGCAAGCATTCTTCATATGTTTTGGTCTCCAGGCCCTTAATCATCTTAGTTACTCTTCTTTGCACTTTTTCAAAAGTCTCCACATCTTTTTTGTAATGTGATGACCAAAACTGGATGCAGTATTCAAGGTGTGGTCTTACTAAGGATTCATAAAGCAGTACTAATGTTTCACATGATTTGAATTCTATGCCTTTGTTTATACAACCAAGGATTGTATTAGCTTTTTGGCTGCTGCCGCACACTGCTGGCTCATATTTAAGCGATCATCTACTGGGACACCCTCTCACAGTTACTATTTTTGAGCTAGGTTTTGCCTAATTTGTACTTGTACCTTTGACTTTTCTTGCCTTGGTTGTAACACCTTGCCTTTCTCCACATTACATTTCACGTTGTTGGATAGGGCTCATTATTCAAGTCTGTCAGGATCTCTTGGGATCCTAGCTTGTCTTCTGGGGTGTTGACTATTCCTGCCAGCTTAGTGTCCTCTGCAAATTTGATGAGTTCCCCTTCTATTCCCTCATCTGAGTCATTTATGAAGATATTGAAGAGTTTCAAAAAAGAGTATTAAAAATAACAAAAGGAAGTCTAGAGAACTGTGACAACTGCTAAGGTGTCACTTGGAGAAGGACAAAGGCATGGAGGACTGGCTGTCAAATGGCTGTTTACATCCACCCTGCCCCAGATTACTTTGGGGCAAGATACAGGGGAGTGGTCTGGCAGACTCCTGCCCCACTCATCCTTGTGAGTGTCTGGGTGCACCTGGCTGGGCATTATGTATATGATACAAAATGGTGTGACAAGTGACTTTGGATTTGATTCAAGTTAAAAGATCTCCCCCCTCAAAGGAAATAAGTAAAATTGCACCATGTTACCCTTGTTTGAAGTGATGTAGCTATAGAGCCACAAAGCCACCGTGGATGGTCAGTGGGAGCTTTGAGGTTGGTCGCAGACACATTTGCCATTTCAAGATGTCATTGATGAATGTCTGCAGAACAGATGATCAAACCGTTGCTCTTTAACAGAGTAACAGAGTTGGAAGGGACCTTGGAGGTGTTCTAGTTCAACCCCCTGCTCAAGCAGGGAGCCCTGTACCATTTCAGACAAATGGTGGTCAAAGCTCTTCCTCAAAACCTCCCAACTTCTGAAGGCAAGTTGTTCTACTGATGAATTGTTCTCACTGTCAGGAAATTTCTCCTTAGTTCTAGGTTGGTTCTTTCTTCCCTTGACTAGTTTCCACCCATTGCTTCTTGCCCTGCCTTCAGGTGTTTTGGAGATTTAGCCAAGGAGTTGTCACACATTTGAAAACTAAGAAACCGCAGCAAAAAGCCATCCTGGAGGAAGTGCCTGTCCCTGTCTGCCTTGCCAGCTTGCATCTCCACTTCATCTCCCAGCCTATCCCCACATGAAGGGCAGCCCAAGAACCAACAGTTCTCCAATCTGGAGGAAAAGAAGCCTAGAGGTAGAAGCCCTCGTTGCAATAGTCATAGTAAAAGGATGCTGAGAGAGGAAGTCGCTCTGGCTCTTGCAGCTCAGCTTATTGTTGAGCAAATTAGAACACAGGAGCAACTAGGAAGGCCATCCGTGGGTGTCTGCTGCTTGTTGTCATTATATCTAGGCTTGGATTTTTAGGTGGAAGACAGGAGCCCCTGGAAGTGATTACCAAATATGGACATCTGAGAGGCAAACTGGCGGACGTGGACGGCATAGATGAGCCTGTGAAGAGCTTTCTTGGGGTCCCATTTGCCAAACCCCCAACGGGATCCCTGAGATTTTCCCCACCACAACCAGCTGAACCCTGGAGCCACGTGAGAGATGCCACTTCCCACCCACCAATGTAAGGTCTTCCTTCAATGCTTGAATGGTGAAATTAATCAGAGTTGCTTTGACAGAATTGCTTTATTTCAGATATATTGCACTGCATTTCATATTTTGACACAATTGTTTTAAACTAATTTAAGTTATTAGGACTGTGTTGAGCCCAGTTGGCATATTGGGTATATGATGTACATCATGGTGGCAATCCATGATGGAAATGTTCCTGGATCAGTTATGTTTCTCTCAGTTTTAAGCAGTGATTCTTAATCTTTTCAACAATAGAATACATTCAGTTATTTACAACGAGTCATTGGAAAGCTACAACCTCCATGACACTTCATTATTCACTCATAGTTTACTCTTATTCTTTGTTCATGTTTTCCCCTTATGTTTAATTAAAAACAAGGGGGAAACATGTAATTCAATTTCTCCTCCAAGGAGGCAGAGAGGATGCCTCTGAAGGATGAAGTCCATCCCTGTATTTCTCCTTCAACTTCCCCAGGCTCCGAGGCAGGCCTTCTCCAAGCAGAGAAAGGGGATAAGTCTGGAGCATCTGGAGCTGAAACAATGGAAAACCAGAACATGCATATTTCAAAAAATATCTGTTTATAAGAATGTTTCAATTGAATAACAGAACAGCAGAATAACAGAGTTGGAAGGGATCTTGGAGATCTTCTAGTCCAACCCCTGCACAAGCAGGAGACTCTATACTATTCTGGACAAATGGCTGTCTGGTCTCTTCTGTAAAAACTACCAGTGATGGAGAATCCACAACTTCTGGAGGCAAGTTGTTCCACTGGTTAATTGTTCTCACTGTCAGGAGATTTCTCCTTAGTTCTAAGTTGGTTCTCTCCTGGATTAGTTTCTATCCATTGCTTCTTGTCCTGCCTTCTGGTGCTTTGAAAAACAGGTTGATTTCCTCCCCCCCTCCCTCTTTGTGGCAGCTCCTAAAATATCTGAAAACTGCTATCATGTCACCCATAATCCTTAACTAGACTACACATAGCCAATTCTTGCAAATGTTCTTTGTATGTTTTAGCTTCTGCTCCACTAATCATTTTTGCTGGTCTTCCCTGCACTCTTTCCAGAGTCTCAACTTCTTTTTTATAATGCATCAGTTTTGGTCACCACAATATAAAACTCTGAGTGCAATAAAGCATAAGGTAAGCTGAGATTTTCCCCAGCCACCTTGCTTACAAATAGTCATTGGCTGCGTAAAGCTTTCAAAAATAAGAGGCTGGAGGAAGCTTTGTGTTCTGGTTCCTCCTCATTGGCATGTTCAAATGCGACCCACCAACTTCTTCCAGTAAAACTGCATCAAATTGCACCACATCAAACTGCTGTTTTGGGCAGAAAGTGCGACTTCATCCCTGCGACAAGGAAGGATGACTTTCAGGTGCTCCAGGGGTGGGCAGTATGAGATGGACATCATGAGACCACCGGAGAAGAAAGCTGGGCCTGGCTGGATGCCCATGGTGAAAAGTCTTAAGAGAAAGCAATCTTATGCAAGGCCTGGACTTTCACTCACAACAGCAGCAAAAGACAAGTTGCTGTGCAGGTGGGAAAAGAGGGTGGAACACCCAAGTCCCTCTCTTTTGACACTTACATCAAAGTTAATCTCTCCCTGACAAGTGTTAAGGAAATTGCAGTGTGTGTGTGTAAAAAGAAAGCATAGTGTATTGTGAATGGAAAAATGGCTGTTGTGACATCTTGTAAAGAGAAGTATGCAGCAGCTGATCTAGTTCTGCTGGTTCCGAGAAAGCCAGCCAAGTCTTCCAAAGGGGTCAGGCCCTTCATGTCTTAGGAGGTACCGGAGGTTCACACTGACACACCAGCCAGGCAGGCAGTGGCCTCTGCTCTTTGGGGCGTGAGTGCATTCCTCTGCATCTCAAAAAGGGGCTGGGTGGGGCTGGAAGGGTCTCAGAAAAGAAAAAAGAAAGAAAGCCAAGCCTTGGTGGGATGGAAAGAATGGCAGAGCTATGAAGTTGAGCAATGGCCTGGCTGGGGTGGGGGCTGCCATCCAAAACCAGCTTTTCCAGTTCAGTCGCTGGGAGCAGCACCAGAGCCTCGGTGAGTGGCCCACCTGCCTCTTGACTACCGAGGGGCTCAGAGGTGCTGCGGGGTGGGGGTGGGGGGTGGGGAGCGTGGCCGTTGCCTGCCAGAGTCCCTTTGCCCAGGTTAACCCTTGAGATCCCAAAGTGCTCCTGATGCCGACAGGCACATTCCTGTATTGTTTATGCTCAAGGTGCCTGCAAGACCTGGGATGGGTGGATGCTTTAAAGGAGATCATGAATGCAACACTGCCCAACCTGATGGTGTCTGAAGACTGCCTCTACCTGAACGTTTTCACCCCAGACACGGAGGCTAAATTGCCTGTAGGTAAAATGGATAACATTCACTTTCCTTTCTCTCTCTCTTTCTCTTAGCTTTTCTTGCATGCCACACATTCCTCGATTCAATCGGTCACCGGAATCAGAGGTTTTGTCTTCTGAGCTTTCAGACTCATGCTGGAGCCCACCTCCAGGGAATTTAAAAAAAATATATATTTATTTATTTTGTCAAGCATGTATAAGATAACAGCTATAAGTATAAACATGATTATGAATACAGGAAATGGATACCAATAAGTGGGGGCAGTAGGACAGGGACGGTAGGCACGCTGGTGCGCTTATACACGGTGAGGTCAACAATAAGGTGAGGTCAACAGTAGGCAGCAAGGTTGAAGATATGGGGGTTTGGGGGATGAAACCGCAGAGTCAGGTAGAGCATTCCAGGCATTGACCCCTCTGTTGCTGAAGTCGTATTTTCTGCAATCTAGTTTGGAAAGGTTCACCTTAATTTTGTTGCAGTTGAAGCTGAAGTAGTCATTGACAGGTAGGACATTGTAGCAAATATTTTTGCGTACTACGCTTAAGTCAGACCGAAGGTGAGGTAGCTCTAAATTGTGTAAGCCCAGAATTTCAATCCTGGAAAGTTCAAGCCCAAAAGTTCATCCAAGTCTGCTGAGGCACCTTCAAAAATGTTCCTGTCTGAGTAGTTGAGGCAAGGCTGTAGCTTTCATTTGCCTCTTTTGTCCAAGATTTCACTGTTTCAACTATTGGCTTTGGGATTTTAAGTCTTTGCCTGTAAAGAGGCACGAGGCGAATCATACAGGGGTCAGAGTGGACCCACAGCTGCTCTTGGTAGGGAGCGATGGGCATCGTGTTGAGCAGCAGTGGTCTAAAGCATTTGTGCCTCTAGTGAGGCAGCTGACATGCCGAATGCACCTTGGCAGCTCCTGGCTTAGGTTAGCACTGCTGAAATCACCTAATACAGCAGGGGTGTCCAAACTTGGGAACTTTAAGACTTGTGGACTTTAACTCCCAGAATTCCCCAGCCAGCCATGCTGGGAGTTGAGGTCCACAAGTCTTAAAGTTCCCAAGTTTGGACACCCCTGTAATACAGTGATAGGGACTCTGGATATCTCTGCAATGCCTTGTTTATGCAAGCTCGTAGGCAGATCCCAGCCAGGATGAATGAAGAAAACTCTTGTGGGGCATAATACAGTATGCATTAATGAATATTGTTTCCAAGTCCACATCACAAATTTCTTTAGTGTAGCGACGTTTTTGTGCCATTGGTTGTTAATAAAAAAGCAGACCCCTCCTCCTTTTTTTCTGGAAGTTTCTGCAATGTTATCTGCTCTTTGAATCTGAAATCCTGCGATTTGCAAGCAGCTGTCTTTAACTGAACCGTTCAGTCATGTTTAAGTGGAGCAGAGGGATACTGAGTTGGAAAGGTCTGGGTTGTTCCTATTTAAAAGGAGCAGTATGAAGAATAAAGGGGGGGGGGATCTGATTTGTTAACCATTTTTCCACAATTCCCCCTTTTACATGTGCAAGATTTATCAGAGTAGAGCCCCTATTATCCATGTTTTCAAAACATAATTCTTTTCCTATTTCTTAGGGAAGGGAGGGAAAGGGAAGAGAAGAGGAGGGGAAGGGAGGTTTCTCCCCACCTGGCTCTGCTGGCCAGGCAAACCAAGGAGGGATTGATCAGAGGTCTTAGAATTCACAGGCCATGTCGGGCTCCCTTCCAACTACCTTATTCCGCTATCCCCATTAAACATACATTTCTAGTTAAATAATCAACCCATTAATCAATTGAATGTTGGCACGGAGGTGAAACAATTAAATTTTCAGCGATGGTCAATTTTCTGATCTATTTTCTAGGTGATGGTTTGGCTTCCTGGAGGTGGCCTCGTCAATGGCGGGGCTTCATTCTATGACGGATCAGCCTTGTCCGCTTATGGGAATGTGGTGGTAGTGGCGGTTCAGTACCGGCTGGGGATTCTTGGATTCTTCAGGTAAAATGAGTTGTAAGACCTAGGAAAACATCCCGAACTGCATCCCGTCAGCCCATTTCCTGTACTCGGGCACAGGTGGCTTAGCTGACTTTTATAGTCTGCAAATGCTTGCAGACTAAAGCTCGGTAAATCACAAAGAAATTCTAAAGCAGTTATCTATTCCACCATTACTCTACGTATAACAAAGGCAGCTTTCAGAAAGCGACCCATGATTGGCACCTGGGAACTTACTTGAAAACTGCTGAAAGGAGAGTGGTGGTTTAGAGCTTGGAAAACAGCTTTGTGGAACTTAGAACATTTGCATACCCCATTTTATTCCGATGCATTTTTCGTATCATTGTGGATTTACTATATGAAATGAAATGTACTGCATGAATGATTTTGTGATCTCTCTCTAATATTTTAGTCATTCTTATTTAAGTCATCCTGGTCACAATTTGAAGAGAGGACCTTAAATCTATGTAAATAAAAGAAAAGCATGAAAAGTGAAAAAAAACAAACACCAGTTTGCATAGACGAGCATTGTGAACAGAAAAGAATGAGGAGAAAAGAGAGAATCTAACAGTCAGGAATCCATTTTCAAAAGAGAAATTAGTATGATAGAATGAGGACTAAATTTTGGAACAGGCTGTTACCAATAAAAGGCAGCTTCGTTCTGAAGGCATTCACTATATTTCTGTAGAAAAGGTTGCTCAACATCCATAATTTCTGGTAGCGTCTTTCTCAATTAACATATTTTATTGAAAAGCCTGCGCTTTTTTACTGCTCATGATATTTCATACCTTTTAATGAAATAAGTTAGAAAAGGTGCTTGTCAGGGCTACCTCTACCCAGTTCCTAGGAAAGAAAAACCCTTGGCTCTACAGATGGAGAAAAGGTACTTTTACTAGCAAAGAAGTGAATGCAGCTAGGTCAGGCAAGATCTGAAGCAAAAACGTGAAAAGCATCAACCAGAGTTCAGTCATTGGCCAGAAGATGTTTTGGAAAGTCTCTGATTCAGCTGCATTGTTGCTTCCTTCAGCATGCCGAAGCTAGAAGAATTGGCCTTGAAGATGATAAGCAAAGTCCAGGCTGGCAGTTGCAAAGCTTTACAAAAAATTTCTACTGTCTCCTCCTGCACGCTTTCCCCCCAAGTGCTCATGGCTGTCTCCCCCCACCCCCATTTTTGTAACAGCTGCTGCAAGCTGGCAAGCAAGCAGAGATGCATGCTGCCATTGCTTCTCTAGATCATTCATCCAGAAAATAATAATAATAATAATAATAATAATAATAATAATAATAATAATAACAACAACAACAACAGCAGCAGCAGCAGCAGCAGCAGCAGCACTAACAAAATACTACGATCTGAAAACTGAAGTTGAGCGATTGTGGAGGAAGAAACAAATGGTTGTGTATGAATGTCATAGGAGCCCTTAGAGTAACACCCCTTAAAGGGCTGCCTGGATACATGGAAATTCTGAACTTCTCAGACCTGAATATCCTGTCTTTGCAAAAAAACCTGCCTTATTCCATCTGTTCCTCAATATTATAACTGGTTGAGAAATGCCCAGAACAAAAGAGCATCCTTTTCTCGACTGGCTACTCTGAGCTGTTCTCCTTTCAGCACTGGCTCCCAAGAAGCCTCTGGAAACTGGGGGCTCCTGGACCAAGTAGCAGCCCTCCAATGGGTTCAGGAAAACATCGAGGCTTTCGGAGGAGACCCCTCCTGTGTGACCATCTTTGGGGAGTCTGCCGGAGGATTCAGCGTGGGGGCTCAGGTGGGTATGTGGTGTCACAAGCAGCTGAAAGATCTTTGACAGAGTACATCCCATTTAATCCCCTGTTTTGGGCCATAGACATTCAGAGTTAGTTTGAAAGCTTTTTGCAATTTAGGGGGAGGGCATCAAAGATCCAGTAAGAGACTACCTTCCAGATATCCTTATCTCCTCAGAAGCTCTGCTTCTGTTTAATTTTCTGTTTAATTTTCTTGTGTCCTTCACAAAGAAGGACAAAGAAGCAGAGTTCTCCAGCTTCCTCTGCTCCTGGCTTCACAGCTTTCTGTATCTCTTGGGTAAGATCTGATGCTTTCTATTCAGATCAATAATCTGTACAGATACAAATTATTATTAATAATAATCAGATTAATAATATGTACAGCTACAAATTAGGTGAAATCTGGCTCACTAGCAGTAACTGTGAGAGGGAGCTTGGAATCCTAGTGGACATTTAAATATGAGGCAACAGTGAGAGGCAGTAAGCAAAAAAGCCAGTGCAGTCCCAGGCTGCATTAACAGAGGGATAGAATTGAGTTCACATGAAGTATTGGTACCATTTAATAAAGCCTTAGTAAGATCACCCTTGCAATACTGCATTCAGTTTTGGTCCCATATTATAAATAAGATGTTGAGACTCTGGAAAAAGTGCAGAAAAGAGCCACAAAGATAATTAGGGGGCTGGGGGCTAAAACAGACGAAGAACAGTTGCAGGAATTGGGCATGGATAGTCTAGTGAAAAGGAGGACCGGGACGACAGGCTATCAGTCTTCAAAAATTTGAGAGGCTGCCACAAAGACCAGGGAGTCAACCTGTTCTCCAAAGCAGTACAAGAAGTAACGGGTGGAAGATCATTAAAGAAAGATCCCACCTGGAACTAAGGAGAAATTATCTGCCAGCGGGGATAATTAGCCATTGGAACAACTTGCCTTCAGACGTTGTGTTTGCTCCATCACTGGAGGATTTGAAGAAGAAACTGGGCAGCCGTTTGTCCAGAATGGTGCAGGGTATCCTGCTTATGCAGGGGGTTGGACTAGAAGATCTCTGAAGGTCCTTCCAAGTCTATTACTCTGTTCTATTAAGTTGATTTTAAGATTTTCCCAGTTTTACTTCTGTATGCCTCCACCCTATGAAATGGATTCTAGTACACGAATGAATGAACACCAATACGTTCTTGCGCTCAGGATAGCTTCATAACTGGCTGGGTTTGCACAAGATAAGTGACTTGAGTGGGAAATTAGCCTGACTCCTGCAGGACGGAGAACTCTTATGTTCTGGATAAACAATAAGAACCCTAAGCAGGGTTAAAACTAAACAAACTTAGGTTGTTGAGGACGCAGCTGCTTCTTCGTTGATTAAGCCCATTGTGCAAATTAGAACCATCAGAGAAAACTCTGCCTGCAAAACTCTGGGGAGAGACTGTAGGGTAGAAGGTTTCTGATCAGTTGGCAGCAACCCAGATGCTGAAGGTTTCTGATCAGTTGGCAGCAACCCAGATGCTGAAGGTTTCTGATCAGTTGGCAGCAACCCAGACGTCTGGGCAAGCTCTAAAGACAGGCGCTTTTTCAAAATTCTGAAAATTGAAGCAGATATTGAAATGTTCTTGAATGCCAAGACTCTTGTGGTGTGCCTCGTTTTATCTAAGCAACTCTGCTGTTTAAACCAACTCTGGCCAAAGCTCAGGATTAAAGTTTAGGAGAATTTCTCTACCTCCTTTAACAGGCTTTATTCTGGATAATAACAGAGCATTTTTAAAAAGCACCCCACCTCACGGACTCCCATGCCCAATTCCATTAGCATCACAGCTCCAGAAATGATCTGCATTTTTAATGCTCCCCAAATTCCTTGTTCAAGAGAAGTCTGATATATTATTATTAAGGCCCTTTCAAAAGGTGATGGAATATTATGTCCTTTTCTGCCTGTCTGTGCGGGTAGATTTTATCCCCCTTGTCCAAGGGTTTGTTTCACAGAGCGATCTCTGAGAGTGGAACGGTCCAGCTCCCCGGCTTCTTCACCCAGCACACAGAAGTCCTTGCTCAGGTAAGTAACCATTGTCTGAGAAATGCACGCTGGTACCCCAGTATTCACCTGGCTTATGTTTTACTGTAAATAAAAGTGATCCACGAAACTGTTAAAACTGGGAAAGAGATAACGGATCAGGCATATGTCAAATAGCCATCAAAATGGTTAGGGGTCAAAGAGTACATTGGTCCAAAAGCGGTAGGGAAGGACAAATCCCGACCACACCCGCAGAGCCTGTGCCTATAAATCCCCTGCATTTTGATTGCTGCCCAGCTGGCAGGGGCTGAGGGGGGCTCAGCCTCGCCCCACACCCCTAGAAGCAGAGAGACACACCCTGCTCACATGAGACCCAGCAGTGATGATAGGCACTTGGGAGGGGAGGGGTTGTCACTTTTTTTGAACACCCCTTCCCCAGGTATACCCTCCTTGTATACAGTCAATGAGGTCAGGTCCTGCTTTTGGAGGAAGTCCAAGCTACTGGATGTGGAAGTTCAGAAAAGGCAAAATCAGGATCAAATTCTGCAAGCAGGGCCACAGCCTTGTATCCCCGTTTGATAAACGCCAATTGTACCTCATTTAAATTGCATATTTTTTTCCACCTCGAAGAAAGTGGCATCTGCTGCCGGCTGTGAGACCACCAGTCCTGCCATGCTGCTCTGCTTACGGAACAAGACTGAAGAAGAACTAAGTTCACTGATTTCCAGGTTGCTTCCGGTAAGAAATGGAAGGTTTACAATTGTGAATTCTCCATTCTACTGACAGGATGTTCATCCACTAAAAGTCAGAATCTAACAAAGGGAAAGCAGCCGTCAAGATCATTGAGTGCAAATGTAAAACCTGCCTCAGCTGTCTTCTCAGGAACGCATGACTCTTGAAAGAAATGGAATTTCAAAAGGAACTTTTACTGAGAGAAGTGATTGCAGAGAAGTCAGGCGGAGTCTGAAGATTCCCATGCAAAGCAATGGGAGGTTGCAAAGGTGTTTATGAGAACTCCAAGGTGGGATGGTGATAACAGGTCATCCTAGGGACGCTGCAGCCTTGGGTAACAGGCTTGAACCAGCTGGGAGGGAATGCATCCTGACGGCCCAGCCCCCCCTTCCTAATTCCCATGCTGTTACAGCAAAAGCCGGTGCTTTTAAGTTAAAACTAGATTAATTTGTTCAATTATCCATTGGCTTCTTTTCTTGGCTATCCATTGTATTCCCAGGACTCTTTTTCAATATCACCATTCAAAAGCATCAATACTTTTTCTGTCTGGCTTCTTCAGAGTCCAACTTTCACTCCCACAGAGTGTCACAAGGAATTCCTTTGCCTGCACATAATTGATCTTTGTAGCTGAAGATTCATCCTAATATCTTTTCCAAAGCATTCATTTCTATCCTACCAAGTGCTAGTCTGCTCTATAAAATCAGTAAGATGATTTTGCTGGAGATATGCGGGATCCAATGCCACGGTGACAAGGAGCAAAGCATGTTGAGTCCAAAACATCCAGATGAGATTTACAAGTGGCTCAGACAGACACCTCCCTAATTCACTAACCACTAGATCAGGGGTGTCCAAACTTGGGAACTTTAAGACTTGTGGACTTCAATTTCCAGCATGGCTGGCTGGGGAATTCTGGGAGTTGAAGTCCACAAGTCTTAAAGTTCCCAAGTTTGGACACCCCTGCACTAGATGAAGGGGAGAACTGCAACACGACGAGACATGCAAGATTCTGTTATTGCAGCCAATCTCAGTAAAAGTAGTTTTAGCCTTCCTGCAACTAATTGATGTATCTTTTTAACTGCTTTTTCCTTTACTATTGATGGTTGATCCTAAAGGGGGAAAAATCCACCAATGTCTTCACATTGTCAGTTCTAAGTGTCATACCTACCTCATCTTGGTCTCCTAGGAAAGAAAGACTCTTGACTCCCTCTGTGCAAAAGGTATACTTTTATTAAAAGCCAACTGGTTACAGTACAGCAATGCCAGTACTAAAGGTTTGCACAAGAAGGTTCCCTAATTAACTTTCCCTTTTCCATGCCTCCCCCTGTTTTCTCCCTATTGCCCAGTTACATTTGAAGGAATTGTTTTGGTAACAATTCCTGCATTTGTGGGCTAGATAAATGAGCTATTCCATTCCATTCTGAGTCCCAAAGGTTCTTTTCAAGGAAGCAACTGGACTTTCTTGTTTTTTTCTTTTGAAGATGTTTCACTTCTCATCTGAGAAGTTTCTTCAGCTCTGACTAGATGGTAGGAAATAGAAGGATTTATCCATTCCTACTCCCACTCCCAATGGATTTCCAGAGGAAAAAATTGCAGACTACAGAAACCATTTGCACCACTCAAGTAACCCTCAGGACACAGATAAACCTCCAAGTGCTTCAAAGACCCTCTAAAAGGATGCAAATGCCCAGCTGTCTGCAAGGAGTATAAATCCTTCCATTCCCCACCATCCTGTCAGAGCTGAAGAAGCTTCGTGGATGAGAAGCGAAACATCTTCAAAAGAAAAAAACAAGAAAACCCAGTTGACTCTTGAACAATAAAAGCCCCTTTGGGACCACCCTGACCTGGAAGACGGAGAATCTCTACAGAGCCTCCAATGCTGAGGCTTCTAGCCTTGGAATGGTGAACCAATGTCTCTACCATGAGTAGCTTCTGTTTTCCCCTCCTGCAGCTCCCTCCCCTCATAGTCTGTGGCAGGCTGGCCTCTAGCAAAGGGAGGCTGAAAGGCAGGCTGGCACTTCTGGCACTAAGGTTGGTTGCTGAGTTTGCTCTGAGTTTAATGTTTAGTCCTAGTTCCATTTTTTTCCACTGTGCTCTCTGACCTTTAGTCCTAAGGGTTAGGGTCCTCTGCATTTTTGGCTGTAGGGAGATTGTTATCAGTGCTCAGTGCAGGTTACTGAGCTTTCTTCCTCCAATTATAAGAACCAGGCGCATCTTCTTCCAACCACTTTCTCTTCATATGCAGTCACAGAGCTTTGCCAACAATTGTCAAAGTCTTTAGGATTTGCTCTCCCCAGGCATCAAATGTCTATGAATCCCTGGGATTTCTTTTTCCCTCTTTGAAAATGCGGATATTTCTGCCATTTCGGTCCCTTGACCTCTTCCCCCCCCCCCCCTGATTTTCTGGGATTTCTCTAAGGTTCTGTCGGGTGATCAGGATCTGGTGATCAACTGCCAACCCAGGTGACTCAAACTCAACCAAAGGATCTCTTCCTGACTCTGTTTCTAGCAATCATAAATTTTCATCCTGCCCTTCACAGTTTTCTGGTGGAATAGATCATTTTACTGTATATTGGAGAAAACTGAATGAGAATAGGAGATAAGTTGCATTCTCTTTTCTTCTTCACTCAAAGTAATGGGATAAAAACATTAAAACCTTTTTCTTAACCTCCTTTGCAAGCAGCTCATTCTGAAAGCTTTCTTGACCTCGGCAATAAAGTCCTACGATGCCTTATGTGCTTTTCCTCGTCTCTTTTTTCTATCTCATGTACAGGTTCTTTTTGTGGCTTCTCACCTTTACTGTGCTTCTTATGAAACCATCCAGGTTTCTGCCCCCCCCTCCACTTTCTTCTTCATTGAAACCCTGATTACACGGTTGGGGGGGGGAGCAGGGAGGGGTTGGTATCTTCTGTTTTCTTTTGTCATTTGCTCCAGGTTCTTCCGGGTGTCAGTGTGAGATGGGCTTGCCTGCAGCATTCAGAGCCTACTGATCAGTCTATAATAAACATTTACTGAACTTTTATGCTGCCTAGGTCTCCATGATCCTGATGGCTCATCACCATCAAAGACCTTAAATAAAATCAAGACAAATCAAGATAAAAGATTTGAAGGATAATGAAATGAGGGTCTCCCTCTCCCTTGGTGGAGAGCTGAAGAAAGAAGCACCCTTTCTTTTAAGATGAGTTTTGGGTCCTAGAAAATCAGCTTGTCTGCCACCGCCACCCGATCCCATCCCCCCAGTCTGTAATGAGGCCGCGCAACAATCAGATAATCAGGAATAAAATCCTGACCCCTTGAGAGCCGGAGAGATGCAGAGCTCACACGCAACATAATACCTGGGATGGGTCTTTGGGCTCAGATCACATCTCTAGCTTTTGGCCAGATGGTTTTAACCTGTATGGAGGCAGGCAGGCAGGCAGACATTCATTGATTGGTTGATTTTCATATTTTTAACTCCCCCATCTCCCTCAGAGATTGCAGAAGTTTAAATTTTCTTAATTTTTGTTGAGCCTCAAAGTGAACATTTCTGTACCTTTCCAGTTTTGCATTATTGTAACTTTTCCCCCCAGGAACTTCACCTTATCCCTGCAGTCGTTGATGGAGAATTCATTCTAAAAGCACCAGAGGAATTATTGTCCTCCAAGGAGCTTCACGCAGTCCCATATTTAATTGGGGTGAATAATAATGAATACGGATGGTTCCTCTATGGAGTAAGTTGTTTGTGATTCACAAAATAGTTTACTCCCCGATAAGTAACTCTAAGAGAGATCAGTTTGGGAATATTTTGAAAATAGCCCAGCATTGTCCTTCCTACTTTCAACACTTCCGGTTCTTCTTAAATGAGTCTTGGGTTGAGCAGGAGAAAGTGTGTGTGTGTGTGTGTGTGTGTTGCGACCTGCATTTTGTGAGTTTGGCTGAGATGTTCCTCTCTTCTGGGCTGTTGGCCAACTCTTTCCAATGCACTGTGGGAAAATTAAGTCACAAATGGTTTTTGTTGGAGTGATGAAATTTCCATTTAATTCAGAAAAGATAGACATGATTACTCCTGCAGGCTACTGATATCTGCAGCCCATTTAATAAGCATTCCTGTATTAGGTTTATAATGCCACTCAATTCCACACCTGTCTCAGAGCAGCATATAGATTAAAAACAAATACCTAGAAATAAACCCCAAAAGCAAATGCTTGAGTATAATAGGGAAATTCTTTATTATTAGGTGCTTTAATCCTAATATTACCAATGCAATAATTGCAAAGCCTGGGGTGCCTGTTTTCCCAGAGTACTTGCAGATGCTATTCAAAAATTCTTTGTTCTGGCCTCCCTTGACAAGATCAGGAAAAAGTTTTAACTCTAACTACAAATATTCAAACGTATTTCAGTTTTAACTCGAATGAACCAGACCAGACGGACTAGGAAGGAGCCTGGAATGGCTGAAGGAGCTTCACAGACTTTTAATGGCTCAAACATAGAATTATAGACTTGGGTCAGGTACTGAGGATTTAATAGCTGGCAACTGATGGAAGCTGTAAACTGTGAGCTGATGCAATGAGGATTATTCAGCACTCTAGGCATAGCCAGTTCAAGACACTGGTGGGGTCCACACAAGTCTGTTACCGTTTAAAGAGTTGTCTATATATAGGTGGTGTTCTGTCCCATGATTCCAATGAATATGCAGACACCGGCTTGGCTGTCTGCCACGACTAATTACATAGATAAAGCCACCCCTTGGCTGGGAGCCTAGAAAGCTATCTTCAAGAAACCAAGATTAAACTTATGGAATGCTTTCTCAACAGCTAGTAAAATGGACTGTTGTTTCCTGCAAAGATTCCCCTCCTGTCGCTCCACCTATAAACTCTTTGGGAGGGGCCACAACCTTAGCCAGCTGTCCCTTTTTCCTTCTATGACATCTTCTCCACAGCTGTTCCTTTCTCCTCTCAGCTCTATGTACACGCACATCAGGGACAACCTCCCTCTGTTCCTCCTCACTGCTCCCTGATTCAGATGCCACCTGGTGGCCAACAGGCCTCTCTAGTCCCTGCTCTAACTCCAAACACCCTCCAGAGTCTTCCTCATCCTCCAGAGCAGTCCCATAATGGTCTGAGCTGTCAGAGTCCACCAACAGCTCAGCCGGCCGCTGCTGGGCCACAACGGGTGGCCACTAGGGAGCTTCTCTCTCTCATCATGTATCTCATTTCTGTCCTTGTGGCTGAGTGGTGTATATATGTATGTATGAACCACCACTAATTGTCTAAAGCAGGGGTGGCCAAACGTTTTGTAAGGAGGGCCAGATTTGGTGAGGTGAAAATGTGTGGGGCCGACCATTCAGCCTGACATTCGTTGAAACGATTTCCACTTGTCCTGCCAGTGGTGGCCCTCGCTGTCAACTTTCCTTTTTTCAGTTACAGTTGCCATTTTAGAAATGGACACACAAGGCTTGCGTCACAAGGATCACAATACCAGAGTGCTGACTCAGGTCTACTACCATCTTCTGGTGAAATATAACCCCCAGCCTTGAAGGTGGTGCTCAGCCACCGTAGGGGACAGCTGCAGGAACTGCTGTGTGGTGAAGGAAAAAGCGCCAGTTGGCGGGGATGATTGACAGGCTGAGCCGGTGGGGAGAAGAGGCTGCGGGCCACTCAACATTTGAAAATGGGCTGCAATTGGCCCCTGGGCCGGACTTTGGACATGCCTGGTCTAAAGGCTCTGTGTGCTGTGTGCGCCGTTTTGCTCCTGGGTTTATCTCATAATGATAGTCACACTGCCAAAACTCCTAACCCCAAGTGTGAGAATGGTATGTCCGATAGGGGAATTGAAACCAATGCTATAAATGTTGGTGCCCAGGAGAAAAGTCATGAAAGGAAGTAACAAGTGCTGAAAAATACTGAAAAATAACATGATGCTGGGTGGCTGAATATAATTCATTTCTGGAGCAGCTGCCCAGTTGGTATAAGAATTGGGCGGATGCTGTTCTTATTCCTCTATGGAAAGGGAAAGATGGTGACAGCGGCTGCTAAGCCTCGTGGAAAGAATTTGGGCAGTGGTCCAAGGGGGCTCAGTGAGCAACAGGAAGGAGAGGGCAGCTCTTGTACATCCCACACAGGGCGTCCAGACCAGAGGTTGACTCATCGGTTGATTTGGATTCAACAAAGATGACCGGATAGAAGTAGAGGCCAAATGAAAAAGAGTCTTGGGTGTCAGGTTAGGTAGATCCACTGCGGTTCTTCTAAGATGTTTCCTTTATTGTTCCTCAGCCATAGACGGAAATCTTGCCAAACTAAAGCAGACAATTTACACTCTTATATCCTGGGAACCCTCCAAACAGGAGCCATCGTCCCCCTCTTTCTTGCACACGGACTACAAATGCCTTGCCTCTTGCTCTGCACAATCTGCACAACCTTCCACCACACACCTTGCCTAAAAAGAAAACCAAATGGAAGCCAAACAGTGAACATCGTGGGGAGAGGAGGGCAGGGCATGCACAGTACATGTGCATATCCTGAATTGGTTTAGAAGCCAGCAGAGTTGGGGCAGACTGAATGGGGGTGGGGGGTGGCGGCCGTGCTTAATGGAGGGCCGCCAAAGCCCGCATTCTCTTGGCTGCCGTGGGGCAGGCAGAGGGGAGGGCAGCCTTAGAGGGCAAAGCACTCACTTTACTAATGTCATGGCAAGATTCTTTATTAGCTTGTTATACTTAAAAAAACATTCCCTTTTGGGGATTCATCCTCAAGCTTGTTTATAAAATGTTTTTATATGAATGGTTTTAAGTGCTTATTGCACTGTGACAAAATATGTTTTGATTCATTAATGTCTACTTACAGTTTTGCCAGTAGCTCAGTTTTTATAATTTGTGCCTCCTTAGGTTCAGTTGAGATTCTGAAATGTCTTTTTTTGGATTTCAGTCTCCATTGGTACACAATTCTTCAGATATCATAGAAGGCATGGATCGGGAAAGGATTGCAGCCGCCTTGCAGCCAATAGCCTCCATCTGGGTATCAGACAAGCCTCTTTCTATCTCTGTCATCAAGTTCACTTTGTGTGGAATGTTAGTTGATGTGTTGCAAATGGCTTAATTAGGAAGCTGGACCATTCTTCTGCTTCCCTGTTGTTTGTTTTATTATTTTTTGCCGTATTTTTCAGACTATAAGACGCATCGGTGTATAAGATGCACCAAGATTTTGAAGAGGTAAGTAAGAAAAAAGGTTTTTGTCCTCCCCGGCCCCCAGAAGCACTGCAGGCTTCAGCAGGGCTGGGGGAAGACAAAAACACCACCGTTTTTCACTGAAATTGAGGCATTTTCCCCTTCCCCCAGCCCTGCTGAATCCTGCAGAGTGTTTCGGGGGGGAGGCAAAAACACCCCTGTTTTTGCGAAAAACAGTCCATTTTTTGCCCATTTTTCACAAAAATGGGATGCGGGGCTTCGTCAGGCCAAAAATGGCTGTATTCAGTGTATAAGATGCACTAACATTTCCATGCTCTTTTGGGGGGGAAGGTGCATCTTATACTATGGAAAATCCTGTACTTCTTTTGAAGCTGTGTTAAACAGAATGGCCTGGCAAGCTGGAAAGCCATGAAAGTCTAATTAATTAAAATTGAGTGACCTGGATTTTGTGGGAGGAAGATGAATGACTCTTTAGGGGGGACCGCAGACCAGCTGTGCGTTTCAGCTATGATGCTCAGTTTATATATTTTTCTTGTTAATTAGTTGATGTTTTTGAATATTTTTATTCCAATTAGTGTACTTAAAGTCTGATTATCAATAACAACAAAAGATTTTAGTTGCTTCGTACTTCAGCCTCTTAGCAGCAATTTTTAAAAATAAGTTTTTAAAATCACTGCCATCACGACTTGCTCCCCAAATGGCCTTGATGGAATTGGGGGCTCCTGATGACACCCCCTCCCCAGAAGGAAATCCAAGGAGAAAATGGCTGGAGAAGTCCAAGCCGAGCCTTGGGCAGCCTCTGGGCAGCAGCGAATCTGTCTTTGGGATTCTTGCCCAGAGCATAGGTGGGATTCACTAGCCCACCTCCAGCAGCCCAGGGAGACTGAGTGATGGGTGTTTTATACTGCCGAATAAGATTACAGAGCTGTTAGCACATTTTGAATTAGAAACAGGCTACAATGTGTTAAAATAATTGGGTCTAAAAAGGCGGATAATTGGGAGAATGGCACAGCCTGCTCACAAGAAGCTACAAAAGTGCAAAGAAACTTCAGCAATTTTCCCAATCCTGTGTCGTTTCTGTGGACACCTGAAGACTTTTCATGCTCTGCCTTGTATTGGAATCAGGAACTTTGTCCCTGTTTTTACTCACCTATGTCCAATAATGGTAAATAGCCAATCAGACCCACCCTGGGCTGCATTCAGCACAACTGACTCCCTCCCTATTTTCAGGAATCCTACCTTCCTCTTCATTCAGCCAGGCTTCCGCACTGGAAAGCAACCTTCATACATTTTCTCATCCATGCGTACATTTCTGCAGAAGGTGGCTAACCACATCATGTAGCACTAATGAGCTTTCCATTCCTTTTCATTGGAGCTTACAAAATGTTTAGCTTCTAAGAATAAAAATAAGAAATCAAAATAAAATGATGCTATGATATTGCCACGTGGCCACAAAGGCTGTGACTAATCCAGGGGTGTCCAAACTTGGCAACTTTAAGACTTGTGGACTTCAACTCCCAGAATTCCCCAGCCCTGGGAGTTGAAGTCCACAAGTCTTAAAGTTGCCAAGTTTGGACACCCCTGGACTAATCTCTAAGCTAAGTGGGAAATCAGGTGATGGCAAAGAGCTTCTGAGCCACCCCACCGTTTGACAGCAGCGACCGTGACGTGGTTTGGTTTCCGCTTTCCTCATTAACTCCGCCTGTGGAAGCTCCTGCCTGGCGACCCTGGGACCAAGGGATGCTACGGTGGTTGCAGAACTGGGTTTTACATCATTGTGACTTTGAACAGCTGCTAAATAAGGCGGTCAGTCAGCAAGGACTATATGTATGAATTATCATAAAGTTTTCAGTAATGAGCAATAGATGTCAAAGAAAATGGTTTAGATTATGATAAAGGTTTGTAAAGAAAGGAAACAACAGAACAGAGCAACAGAGTTGGAAGGGACCTTGGAGGTCTTCTAGTCCAACTCCCTGCTCAAGTAGGACACCCCAGACCATTCTGTACAAATGGCTGCACAGTTGTGGAGCACCCACAACTTCCAGAGCCAAGCGGATTGTGGATTGTTCACACTGTCTTGAAATTTCTCCTTAGTTCTAGGTTGCTTCACCCTTTGGTTAGTTTCCATCCTTTGCTACTTGTCCTGCCTTCAGAGGCTTTGGAGAATAGGTTGACCTCCTCTTCTTTGTGGCAGCTCCTCAAATATTGGAAGACTGCCATCCTGTTGCTCCTGGTCCTCCTTTTCACTAGACGTACCCACTTCCTCCAACCGTTCTTCGTATGTTTTAGTCTCCAACCCCCTAATTGTTGCTCTTCTCTGCACAGCATTCTTCCCAACATAGTTAAATATATTTGACTTAAAATTCTCTCCCAGCATCTTCTACTTGTTAGTTGAGAGCTGAAGGATCGTTTTTTATTGCTAATTGCTGCTGCATTACTTTCTGCAACAGAACCTAGGCCCATAATCTTACATAGCAGGATTTTTTTATTATTTTTAATTACACAATTTTCTTTGTTATATATAAAGTTTCCATATCCACAATGGCAGTGTACTGACTGCTTATAATCTATTTTAAATACAAATAATAACTCTGATACATAAAGTAGCTATCACTATTATTCTCAAAATCTATTCATCATATTCTTCACATATTCTCACTAAACATTTTCCATTGTTTAATTAAATGCTCTATTCAGTTTTATCTATAATTAGTTAATAATATCAAGTATTATAAACATTATATAACCATCACATTTGTAATTATCATCCGTCTATTCATCATAATGTTTACTTATTGAATATTAATTATTTAATTGCAGATTTACTTCATTTTTATTTACATATCTTCCTTGATTCTGAATTTCTAACTTCTGCTTCTATTTTCTAACCATTGATAAAATAATTCCCAAGCTAAAAAATATTCTGTTTCTTCCTTATCCTTAATTTTCAATGTTAATCTATCCATTTCAGCACATTCTAGTATTTTCTTTATTACATTTTTCCTCTATAGGTATATTTTCATTTTTCCAGTTTTGTGCTTATACAATTCTCACTGCTGTTACCACATGTAAAATCAAATATATATTTATTTTATTATATTTCTCTGGTAGGATACCCAAGAACATCTCTGGTTTTAGTTCTATTTGTTGTTTTATCATTTCTTCTAGCCACATTTTTATTTTTTACCAATATTTTTTTTGCCATAGGACATGTCACCACATTTGATAGCATCTGGGAGATATATTTTGGGACATCTTTGTCATTCTTGCTGGTGGCAGATGCCAACTATAAAACATTTTGTAGAGATTTTCTTTGTAGGCTATTGACACCATCAATTTATAGTTTCTTTCCCAGATTTTTTGCCATTTATCTAATTCTATAGTGTATCCAAAAAATTTGGACCATACTATCATAGTTTCTTTTACTTGTTCTTCCTTTTTAAAATTCAATAGATAGCTACGCATTTGTAAAATCCAAACATTTCTGCATCTTTCTTGTATCTTGATTGTGTTTGCATAAGTGACCACCAGGACAAATCAATTTCTTCTTTTGTCAGTTCTTGTTTTGATTTCAATTCCCCTTGTTCATTTAGGATAACTTCATATGTTGTAATTTGGACGTATTAGTGCTTCCATCTTGGATAGCCAGACCGGTATTTTTATGTAATGTTTCTCTTTGATTCTTTCCCATACTACAAGCAGAGCATTTCTAATATAATGTCTTTGAAAATATTTGTGTATTTTATTTTTCCCATACTACATTAAATGCAGACATGCTTTCATTAACCCTCTCCTATTGATTATGTTAGGGTGGCCAGGATGAAAGAGGGTGAAACCAACTACATTGGCATGATGAATGAGATTTGTCAGTGAACGTTCATTAGCGTTAATGAAGTGCCAAAAAGCAAAACAATGGTCAGTGTCTCAACATATGTATTTATTTCTTGGTAGAATTACTCTCCTGAGATTATGCAGATGATATTGGATAAGTATTTGGAAGACACTGAAGACCCTGTGGAGTTACGCAGTCGGTTTCAAAAAATTATGGAAGATGCTATGTTTGTCATACCTTCTCTTCAAGTAGCAAGATATCACAGAGGCAAGTTCATGTACAAAGCCATAGGTTTTCCCTAGAATAGAAATAGAGCAAAGGTGAATTTAATGTCAAGAAAGGTTTGTATGAAGCCCCATTGGGCCCAGCACTATATTTTTTGACCCGATATTGGAAAACCAAGCAAAGGTCAGTTCTTGGTCTGCCGGTTATAAAATCAGCCTCTTCATCTGTGAAGATATTTTGGTGTCCGCCATCAAGCCCCGTTCCTCCCAAGGGGGGTGGGAGTGGAACACGAGTGGCCTGAAGGCACCAAGCTGTGCAAGCGCCTGTCCCCCCCCACTGCGCTTGTGCACCTCCCAGGCCTCACCACATCGATGTGGGCAAAGCCCGTGAGCACCAGGTCCTTGAGGAGCTTACAGCCGATGCATACATGGCCTGGGCCAGCTCCCCCTGCAGAGCAAGGGCTGCTGCCATCCCAGCAGTAAGGATGGCTTCCTCTGCGGCTTCCAAACGGAGTGGAGAAGAGGCCAGTTGGGCCAGCCACCTGCTGCCGAGTCTTCCAGGAGCCAGGGCAGAGAGGCGGCGAGGGAGCTGCAGCCCCGCAAGGAGTTGGAACCATAGATTGGAAAGCACATTCCCAGAGCGGCTGTGGCGAGAACACTCTCTGCCCTGGCTCCCGGAAGACTCAGCAGCAGGCAGCTGGCCCGACTGGCCTCTTCTCCACTTCCAGTGGCTTCCCGCCGGGATTTGGAAGCCACAGAGGAAGCCATCCTCAGTGTTGGGATGGCAGTGGCGGCCCTGGCCCTGCAGGAGGAGCTGGGTCAGGCTGTGGCTTCTGCATGGGTGCTGGTTGCTGGATACCACTCGGTCAGTTAGTGGCGTTCTGCCAGGCTGGAGGGTAGGGGTTGTCCACTGGGTGGGCACCACATGGCAAGAGATTTTGCAAGCAGGCTCCCGAAGAGCCGGGCACAGGGACAAGGTGCACCCCTGAGCAAACTGGCAGTAGTCTCTGCCAGAGCCCACCCCTGCTTGTCTCCCACTGAACACATGTCCCACGATTCCTGATCTACACGGCCATAATGTGTCAGAGTATAAATTTTCATAGACTGGAATAGACATGGCAACAGGTCAGCCAATGGGGATGTTTGGAAACTGAAGCATAGTCATTTTTTGTATGGGGCCATAAGAGACAGTTTGGATTCTGGGCATCGCTTAGACTTGCTAAGCTGTATATAAAAGTTGGTTTGGCCTCTGTAACTTTGCAGCTTTTGTACAATATATGCCCTCTGTATCTCTCTACTCTGTAATGACTTGCTTCTATGAATATTGCTTCTGGGTTCCTGATTTTGTATGCTGAATTCTGCTGTATGGTATAAGGAAATGTCTTATGTAATTGAATCCTGCAGAAGATCATTTACTTGTGTGGTCAGATGTGTTGCAGAAACACTGACATAATGCTTTCTCTGTTTCTCATATGTTTGATAGATTCTGCTGCTCCGGTCTACTTTTATGAGTTCCAGCATCGTCCCACAGCATTCAAAGATACAAAGCCAGATTTTGTAAAGGCAGACCACGGCGATGAACTTGGCTTTGTATTAGGAACACCATTCTTGAGAAGCAATTCAGCCATTGGTAATAAGCCTGAAATGACTGAATGGAAAACTTACCCAGAAATCGTGTCCAGGCCAGGAAATCTACCAGGGCTTTGCAGATCAGCTTTAGTTTGATTCTATTCAGATCAGTGATTCACAGTTTAACTGCAGCTTGTCAATAAGCCATTTAGCCCCAGATGTTTGTTGCTGGCATGCTTAAAAAAGAAGTAGAAGACCCTTGTGTGGATTTAGCCAAATTCTGCCTTAACTGTTCAGGTGGCTCAAATCAATTATCTTCAATCACAAACTGAGGACATATTGGTGGACCCTGGAGATTCTACTTTTGCACGACAAGGCTGTCAGCTCCCCAAATAATATCCCTTCGGATGATCAGGCCAAGTGCCAGACCCCACCCTGCAGAGCAGTTCCTAACGCAGATGGCTTGTCAGTGTCCCCAGAATCTGACATCTAAAATCTCAGGTTCACTTTCTGGGAAATCATCTTAGCTATGCTTGCAGAGAGATGGGAATTTCTAGTAAACTTTCTCCATGAATAGGTGGAAATCCTTTTAAACCCTTTAAATTCTAATTAGATTATGAATAGTATAAGTATTTTCTCTTGTGTGCTCTGCACAGGTGAAGCTACGGAGGATGAGAAACAGCTTAGCAGAACAATCATGAAATACTGGAGCAACTTTGCCCGTAACGGGTAAGAGTTTGGCAATTTTGAAACACTGAATTTTGATGGCTGAGTTATGTGGTGGGAGTATGCCAAAGGCAAACTGAATTCTTGGCTCTGCTATTTCCAGGGATCCGAATGGCGAAGGCCTGGTGGAATGGCCATCTTATGGTCTGCAGGAAGAGTATCTCGAATTAAACTTGGAACAAAGGAAATCGGAGAAACTGAGGAACAGCTATGTGGACTTTTGGTTAAAGGTCCTGCCTGAAAAAATGAAAACGATAATTGAAGAAAAGAAAACACACCCAGAGCTGTAAAATGCTGCATTTTTATGTCTCTTGTCTCTTGTAGCAGGACCGGATAGTAAAACTTATTAAACAAACCTTGTTCAGACAGTCCAGAAATGAGTGTAATTTGTAATTAATTTCGGGAGAGGGGGCGGTCTATAAGCGCTCAGTAAATAAATAAATATATTTCTTAAGTAATATTCAAAGTAATCAAATAAGAATCATCATTCATGTTCACTCAGTTTCAAACAGATTTTCCACAGTGCAGATGGATAAAAGGTTTCCTTTAAGAGAGAGAGAGAGAGAGAGAGAGAGAGAGAGAGAGAGAGAGTGACAGAGAGAGAAAGACAGAGAGACAGAGACAGAGAGTGATGAGAGAGAGAGAGACAGACAGACAGACAGACAGACAGACAGACAGACAGACAGACGGAGATCAACCAATAGTCCAGCCCCCTGCACAAGCAGGACACCCTGTACCATTCTGGACCAATGGCTGTCCAGTTTCTTCTTAAAAACCTCCAGTGACGGAGCATCCACAATTTCTAAAGGCAGGTTGTTCCACTGGTGTTTGGTTCTCACTGTTGTGAAATTTCTCCTTAGTTCTAGGTTTTATTTATTTATTTATTATTCATATTTATAGACCGCCCCCTCTCCCGAAAGGGACTCGGGGCGGTGTACAGTCACTAAAATACGTTATAAAATACATACAAAACAGTTAAATAATTAAATACGTAGGTGGAGGAGGTTGCAAGACTGTACATAGAATAATAAATTAAATATAGTATATAGTGTATTAAAAACTTTTTAAAACCCCAAACCCAATTAAAATGAATAAATCCCCGGGAGGTAGAACTAAGAAAGTGCCAGGCCAGCTGATTGAAATAGGTGAGTCTTTAACTTTTGCCGGAAGGAACGGAGGTCGGTGGTAGTTCGAATGTCAGGGGGGAGGTCATTCCAGAGGGTTGGGCCCATCACAGAGAAGGATCTACTCCTAGGTGTCGCCCGCTGGCATTGACTAGCAGACGGCACCAGGAGGAGCCCCTCTCTGTGTGAGCGGATAGGTCGCAGGGACGTGTGTGGTAGGATGCGATCCTGCAGGTAACTAGGTCCACTGCCATGGAGCGCTTTAAAGATGGTGATCAATACCTTGAAACGCACCCGAAAGGCCACAGGTAGCCAGTGCAGCTCGCGCAGGAGAGGTGTTACGTGGGAGTAACGTGTACTTCCCATAATAACCCGCGCGGCTGCGTTCTGAACTAGCTGCAGTCTCCGGACGCGTCCCAAGGGAAGCCCCATGTAGAGAGCATTGCAGTAGTCCAGGCGAGACGTCACCAGCGCATGAGTGACCGTGCGCAGGGCACTCCGGTCCAGTAGGGGGCGCAATTGGCGCACCAGGCGAACCTGGTGGAACGCCCCCCTTGCCACGGCTGCCACATGGTCCTCCATTGACAGCCGGGCATCAAGGAGGACGCCCAAATTGCGCGCCCGCTCCACAGGGGACAATTGTTCGCCCCCTATGGCCAGCGATGGAGTCAGCTGGCTGAACCGAGGCGCCGGTAACCACAGCCACTCGGTCTTGGAGGGGTTGAGTTTAAGTCTGTTGTCCCCCATCCAGACCCCGACGGCTTCCAAACACCGGGACATCACTTCGACAGCCTCGTTGGGGTGGTTTGGGGTTGAAATATACAGCTGAGTATCATCAGCGTAAAGATGGTACTCAACCCCAAAACCACGGATGATCTCACCCAGCGGCTTCACATATGCGTTGAACAGGAGAGGCGAGAGGACCGACCCCTGTGGCACCCCACAAGTGAGTGGCCTCAGGGACGATCTCTGCCCCCCTGTCAACACACATTGCTTCCGGTCGGAGAGGTAGGAGCCGAACCACCGCAAAACGGTGCCTCCGACTCCCATCCCCTCCAACCGGCGCAATAGGATACCATGGTCGATGGTATCAAAAGCCGCCGAGAGGTCTAATAGGACCAGGATAGAGGAGCAACCCCTATCTCTGGCCCTCCAGAGATCATCGACCAACGCGACCAAGGCTGTCTCAGTGCTGTGCCCGGGTCGGAAGCCGGACTGGCGTGGGTCTAGATAGTCGGATTCGTCTAGGTGTCGCGGGAGCTGCTGCGCCACCACATTCTCGACAACCTTCGCCAGAAAGGGGAGGTTGGAGACTGGACGATAGTTAGCTAGCTCCATTGGGTCGAGCGCAGGCCTCTTGAGCAAGGGTCTCACCACCGCCTCTTTCAAGGCGGTTGGTAAGTATCCCTCACTCAGTGAGGCGCTCACCAGGCCCAGGAGCCAGCCTCGTGTCACCTCCCAGGCTGCCAGTACCAGCCAGGAGGGGCACGGGTCCGTTAAACAAGTGGTGGGTCGCAGCCGTCCACGCAGCCTGTCCAAATCCTCGGGGGCAACAGAGTCAAACTCCTCCCAGAATGGTCCCTCAAGACTCGCTGTTGGCGGCTCGTCTGGTCCACTGACGGAGGTCCACCCGCTCCGGATCTGATCGATTTTGTCCTGAAGATATTCCCCAAACTCCTCTGCTCTACCCTGTAAGGGTGTCTCCCACGCCCCCTGCGATAAGAGGGAGCGAGTCACCCTAAACAGGGCGGCAGGGCGGTTATCCGCGGACGCAATAAGAGCAGCACAATGTCTACGTTTGGCCGCTCTTATTGCCACAAGGTAAGTCCGCAAATAGGCTCTTACCTGTGTTCGGTCAGATTCGGAGCGCGAGGATCTCCACCTGCTCTCTAGACGTCTCCTGTGGCGCTTCATCACCCTGAGCTCCTCAGTGAACCAAGGAGCCCGGGTGGGTCGATGCCACAGGAGAGGTCGCAACGGCGCAACCCGGTCCAAGGCCCCAGTCGTCGCCCTATTCCAGGCAGTCACTAGGTCCTCGGAACGGGAGCGGGACAAGGCTACAGGTATTGGCCCAAGCTCCGTCAGGAATCTATCAGATTCCATCAGGTGCCTGGGGCGGTACCAGTTTATAGAGTCTGGTTCCGCCTCCTCGCGGTGGGGGATAGCGCCAGGGAAGTCCAGCCGGAGGGATGAGTGGTCTGACCATGACAGGGGCGTGATAACTAAATCCCCTATTCCCAGATCACTCGTCCACTGTTCAGATACAAAAATGAGGTCCAGTGTGTGGCCCCCTTCGTGAGTGGGGCCCTGCACTAATTGGGTCAGGTCCATGGCCGTCATGGAAGCCATGAACTCCCGAGCCACCTCGGAAGCCGCTCCCGTTGACGGCAAGTTGAAGTCCCCCATGACCAGAAGTCTGGGAGTCTCAACTGCCGTCGCTGAGATTAGCTCGAGGAGCTCGGGCAGGGCTGCTGATGCATAGCGAGGAGCCAAGTATACAATCAGCAAGCCCCACTGCCTCCCTGGGCCCCAACTCACACCAAGGGACTCACACCCGGGTATCTGAGGAACAGTGAACTCCCTCGGCTCTAAACATTCCCGCATAACCACCGCCACCCCACCACCCTTACCCAGGGCCCGAGGCTGATGGAATGCTCGAAAACCCGGTGGGCACATTTCCACGAGGGGTAAACCACCTTCGTGGCCCAACCAGGTCTCCGTTATCCCTGCAAGGTCTAGCTCCCCCTCTGAGATCAACTCATTAATGAGGGGGGCCTTGTTGATGACAGACCTTGCGTTGCAAAGCATCAGCCGCAGGCCCTGGCTCTGTAGCACCTGTCCACCTAGGCTGCAGGGGTTGGTACAAGCGACGGTTGCTTCTCTCTTTAATTAATCTCCACCCATTGCTTCTTGTCTTGCATCTTGGGGCTTTGGAAACCAGGTTCACCCCCCTCTTCTTTGGGGCAGCCTTCAAATATTATTCTTAATTTTTCTTTTACCGTATTAATTTAATGTGTATTAGTTGTAATGTTTCTAAGCCACCCGGAGTCATCTCTGATGGGTGGCACGTAATTGTAATCAATCTATCTTTGGGACCGGAGCCCTTGATCAGCTGCCCAAATGCAGGTCTCCGAGAAGCCGGGGCAGCTTTTCTGGGCAGCCAATTAGCACTGGGGGGTTTCTGAACGGGAGAGGGGAGAAAGAGGTGGGCAAAAGGCCGAGGTTTGTCTTCGGGGAGCTGCTGCAAGGTGCGTGGTAGTGGTCACGGAAGGTCCGAGTGCTTCAGGTGTGAGCGCGCGTGTCTGGGCGTGTGGGAGAGAAGTTGTTGTTTGCGGGCTGCTGTTTTGCTTGTGGGGGAAAGAAAGCGGCTGGAGGGCGAGGGGGCTTAAAGCCGGGGAGCAAAGGCGAGGGAAAGTGGCAGCATCGGGTAAGGAGTCGGCAAAGCGCAGGAGAAAGGCGGAAGAAGCGGCGCCCAGTAGAAGACGAGTTAAGGGGGCGAAAAAGAGCGGCTGTTGCGGAGCTGCTTCAACGGCTGGGCCGTCTCAGGTGCTAAGCTGGAATGCTTCGGGTCTCATCTGGATGGGCGAGCAGAGCGCTGCGCTAAAGCGGCCCAGCAGCTAATCTTTCCTCCCTCTTCCAAGGGGCCCCCAGCCTTCGCCTCCCACCCTTCTCAACATCGCGGCTCATCCTTTCTCTTCGCTCTGCCCCACGCTCCCAAAATTGGACCACTGCCACAGCTCCAAGCCCTCTTGACAGCCCCGGCTACTCCAGCCAGAACGCCGCCGCCTCGCCCTTCACGGGACGCGCTCTTGCTGCCCATTAGACGCAGCTTTCAGCCACAACGAGGCACCAGGATACCTGCCGGATACTGCGCTCCTAGGTCTTTTGTGGATATCACACTTGTCTGTTATCATATGAATACGGCCCATTTTTGCCTGTTTTTCACCAAAATGGGGGCATTTCCCACTTCTCTTAGCCCTGCTAAAGCCTGCAGAGTGCTTCTGGGGGGGTGGGGGAAGGCAACCTCCCCCCCCCCGCATTTTGGTGATAAACAGCCCGTTTTTGCCCATTTTTCACAAAAATGGGATGCGGGGCAGGGGCTTCGGGAGGCCAAAATGGCTGTATTTGGTGTATAAGATGCATCAAGATTTCCACGCTCTTTTAGGGGGTCTTATACTCCAGCTTATATTCTGAAAAATGCGGCATTTCCTCCTGTCAAATTTTATTGGGTCCTGTAGTATCTTTTTCTCACCACTAGATGTCTCCCTCTCCACTGTAGGCAATGTGTTCTAGCTGTCAATTCCATAAAAAATAGAAAAAGGAAAGAAAGGAAATTTCCTCCCAAGTACTTTTATTGTTTTTGATGTTTCCTAGTCCAAATTTTGGGACTAAAAGTCTTCTAGGGCTTTCTGTTTTTATCACTGCCCCCCCTTTCCCCCCCTCTATTAAACCCCCCATCTGTCAAATAGCCGCTAAATTCTGCTCCAGGTCTCTTTCTATCCAAATTTAAGGTTTCTTTACCTTGGGTTGATCCCTCTTTCACCCAGGTCCAGCACTTTGTCCCAGCACCTCCTGCCCAAATAGCTTGGTCCAGTTGCCCTGACTTGAAAGTGACCATTAAAGCTTCTTCCACTTCTGCTTCCGCTCTCAATTTGAAGAACTTTATCTCAGACTTTTGGAGGATCTGCCGGTTCCTCTTAGGTCTACAAGAGGTTTCTTTTTTCCCCCCTGTTCAGGTTCCAACCCGAAGGTCCTTGACAGCAGGTGTACAGCTGGGTTTTCGCAGAGCCGGTCAGAGCTCTGCTATTTCCCAGCTGTTCCTGTTGCGGCGCTTCTGGTCTTTTTTTGCAGTGGGGGGTTTTCTGAACTGGAGAGAGGAGAAGGGAGGCTCAGTGGCAAAAGGGGAACTTTCAAGTGCCTTGTGGACTCCTTGGCCATTGCTCCGTGGCCTAACCTCCGCCTGTTCGTGGGGACAGTTCTGGGTTTTGGTAAAGGGAATTGCTGCGTAATAATAAACTCACTAAACCACCGTTATGTGTGAGTGAAGAGGGCAGCACAAGGTGCTGGATTTGGGAGAGGCCCCTTGTTTCCACTCCCCATAAAGGTGTTTCCACTCCCCATAAAGGTGTACCATGCCCACTCAAGCTGCGAAATCCCAGAAATGTAATTTGGGGAAAGCCCTGGGGTACCGACAGGCAGGCCGGAAAAGGGGGTTCAATAAACCTTTGGCCTGGTTGCACCAGCCATGATAGCGCAAGTTCCCCTTCTCTCCTGCCAGAACAAACTATTTCTCACGAAGAGCCAGGCCTGATCTGGATCCATCACCAACCGAGCAGGTGGGTTCGGCTGCAGAAGCAAAAGGGGAGAGCAGAGAACCCCTCCCCTCCCCCACCCCACAAGCCACACCCATTTTGCCCAAAGCACCAACGTTCTTGGGAAGGGGGAAGGAGGTTATGAATGAGTGAATCCAAATAAATTCCAAATCTCTGGAGGGAAAAAGTATGCATTTCTAGTCAAGGTTTTCTTTCTTTCTTTCTTTCTCTCTCTCTCTCTCTCTCATTTCCCCCCCTTTGTTTTACAAGATTTAATTTCAGATACAAGAAGCAAAAGCAGCTTAACATGAGGGATCTTTTTCCTCACTAAAATTGCTCGGTGCTTTTCACATGTTGACTTGCAATATTTCATTCCTTCCTACATTTGATGTCACAACAATTACAATCAAATACATTCACTTTATTCCATCCTTGGTCCAAACAGAGAAGCTCCTTGGCTAAATGGAGGGACGTCCTCCGCAGCAGCTGAAGTCCACGGGAACTCTGGGCTTTTTAGGGGAGGGGGCAACAGGTGAAGGCCAACAGCCCTCCTCCCAGCACCACCCGGGAGCCAGAGAAGTGAGCTGACCAGAAAAACAAAAAGTGTTTTGTCAATGCTGAGGAATCCCCAAACTGGGCTCCAATGGGGCTCCTTAGAAGTCCACAGGGGACTGTCTGGAGTCAAAGAAGGAGCGGAGGTGGATCACTTCCTGAGGTCCATGGAGATGGCATTGGCCGTCGTCTGTCCAAAGATGAAAGTGCCAAGGACAACCATGAATATCCCATAGCCGATCACCATCCACCAGCTGAGGGCAGGAGACAAAAGCACAGTTCAGGCCACCGAGGAGGAGAGCAGGGAGGGGATGATGGGTCAAGGCCAAGCACCTCTCTTACCTCACTCCTCCAGCTCCCTGAACCTCAGAAAGCTTGGTGTGGATGAGGCAGAGGCCTGGCAAGGGAAAAACAGACCGGCAGAATTCGGCAACGGCCCCACAGTGGCCCCAGAGATCGAGTCCCCTCCATCCCCGTGAGAACGAGTTGAGAGGAAGCACTTTTCCACTTGTGCTCCATGGGAGGGTCTCTAAGCCAGGCAGGCGTCCACTCCCTTCAAGGGTCAGCCCTGGGCAGGACGCAGAGAGCCAGAAGGGGATTCCCACCCTGTCCCTGGAGAGGCAGAAAACCCCCTGCCTGTCCTTTGCTGGGCTCCCCCTCCCCCTCTCTGGCCTCGTCTCCTGCCCCAGGCAGAACCTGAGGTGGCTTTTCAGGGTCAGCTGTGGCTGCCTTCCTTGCCAATCTTGTCCCCAAAGCCGGAGTTGAGTTGAACTGGCTGCAGCCCGGACCAGCAGGTCATCCAAGCCCCGAAACGGAGAAGACGGCCATCCCGCAGCCAAGAACCCCAAGAGGAGCCGCCTTCCTCCCGCCAGCCAGGAAAGCTTTTTTCCTACCTGGGAAGACAAAGATGAAGCAGGCGGCCAGCCCCCCGATGACCGAGATGACTCTGCCGATGTCCGGAATGAACAAGGCCAGGAGGAGGGTGAGAAGGAACCAGCAGAAGGTCTGCAAGAGGCGTCGGCGTCTCTCCCGAGTCACGTCTTCGTCCATGCTTTCCCCTTTGTAGCGCAACCAGAGACCTTCCAGGACAGTTCTAGGAGGGAGACCTCGGGAGGGTCAGCAGGTGCCCCTTCCCATATCCCCCCGCCAGCCGGCCGGCCGGCCTGCTCACCTGCCACAGAAGTGTAAGATGGGGTAGGAGGTCAGGACAGAGAGAATGATGAAGGCCCGGGCGAAGGCGACTGGGATGTCGTCTGAGGGGTAGGAGAGCAGCACGTCCTGCTGCACACTCTCACCGAAGGTCAGGAAGCCACAAACCCCTAGCAGAGACAGAGGGAGGCTGTGGCCACCCCAGGCACGGCTTCTGCTGGGGCCTCGGCCAAAGCAGAAGCAACTGGGCAGAGCGAGCAGCTGGGTTTAGGGTCCGCTCCCTACCTGTGCCCATGTAGACAAAGAGGGCGATGACCATGGCTGCTGTCACAACGACTCCCCAGGACCTCACCTGCGGGCACTTCATGCTGTTGAAGATGGGCACGCTGCTGACGTGGCACTGCAAAGGAGAGGGAGGGGCTCGGTGTGTGTGGATGGGGGTGTGCAGCAAAGCTGCTTTGGGGCAAGAGGGGCCAGGCCGCCATCCCCAACAGAACCGCTACACCAGGTCCCCACGTCCTTCATCCACTTAGGCAGGCATTCTGGTCCCTGTAGACGGACATCCATTTCAGGAGTCCTGCTTTGGAAACACCTCAATTCCCAACTAGGAATCCAAGATTCCTGGGGAAAACATCCTCCTTAACCAAATGATGGGTAGTTACTGCCTGCATTTCATTCCAGTAGCTGAGAATAATTTTAACTGCCATCACCCTTTTTAACGTAGCCTGGAAGCGATTCCTTGCCAGTATCAAATGTGAATCTCCTTAAAACCTCCACGTTTCATTGCAGCCTTTTCCAGAGTGGCCGGAGAACTTTCTCCGTGGGAAACCCAATGCTGCCACTTGGGCTCTTCTCCCCCCCCCCCCCCCCCGCCAAGTGAAGCCTTAGAGGCCCAAAGCTCCTCCCTGACTGTTAGCCAAGCTCAGGCTGAGACACTTGGGAGGTGCAACCTGCCCCCTCCTCCTTGGGCTCCACAGGGGAACGCAGGCACCGAGGCCAGAGGGGGCTTCTCAAGGGAGGCTCTGCTGCTCCCTGGCACGGGCTGCGGGGGGGAGGCGTGCCCAAAGGCGTGCCAGGATCAAGCCTGACATGGCAGAGGCGTTGCTCCCCAGCTGCAGAACTGGAGTCTGGATCACGGCATTCCTGCCCACTTGGCATGTGCTGCCTCTGGGCGCATCTTTGCCAAGATCCTGATACGGAGCAGCTCCTTTCCCTCCCCTTCCAGGTGCAGAAGCAACCTGGAAGAAGGAATCCGAAGGTGGGGATGGATTCAGGTGCATGATCCCTCCTGCGGTGCCCCCCAGGCAGAAACCTCCCCCAGCACATTTGACTTGCTCCACAATGCCCAGCAAGGCGGCGATCATCTGAATTGCTCCGAGGCTGGCACAGCTCATTTGCCCACATGCCTTCTATGCCCATCACCACCCAACCCGCCTGGCTTCCTTCACAGGGCTGGACACCACAGGGAGAGGTACCTGGACAGCTGGACAGTGGGAGATAGTTCTTTGAGGTGTAAGCCAATCAGCGGTCCTGGCGGAGGGGGGGGGGAGAACATAAACACCCCCCATCCAAAGTCCATCCTCTCAGCGCTGAGGATGGGCAGCCTGTGCTGGGTGTAGCCAGGAGTTTGAGAACCTGCCACTGGATAGAGCCCATGGCCACTTACAAGCCCTTTTTGTCAGGAGAGAAGCTCTTCTCTGGCACACATGGCCTTTTCCCCCCGGCTGCCACTCTGGATCCTCCCTCCCTTCTTTCCTTCCCAGAGGAAACCCACGGAAGGGCAGGTGCCTGCAGGCCACCCTGCACCCCCCAGGCTCTCCAACTGCCCTTTCGTTTCAGACACAAGCACATCGGTTCTCACCAGCCAGCTTCCCTAAATCACTGCTCAGGAAGTGGTCAGCTCCCGTGGTCAGCCCTAAAACACCTCTCACGTTTCATCTCCGTGCTCAGCTAGGAACGTCCTCTGGCCCAAAACGGCCCTTTGACTCCTCCCATCACTCACTTCTGGCCCTTTGGAAAACCACCGATCCCAAAAGCTTCGAAAGTGGTGGCGTAGCTACAAAAAACACTCGTTCAACTCTTAGACCCAGCGTGTCACACCACTAGTTTGCGGTCTTAGGAAAGAAGGAAATCCAGTCCAATTTGGAGGATGACTGAAAAGCTGCTCCCGGATCCCCTTTCAGACGGTCTCTGTTGGATACCCAGGAAAGACCCAGAGGAGCTAAAAGGGGCCTCAAGGCCCTGAGTAGCAGAGACCCCTCCGCCCACAACAAGAAGGGAGGGGTGCCTTCAAACCACCAGCAAGAGCTGGGGGGGGGGGGGGGAAGAGAGGGAAATTGAAAGGGCCGAAGCCAAAGCATCTAGAGTAGGGGTGTCCAAACTTGGGAACTTTAAGACTTGTGGACTTCAACTCCCAGAATTCCCCAGCCAGCATGAAGTCCACAAGTCTTAAAGTTCCCAAGTTTGGACACCCCTGCTCTAGATGCTTTCAAGGACGAAAAATGTCCAACTGCTCCCTCAGCAAAGTCTCTCTTGGCAAATCACAGGGCAGACAGCAGAGCCGCACGGACCTTACCTGGAAACCGAAGCATATGGTGGGCATGGCGTTGAAGACAGACACCCAGGAAGAAGGGCTGCGGGGAGGAAGAGGAGCTGCGTTAGCTACGGCTGGATCCTCCCCCCCCCCCACAAGCGCCTCATCCGAAGGGCGTGCACTCCCAGCCCCAACTGTGGTTCTCCTCTGCTCTTAATAGGGATGAAACAATGCTGCCAATCTGTCCACGACTGGGCCACAGGAGACCCCCTTTCCAGGCGGCTGCTCCCCTCCCCGGGCAAAATAGCAGCTGCAGCTCGAGGAAGAGGCGAGCCAGTTACTGCTGCTAACCGAGCGGGGGAGGGGGTTCTCTGGCCAACCCCAACAACACACAACAATTGACACTGTCATGTAAAAGACGGCCAGATGTGCAATACAGAAGATGGCGGAGTGGGAGGGCGGGGCGGGTGAGGCCTTTATTTTTTATGCCAGTCCGCAGCAGCCTCTGCCTCCCTGGGCACAGCCAGCGCTCACGTACCTGGTTGTGATTGCCTCTGGGGAGATCCCTTGATCAGGCCAAAAATACTTTATAATGACGACAATTGTGACGTACCAGGTCCCGATCACACTCAAGGAGCTGAAAGAGAGCAGAATGTAGGGATGTGGTGATCAACAAGAAACATTTCATATACACTTTATTTCAATAGCAACATTTTCAAAAATGTCTGTTACAAACAGAAATAGGAGATCCTATCGATTGAAAGAATGCTTGAAAGAAAGCTTGGGATATGGATCTTGGTAATCCCATGCAGGAGATCAATTGGTAAAGGTTATGAAAATTGGGTTGATTGACTTCAACTTCAATGCAAGAAGTTTATACATCGTTGGCACCCGATTCCTGTTGGATTGGCATAAATATATCAAAATTATTCTTTCAAATGTTCAAGAGGTGGTCAAAGCAAAAGGGTCAGTCTTTCATTTGTGATAAAATTATACTCTTTGGGTGTAAAAACTTTGGGGAGATAAATGCTACTAGTAATCCAAGAATTGCATGCTCCCCAGAGCTGGCCCTACGGAATGCATTTATAGGACTAAAGTTTAAAAATAAAGAGAGCATTCTTTATTCATCGGCCAAAATAATTGCCCAACATTGGAAAACTCAAGCTAACGTAACAGTTGTGAATTAACTAGGTGTCTTTAAGTGCTACATTACAAAATAAACCCACAAAGTTAAAATGAATGAGACATCAGAGACAGGAATCACATTTATCAAATTTGGACAGATCTTGTAGATCTTATTTCAGTGGCAAGAGATTATACTCTGCTCTACTTTAGACAGATGGCGAATGCTTCTGCCAGTGCCTGCCTAGGCTCATTGCAGCCTTTGGTATTTCCTATATTTTTTTCCTTTTTTCTTTCTTTTTTATGTGTCTTGGATTTATGTTAATACGCTTACTTGATATTGCTTATTAACCTATATATTTAAAAATAATACTGCTTCTTTATGCAACTTCTCTCATCCTTAAGATTAATTACTTACTTTTATCCCACCTTTGTTACTTTTGCAATTAACTCAAGGTGATGGGAGATATCCAGCACATCTTCCTCCTCCTCTTTGTCCAACAATCCCAACAACAACTCCTGTGAGGAGTGTTGGACTAAGGGAAAAACCAGCTAGTTTTCACGACTAAGGTGGGACGAGAACCCACAGTCTCCCCCGTTCTAGCCCAGTGCCTTCACCACTAGACCAGTGATGGCGAACCTTTTTGGCATCGTGCACCAAAAGCGGGGGGCAGATGACTCATGTATGAGCCAAGGCTGCGGGGAGCCCCCTGCGTGTTGCAGAGGGGGGCTCAGCCCTCGCCCGCATGACAAAGCATTCCCTGTCACTAAGGGCGAATGGGAGTACCCCCAACAAGCAAAGGACGTGCCGGCAAACCGCCCGCCTGCGCTCAAGTCTTCCTGCCTCTGTCCCCGCATGGGCTCTCTGGTCTCTGTCAAGACCGGATTCCTTCCTGCCCTGCTGCATCGTCTCTCCGCACCCAGAGGTGGCTGGGGCAACAGTTCCGCCTTCCCCCTCCTCAAGCCCAGCAAGGAAGCCTGATCATCCCACCAGATCCATCCAAGGAAAGAGAGAGAGAGACGGGCTCAGCCGATCTGCTCTCCCCAAGCTAGAAGCAGCAGTTAAGGGCAAAAAAATGGCCGAAAACGAAAGCTGAAGTCAGCTGGCCAGCGCACGCCATGCATGCCCTGACAAATGGCCCCACGTGCCACCTGTGCCATGGGTTCGCCATCATGGCACTAGACCAAACTGGCTTAGCTTATAAGTTAAACATGTTTTTAATACAGCATAGGGAAGGGTGCTCTAAAAACCCAGTTGGTGGGAGGGTTGGCGAGGAGCAGCTGCCGGCCTGTAGAAGAGCAAGACTGTGGAAAGCATTAAGGGTGAAAACACAGGATTTTCCCTGCTGTGAAAGTTAAGGGTTAAAAGAGACTCCCCCCAATTGGCCTTTGTCTTATAAAACAGAACTGAAAGCAAGTTTGTAGCTGGGGGTGGAGAGAAAGGGGTGTGTGTGTGAAGACGGGCAACCACCTAGCCAAAGGGAAGCACCTCAGCAGCAGCAACAGCAGCAGCTGGAAAACCAGAGTTCCTGGACCTGACACAGCTGCAAACGGGCAGGAAAAATATCCCACCTGAGTCAACCCACAAGGCATCTGTGGGGGTTGGCCCTTTGGGGGATATGGACACCAGCAGCAGCCCCCCCTCGCCCCCCCCCACTGACAGGTACCTGGCGTATTTCTGGAAGCCAATTTCTTTGGGGATGGACAGGGGAAGGATGAAGAGAATGGCCGTCAGGCTGATTGTGAATTTGCGATCCGTGAACCAGCAGCTCCTCCCTTCTCTGGCGCAGCTCTTTATCAGCACTGGAATTACTTCCGGAGACACAGAAAGAGACAATTGGCATCCAAGGGCCCAATCCACCGAATTAGCAGGATGAGTGCTGAGAAAAGTGCTTGTGCCAACACCAGGGGACTACAGGATGGCAACGCTCCCTCAGAGAAACCGTGGACAAATTCTAAATGTGGAAGACGAGAGGTGCTGGGCAGGAGGTCACCGGCCTTAGAGGGGATGGGTGAAAAACGGGGGTCGGGCGGCTTGATTATGTCTGGATTTCAAAGTGGGCTGCCCAAAGCAAAGACGTCGCCGAAGATGGGACTTGGGAGAAGTCTAGGGAAAGCAGCCCACGGCATCCACTGCCACACTCACTCTTGTCCTGCTGATCCCCGATGATAATGAGGAAGGCAATGCAGGTGCCAAAGGTATAGACCACGATGGCCACCTCACACAGCACGCCCAGGACTCGGCCACAAACAGCCCACACCACTTCCTGGTAGGTGCGTTCGTTGCTGGCCTGGGAGCAGTAGGCCAGGACGACCAGTCCTCCAATAATGAAGAGCAGCAGCCCCTGCAAGAGAGGCAAGGAAGGGCAGCGTTAGCCTGGAAGGAGGGAGGGGCACCAGGCAGAACAGCCAGTGCAACACACACACACACACACACACACACACACACACAGATGGTGGTGCAGCAGTCCTGCAGGCTACTTCTTGCTGACTGCTGACAGTTTGAATCTCAGCAGGCTCAAGGCTGACTCAGCCTTCCATCCTTCCGGAGGTGGGTAAAATGAGGACCCAGCTTGTTGGGGAAATATGCTGACCCTGTAAACCTCTTAGAGAGGCTGGAAAGCGGCATATAACTCTAAGCGTTATTGCTATTGCAGCAAAGCAGGGTGGGAATGGGGGGGTGTAGACACCCCACACCCCACAGGACAAGCTCTCTGGCCTATAAATGGGGGCTGCCTGCAGGCTCTCAGGCCGGGCCCTTTGGGACCCCAAAGAGCATTCATGGAGGGAGTCAGCACTTGCCCTCCGGTGCTTGTGCCTGGCTAACAGAACCACCCTTCTCTTCCTCCTCAGGAACACTCAGGCTGGCAATGAGCCCTGGCCTCCAAAGGAAGGCAAAGGAAGGCAGGCCCTGGGCCAGCACTGGGTCCCAGGTGAGCTTTGCTCCCTTCCGCAAGGCCGAGTCTCTTTTGAGGTGTACCCGTTGGCCCCAAGGCCCAGCCCAGCCCAGCCCAGCCCATGACCCGTGCCCTGGCCCAGCAGCACCAAGACGGGCCCTTCACCATCTGCATGGCGATTCCAGCTGCCACTCCGCCGGCCATCTGGAAGGCCGCCGGGAAGTTGAGCAGGCCCGCACCAAGCGCGGCGTTGACGACAATGAAGACGGCGCCCAGCATGGAGGTGGTGGCAGGCCGGGGCTCCTCCACGCTGGGGCTCTGCAGCAGCCTGGCCCGCTCGCCCGCGTCGGCGCTCCACTCCCAGTCGCCATAGTCCCTGTTGATGCCCACGTGGCTCTGAGTCATCTTCTCCTGGAATCCAGCTTATCCCGGGAGCGAAGTCACACATCCCTTGGGAGGAGAGAGAGGGAGACAGAGGGGGGGGTGTCCTTGGAGAGCAGCAGCAGAACCTCTGGGGAGAAAAGCCAGGCAACATCAGCCCCCCCCCAAAGCTTCTTAGACCCCAGACCTCCCCCCCCCCCCCCAAACAGCTCTCGGGCCTTAAGGGCGGGCAGGGCAAGAGTTCCAGGAGGGCCCACCGCCCTGGATGCCCTTCGCGGGCGCTGCAGGCCCAGCTAAGCCCCCGACCCACCAGGCCACACAGCCGGACGGGAGACCCCCCCCTCCCTTCCCCTCCCCGGCCCCAGGCCTGAGCCGGCATCGCCCGGGGGGGGGGGGGGATCCTGCCCTGCGCGGAGGCCGGGAAGAGGCCCGCCCGCGCCGCTCTCGGGACAGGCCCGCACCCGGCGTCTCGGCAGGGACACGGCGGGCTCTCTCCGGCGCGGCAGCCGGGCAGATCGCGGGGCCGCCTTCCCAGGGCCCGAGCCTCCCCCCCAGCCGCCCAGAGCCTCACCGCGCCGCTCGGCGGAGGAGAGGAGGCGGACACCCGCCGGTGCCCAGGCCAGATGCGGGGCGGGCGGGGAATCCGGCTCGAGACCCCCGGGCGACGCGGCTGGACCTCCCAGATCGGGGCGAAGTCCGGGAGCCGCCCCGGGGCCGCCCAAGCGCCTCCCCGCCCGCCCCAGCGCCCTCCCAGCCGCGACCCTCGCCTGCCCGCGGGACGCCGGGAAAAGGAAGCCGCCCTCACTCCCTCCCCTGCCCCTTCTGCCGCCCTCCCGCCTCCTTGGGGTGGCCTGGATGATCTCCGCGACCCCTTCCTGCCCTTCAGCCCCGACCGGCTGCCATGAAGCCCCGCTTGCGAAGGAGGAGAGCCACCTGCAGACGGAGCCCCCCACCCCCGAGGGCGTTACGGTCCCGTACATTGCGCAAGCCCGGGAATTTGGGGCCATTTATTAAAGGAGGAAGCCCCGAGACTCCAAGGGGGCTTCGGAGCAAGGGGCACCCAAAGCACACCAGTCGGGCCCCCTGTAAAGCAGCCCAGGCACGGGGCCCCCGGGCTCTTAAGGAGGCGCCTGGCCAGGCTGCTCTCTGCAAGGCAGGGGCGATTCAGGTGCCGCCCAGGGCATCTCCCGGCCCTCCCTGGCGGAGCCAAGGCCCAGCCGAGCCCGGCATCTTCTCTCCCGGTGCCCAAGATGGATGTCACTTCACCACCAAGCCCCACAACCCCCGTCCCCCCCCCGTGCAGGGGCCCCAAGCGAGCGACCAGGGGGACCCTAAAGACTCCCAGACCAAGGTGTCCGATGTACAGCAGCTTTATTAAAGGGGGGGAGGGGAGGAAGGCAGAGACTGGTTGCCCACAGCCTCTCAGGATGGGATCCTCCAGGCTGGAAGAGGCGCCTGTCCTTGGCTTCCCAAGCGGGGGCCACTTTTCCCAACAGCCACGGCACCCCGTGTCTCTTTTGGCAGCTTTGGTCTTCCACTGATTGGCTGCAGAAGAGGCGTCACAGGATGGATGGACCCCGGGAGGCATTTGATGGCTGCAGCTGTGCAGGTTCCCCAGAATGCTTCTCCCCACTTGGGGTTCTGAAGGGACAGACGGTGCAGCTGGGGAGACCGAACACCCCGGCATCAACCTGGCACAGGACGGGTGCGCAACTAGTAAAGCTCATTGGTTGACAACTGATGGCGGCTTTCTCCTGCCCTCTGCTTTCAAATGGGGGAGGGGGGAGCATTCAGATGTTCTTAAGACACCCAAGAGAAGATTCAGGGCTCCATCATACCAGCGTTCACAACACAAGAGAGGGGCTGCAGTGCCAAGATTGCACTGGGGGTCAATTTTGCAACTTCTGTCCTACTTAATGCATGTGATGTTCCATTTCTGTGGACGTTCTGCCACACACCTTTGAGCAATTACCTCTACTGGAACTGAAGCAGCACTAAAACATTTGTTTGAATAAGAGAACGTATTTTCTTGGTGAGTTGAGCAGCTGAGAAAAATCAACACTGGCAAGTTGTGTTTTTTAAGAGCCGCAACGTATGCCAACGTTGCAAAGCTTTACCCCAGGGGGAAGGCTTTCCACACAAGCCTCCCATCCTGGACATGGACACAGGAGGGTTTCTCAGACCCCAAAGGAAAGGCAAGGCAATTTAATGTGTTATGGTTATTCAGAATTATACCTGTCAGTGAATCATGACTTGCTTTCTTTTGGGAAATGAAGAAAAAAGCTTATATTCCTGTCATAGGAACAATTTAGAACTTTTTCTGGCAATAAAAAGCCACTTTCCTTTGAGAGCTTGCTTTGAGTCCCTGGGCACAGAGTTTGGGAGAAGAACGTCCACTCCAAGCAGGCACACTGAACTGGGCACAATTGAAATTAGGCTGGCCATTTATGGGAGCTGTAGTCCTGGGGAGGCAGAGAGCTTCCTAGCCCAGCTCAGAGGATGCCGGAGTGTGTGCACACATGACCGGAAGTCACCTCAAGCGATGAAAAGGGGGGGACGGGACGGGACGATGACACACAGCCAAGTGACAGATGATGAAAAGCGAGGGAAATGCTTGTGCTACGCGCTGCTGCTCCTCCTACTCTTCCCCCCAGCCTAGTCAGAGTACGAAGCCATCCAGACACTCCTCCCTGTTCACTTGGACACCTGGTGGATGGCGTGAGCCAGGTAAGCCACATTGCCCGAAGTGAGGCCTGCAACGGAGATGCGGCCATCCTTGGTCATGTAGACGGAGAATTCTTTGGTTAACCGTTCCACCTGGAAAACAAAAGTTTCAGTTCAGGGGGAGGCCTTCCCCAGGCCCACCCTGGAAGTCCCGAGGAGCCTGTCTGACTGGCCAAGCACTGGAGACCCCCTGAACTGCTTCCTTCTTTGCTGCAGCAAAGGTAGCACCAACATGGGAGGGGGAAATCCCTCAGTTATCCTGCGGGTTTCTGGGCATCACCAGCTACAATCACTATTTTAATTTTTCACTAATTTATATGCTACACTATAGGAGAAAAGTTATTTCAATACAACACCATATCTATCATCTATCTATCTATCTATCTATCTATCTATCTATCTATCTATCTATCTATCTATCTATCTATCTATCATCTATCTATCTATCTATCTATCTATCTATCATCTATCTATCTATCTATCTATCTATCTATCTATCTATCTATCTATCTATCTATCTATCCATCCATCCATCCATCCATCCATCCATCCATCCATCCATCTATCTATCTATCTATCTATCTATCTATCTATCATCTATCTACATCTCTCTCTCTCTCTCGCTCATCATCATTATCTCTCTCTCTCCCCCTCTCTCTCTAAAAAAATAAATGGGTGGGTGTTCATGTTCCAGCATAACTCTAGAACGCCTTGAGCAATTTCAACCAAACTTAATGCACAGATGACTTACACTTTGGAAAGAATTATTGTGGAGGGTAAGACACCCCTAAAACCCCTCAGGGTGTGTGTTAAGATACAGCCTGTTGTGCCTTAAAAGGAATTATACTGTACTGCCGTAAAATGGCTTCTACTGTGCAGCACAGTGAAGTTGCCTTGGTAATGACTTCACAGAACTCCACAAGGGGGCTCCCTCTGGTAAGAGGGAAAATCCAACATTAGAAATTACGTTTAGTCCGGACATTTTCCCCCTAAAAATTAACACCTGGGCAACATCGGGTTATCAGCTAATAGAAACTAAAAGCCCAGTTGATTCCCAATGACCAAGACTGAGGGCACTTCAGCAAGTTCAAGGAGCACAGCAAGAACATGACCGGGGCCCCCTCTGTCCTCTGGAACCTCTCCGGGCAGCAACCAGACAACAGTTCTCAGTGATTTTACGGCCCTCCCCACAACGGACAGGACTGAACCTGGCCCAGAAGCTGATGGGCAACCGGCACAGTTGTTTCAACTGTGAGAAACACAAACAAGGGTGTCATTACCTTGTAGGCTTGAACTACACACACACATACACACAAAAACCCCTCAGCCTAAACCTTAATAGACTTGATGGAGTCTGGAAAACCAGAGAGGACGCCACACCTTTTCGTTTCATGTTTTAAAAGAAAAGAGTAGAGCAGCAGAGAGCAGAGTTTGCTGCAGTGCTTAAAGTACGGACCCAAAAATCTGGAGGCTGTGAATTCTAGTCCCACCTTAGCTATGGAAGCTGGCTGGGTGATGTTGGGCCCATCACCAGGAGACTGTGAGTTTTAGTCCAGCCTTAAGAGGAATGGAAGTTTCCTGACTGACTTCGGGTTAGTCCCTCTTTCTCAGCCCAACTCACCTCACAGGGCTGTTGTGAAGGAAATAGGGTGTGATGGAAATGTTTGCTACTTTGAATTACACATATGTGAAAGTAATAAAGGCAGGATATGAATGAATGAATGAGAGAAAGAGAAAAAGAAAGGGAAGAAAGAAAGAAAGAAATGGGCAGATTCTTAATTTGCAAGTCTCATTGTAGCCCTTTCATCAAAGTATCTGAGGCTCAGGAGAGATGAAAATAAGGGTCCTCCTTAAGGCAGGGGAGGCAAGCATCTTGGAAGCCCCCCAGGGGTCTGGCTGCTAAACAAAGGGGGCAAGAGGTGAACAGAGCTGAGCTAGGGTGGAGGCAGGCCCAGCCCCCTTCTTACCTGCTCCGGCTTCAGACCCGTGAAGCAGAACATGCCGATTTGATCAGTGATGTGCTGCCAGTTATGAGAAGAGCCTTCCTTCTTCAGATTGGCCACCAGTTGGGTGCGCATGCCGATAATGCGGTCGGCCATTCCCTTCACCTCTGCCAGCCTGCCCAGAGAAGCCAGAAAGGGTGCTCAGCAGCAGGGAGAGCAGGTCCACCCCCCACCCCACCCCCCCGTTCTGCTCTCCGTGACCCCCATCTCAGAGGGAGAAGCAAGCCAACTTGGAAAGAGGCTCTTCCCACCTCCAAAGGCCGCTTTGAAGTGGAGGCGTTTCCGTGAAGGACAGAATCCTTGGCCCTCAATGCCAGGCTCTGGCCCGAGGCCCCCCCTGCCCAAAGGCCTCCGGCTACAAAGCCCAGAAGAGAGTCTGGCTCTGCCTCTCAGGACCCTCACCATTCCTTCCGCAGATCAGGGCTGTTTAGGATCATGGAAGCTATCCGAGCCCCATTGATGGGGGGGTTGGAATACATGGGGCGGATGAGGATCTTGAGCTGGGACTCCACTCTCTTGGCTTCCTCGGAGTCCTTGCAAATGACCGTGAAGGCGCCCACACGCTCCCCTGGAGGCAGAAGCCAAGTTAACTGTGGACCCCCCCTCCCTATTCTAGCAACACCACCCAGCGCCCCCCCCCCCGGAGCCCCCCTTGTCTCCTTCCCTGGCCCCGTTGACAGGACAAATCTCTGGCATAGTCCTCTCCTGAAGAGGTCCCATCACCCTCGGATCCCTTTCTTCAAGATGGAGGATCCACCCCTTGCAAGGAGGCGGCAGGGGGAAGGTCTGGGCTCACAGGCACACCTCCCCTGCATGACTGGCCCCGAGGAGACTCCGGCACTGCAGCCAAGGCAGAAGCAGGCCCTGCCAGGTGGAAGCCTTGGCCATCTTTTCCCACAGCCCCACAGGAGAGAGGAGAACTTTGTTTAGTTCCATCCTCCGTTTTGGGGTGGGGGCAGCATCTACTGTGCTGTAGAAACCCAGCCAGTTGCTTAGTGTTGGAGGGATTGATTGTGGGCTCCTAGGAACAGACCCAATTTAGCGGTGGAGGAGACCCCAATGGAGGCTCCTGACCGGCTGCATGGGGTCTGCTGTACCCAAAATTGGGCCACAGATGGCACGAACCGCCCAGCACAAAGCCCCTGCACCCTCCGGGCAGCAAGCAGGCTCTCGCTAGTCCTGGTTTCTGGGATCGACCCAGGAGAACTCCCCTTCCCTCACAGGTGGTCTAAAGACATGGTACCCCATTTCTCCTGGGGACACCCCAGAAACTCCCCTTCCGAGCCTTTCCTTCCCCTCTGAGAGAGGAAGTGCTGAGGGGTCGGGGGTGTGTGGAAGAGAGAAGGCTTACCGTAGAGGCCCATGTTCTTGGCGTAGGACTGGGAGAGTACAATGTTAATGCCTTGCTCAATGAAGTGACGGACGGCCCACGCGTCTCGGTTTATGTCCCCGCTGGCAAAGCCCTGATAGGCCATGTCAAAGAAGGTGAAGAGGTTCCTTTTCTGGAAAAGAGTTTCCAAGGGTGGCCGCTGAACAGAACATTCGGCTGCTGGCCCTCTCCTTGTACAAGGGGGCAGCTCAACAAGACACCTGAGGTTTTCATGCAACACCCGCCCCAATAAAAAAAAAAACCACACCCCAAAGGCCTGAAATGTGTAGCACACAAGCATCTTATGCATGCAATTCAACACTGAAAAACCCAAAGACGCATGGAAGGCAGAAGACCAGGAGGAAAGACAAGATGTTTCCTTCCTTCCAGGGCAAGATGTTCTTGAAAGCGGAGGCTAACCTCCAGTCCACCCCCCCCCCCTTCCCTGCAGCACATGGGCAGCCCGTCCCTTGCCGACTCCTTCTGGAGAAGGCAGTCCCTACGGCTGCCACTGGCACAGCAGCCACTCTTGGACACAGCTTCCAGCTGCGGCTTCCGCAAGAAGTGGAGCCAAACCCCAAATCGCAAGGGCTCTGCCTCTCACAGGCTTACTCTGAAGCTTGTTTCTTCCCATTCATTCCTTCATGCCTTCTAACCACAAGCTGGGCAACCTCCACAGCAACCCGGACCAGAGTAGAGACACGGGGCATTATTAGCTTAGTGATGGCATCTCCCAGGAGAGGACTTGCCATTCCCCCACCAGAGCCCCCGATGCTTGGCTTCCCCAAACAACGGCCTGGAACAGAACTACTCCATCTCTAGCTTTCCAGGACACCAAGGCCTTCACTGTTCTCAAACACAGCTGAGAAGCCCCAACAAGACCAAGAAGCCTGGTCTGAATCCCGATCGAAGGGGATCCACAGAATCTGCATCCTCCTCTGCAGCGGATTCCCTATCGTTTTTCAGTAATTTCTTGGAGACTACCCAGAAACTGAGCAACACACACCATATAGGCCCAAACACGGGGAAGGATTTGGACTCCACCACATTCATATCTGGGTCCCTGCATTACTACTCTAGGTGCCTCTTTACTCCCACCATTTCTGTAGCTCCACTGAAAACCAGGATTGGTCAGGATGAGTGACTAAAGAGAGGCCTTGCCTCCAGTCTCACCCGGGCCCTTTCCCTGGGTCCCCCTGGCCTGGCTCAGCTATTCAGCAATGCAACCATTCTCGGGAGTTCTCCAATCAGAGGTCCTTGAAAAGTGTTCTGAAAGCACCATATATTGAACAAAACAGCTTGTTACCCCCCCAACAGCTTTCCCTCTACCGCCAGAGGCTAAAAATGTGGCTATAAGAAGGTCAAAGGCAAGTCCCACGTGGTCCAGGATGCTCCCATCCCACAGGCTTTGCAACTACTACCCACCCAGCCACCTCTTCCCTCCTTCAGCCACTCAAAGACCTCAGCTTCTCTGCCTCTTCCTGAAGGGGGAAAGGATTATGTTTCATAGTTAGCCCTAATAATTCAGAAAAGGCAAATGTCTGCAGTTTCCTGGATAAGATGCCTCCTCAAAAGCAATTTTGTTAGCTGCAAACCTTTGTCTCAAGTCAAAGCACCCTTCCACTTGCAAAATAAAATATGAAGAACAATATGAAAAATAGATATAAATATAAAAGAAAAGCCAATTTTAGGTACAAAAAGAAAATTAAATTGTAAAGTAAAAATCAAGACGCCAGTCAATGAAAGTGGCCAAATCCCAATGTAATTTAAATCAAACGAAACACCCATTTCCCCTGCACCCTACAGGGCCCAAAGGATGTCCCAGGAGCACAGCCAAAGCCCGCAAGGGCTGAAGGGAGACCCCTGCCTGGGCCCAGCACTCACCTTCACCGCTGTGGCCAGCTCCTTCCATTGCTCTGGACGAGGGTCTACTCCAGTGGGGTTGTGAGCGCAGGCATGGAATAAAATAATGCTCTTTTCTGGAATTTTCTTTAAAAAAAAAAAAGAGGATGCAGGGATAAGGTATGGATCACGATCCCTTTAAATAAGAAGTGTTAAGAGTCATTTCCCCCATCACAAAACATGGTAACAACCCCTCTTCTCATTGTTGCAGTTTCATGCATCGGATAAAAGAGCCCCTGCCTACAGAATGAGCCTCTCACACATCATCTTGGCTTTTTGAAAGTGGCTACAGGACTTCAGCTACAATCAGCCTTGTCTCACACTGGAGCTTTCTGGGCTATGCTTTCCACACATGTGATCCTCCCACCGTATCTACCCATAGGTGTAAACTTACAGAAATGTCCTCCAAAGCTCCAGTGAAGTCAAAGCCGCAGGTCTTGGGGTCATAATATCGATAGCTTTGTAGCTGCATTCCAGCATCTCTGAAAATGGGTGTGTGATTCCCCCAGGAAGGCTTGGGGAGGAACACGTCATGGCTGGAGCTGAAGAATCGTTGCTAAACAGGAAGAAAGAGGAGGCAGCTGAGTTGGAACTTGTAGATGGCTCAAGGAGACCTATTCTCTACATTTAAAGAATTTTTAAAATGGAATTGCTGAATATAGAAGGCCATGATCTTGTTCTGGGATGGCATGCATATCTTTTTTATGAAGACAGGGTAGATAAAGTGTTTAACAATCATGTTCTCCGAAGTGCCCTGATGAGAGTATGGAAGAAGCACCGGCCCAATTGGGATTATAAAATACCGCTTTGGTTGGATCTTGCAGACACCATGGGGATTATGAATATTAAGTCACTCGGGGGTTGTTTATATAAAGATGTGCTTATCGCTGATGGGGACGAATGGAAGTTAAAAACTTTGGAACAGCTGTTGGAAGAAGGAATTACTTTAAATTGGTTACATTACATACAGCTACAGAAGAGATGGGAAGAAGATTGCAGGGTCGGTTTTATGGATAAAGAAGTGGAACTGATTAAGCAGATAAAAGAGACTGGCCCAAAACAAGTTAAAAGAATATATAATGTACTGTTAGAAAGAGACTCAGAAAGTGAATTGGTTAAGGATTGTATGATTAAATGGGCTCAGAATTTTGGTGAAGTGGTTATGTTGGAAACGTGGGAAAAAATATGGGTTCAGAATGTTAAATTTACACAGTCACAGAATTTAAGGGAGAACTTTTATAAAATGTTTTACAGATGGTATTTAGATCCTAAAAAATTATCATGCATGTACCCAAATGTTCAACCAAAATGTTGGAGATGCGGGTGTCTAGATCCTACCTTTTTTCATGTATGGTGGACTTGTAACAAGGTGAAAGCTTTTTGGATAAAAATATGGTGGGTTATGCAGAATGTATTTAAGAAAAGAATACAATTCACTCTGCAAATGTTTTTATTGGGTATAGCTAAGGATTTTACCAAAGGGGAAACAAAATTGGCCTTGTATATGGTCACAGCAGCTAGGTTGTTGATTGCGCAACATTGGAAAAAAGATTTTTTGCCGACAATTGATCAATGGATTCAGAAGGTGGCGGGGTTCGTGAAATGGCAAAAATTTCAGCTTTTTTAAAAGCTCAGAAACAGGAGGATTACACACAGGAATGGGCAAAATGGATTGATTATATACAGAATAAATACCAGACCAGGAGTTATTATGTAGCCTTTAGGTAAGAATGTTTAGACCGATAGATGATCAGAGTAAATAGTATATGGGATGTTTGGAATTGTTAGAGTGGTATACAGCGGAAGTCAGGGGGGTGGGTTTGTGTGGGAGGTGGGGGAGGGTTAGGGTGGAGGGTGGGGTAATATATATGTATGAATAAATTAGAAGATGGGATTAATGAAACATTGTTATGCTAGGAGAAATTTATATTAAGAGTTATAGATGTTAAATTAGCTTAGAAAATGGGATCAACGTGTTATTATTAATCTAAGAGAAATTTATATTGTGTTTGTTGGGAGGAGAGGGATTACGAGTAATCTATTTTAAGATGGGGGGAGAGGAGGGGGCAAAGTATTTGGTATAATATTTGAAAGTGAATTTTTGTGGGGGGGTTGGGGGGGTATAGCATTTGTATGAGATTTATATTGTATGGCGGGGGGGTGAAAAGGGGGGAAATTGTTTGTACAAAACTCTTTTAATAAAAAATAAATAAAAAAAAAGGAAAAGATTTTAAATGAGCACTCACCAAGAAGTTGCCTCCAACCCTTAAAGACCCAGTTCCAGAAATTGTCTGCACAGTAACATACTGAAAGGATGCAGAGAGAAGGCACATGAAAAATCCAGATACCAACAAGGAAAAAGAGATTGTTGTAGTTTAGCAAACACTGAGCTGCTCTCTAATTTTGCAGCCAAAAACCTTAAAGTAGCAGGAAATGGGAGCCCAAAATCCACCTTCCCCCAGATCTAAGTTACAAATTTGGAGAAGGGAAGTCCCAGAAAAATCCACAGGGCCACAGGTTGTTTACCTCCGCTGCGAGGGTGTCATGCTCAACCAACTGAAAAGAACCACTGTAATTCTCAATTGTTGTTGCGATACTACAGAGCATCAATAGAGCTTGAGGGGAGTGAAGCTACTCACAACGAAGTTAAGGGCAAGCAGGCCCTTGCATGGGGAGATTTAATTTGTGCAATGGATGGGATTGCAAGGTTTCAGTGGGGAATGTGAAAACTGAAACCACTCTTGAGATACAAGCAGCTCCAAAGGGTTGGTTCCCAGATACAGCTAACCTAAGGGAGACATTGTTTCTACTTCCTGCACATTATACGATTAAATTAACTATGCATCTTTGGGTTAGCCACAATATATCTTCTTCTGGACTCAGTCACTGAGAATATGTTGGAGGAGAGATCAAGAGATCACACTGAACTGTAGGATTGATTCATGGTAGCACATCCAAGCCAAAGATAAGGAAAAGGCGGAGTTTCAGCATTTTCAGACAAAACCGCATTTACGTGTCCCACATATTACCTTTTCCAACAAATGGAATGAAAGGAGATGGTTCCCCTGTTGAAAAGCTGCCTCTCTGGGGCCCAGAAACTCCAAGTGTTTTCAAAATTAAGATGCATTGTCACCGGTGGGCTATACAGTTCACCTTTCACCTTTTCCCAAAAGAGCAGTTGGGGGTAACTGATTTCAAAGGCTCAGCTAAAGCCGCTACAGAAGTCAACTCTTCATCCACAAACGATCCAAATCTTGCACAGCAAAGACACCTTCTGATATAGGAACCTCTGTCTGAATGCACTTAATATATATATATGTCATTTGGCTCCTTACCCGGCCACTTTGTATAACCTCATTTGTTTCTCCCAAAGCCAGTTCAGCTGATGCCTTGTTGAAGTCTGCTAGCCCAGCTATGGGCAAATATTCCTTGTCCATCTTCTTAGCAGCTATCTGGGCTTCTGCCTGGATCATAAAGACATTCAATTTACTTAACAATTTCTCCCGTCTGTAAATTGGAAATATTCACCCCATACTGTTCCTAGATTACTATTCTAAATAAAGTAGGGTTTCAACAGGGAGAAGGGGGTTTGTAGGATTATGAATACGGTGTAAAGAAAGAATTAGTCAAATAGTTGAGAGTCTGAGCAGTAACCACTTTTCTAGCTGAGGTGCATTTTGCTACACCCATTACTCATTCCCTTGGCTAGGCCTGCCTTCAAGTGGCCAATTCTACCATGGTTACTTTTCTGACATTTTCAGTGCAGAAAAGGCAAACCCCTAAATTCAGATTGTCCCTCCCCCGTCTTACATCTTTAAATTTGTCCTCTGAACTGTCTTTGTTAATCTTGTTAATCTTTCCTGAGAGAGCAAGATCCCTCAGGAAAGTTGAACCATCACTTGCACAATGCCAAGCCTGCACCCCATTCATTGTTGACTCACTTATTTAAAATTTCATTTTGACTACTGCAACGTTTAAACACACAGCCCTGGTGCTGCTTTAGTAATTTCTGAATAGGCAGATTGTCCGTTTAATCAAGCCATTTCTCCGGTCTCATTCAGACTTCTGGTAGCTCTTAAGTGAGAGAGCTCATGCTGCTAAAAGAGGGCTACTTGACCCTGGTCAAGCTGCAGCAAGCCACTCCCAGTCTCTGGATTGGATTCCATCAGTAAACTCTATAATCCTCACCCATCATGCACACCTTCAGCCACGTTTAGCTCATTTGATAGCCCAAGAGAAGAAAGGAGGGAAGGAAGGGAGAGTGAAGCTCCAGCTGCTCCCAAATCCTGAAACGTCACTCCGAGCCCCATCAATGCTGATGGGCGGCCCATTTCCCACACACTGGGAAACGGGGGTCAAGCCAGAGACCCTTCAAGTGCAGGCCGGACTCCAACCGCCCCATTCGACGTCTGCCCAGACCCCGGGGGTGGGGGAAGCCGAGAGGAAGCAGCTTACTTTGCGGACGCAGTTCAAGACGTGGGGCTTCCCGTTGTCATCCCGGTAAGCCCCGACTCCCAGGTTCATCTTCTTGGCGCTGCCGTCCCTCTTGAAGGCCTCCGTCACCCCCAGAATAGGGTCGGGGGGCCCCATCTCCACGTGAGCCCACCAGGAGCTGCAGCGTCCAGGAAGGGGAGATCAGCCCGGCGGCCCAACCTCTCGCCCACCAACAGCAGCTACACCCCTCGGGACCCGCCACCCCACCCGTAGGCCGAGGCCCCTCCAGGCTCGCGCGGGGTAAAGAGCCGCCCTCGGCGCGTAGGTTGCAGGGAGAGCCCCGCCACCTTCCCCCGAAGAGCAGGGAGCCTCGGGCGCCGGGAGGCCTCCAGAAGCGCTGCTTAAGGCGGGAACCGCCAGCCCCCCGGCGGGTGCCCAGGCCGCTTCTCCCCGCCATGGGGCGCCGCAGAAGCGGGGGGAGGCTGGGACAGGCGCTGCGAGAGACCCCGCCCGCTCCACCCCCGCCCGCGCGTCTCCGCTCCAAGGGCACCGAGGCCGCCAATCGGAGACCTCCCAAGCGCTCCCGCCCCCCGAGCCGCCCAATCACGGCCGCCCTCCTCGCCGCGATCCCGCCACGGGGTCCGCCGAAGGACAAAAAGGGGGTCGCCGGCTTCGTCCCTCCGCGGCCGGCCTAGTCCTCTCGGCCGCGTTCCCAGGTGCCGGCGCCGTTACCTGGCTCGGACCGCGAGGGCGGCCACGCGAGGAGACAGGAGCGAGCGTCCACCGGAGCACAGGAGCGCCATGGCAGCGAAGAGGCGAAGGGATCCGGCGAACCTGCTGCTTCCCGGAGTCGGAAGGGGCGGGGCTTGATGTCCTCGGGCGGAAGTCTCGCATCCCCGGGTCCTTTCAAGGCGCGTCTCGACGCCCCGCGCATGCGCCGTTCGTAGTGCCGCCGTCGCGCTTTGCTGATGCCGGCAGATTCTTTGTCTCCGCGGGGATGCCGAGGCCGCCTGAGGGCCAAAGCAGGGAAGCTTCTCCGGAGGGCCTGCAGTGGGCCACGCCCGGCGGAGTAAAGGCCGCAGGGACTCCTTTGCCGCCTCAAGGCAGCCAGGCGGGAAGGCCGTTCCTTGGGTCTCCCTTAAGCGCCGCCGAGGGGCCGAAGCGCGAGGCTCCCGCGGGCTCTTCTTCCCTCAGATTTGTTGGAGGAAGCAGGGAACCAGCCAATCCCTGCAAGTGGAGAGGTTGAATGCAGGCCCCGCTTTGGGGAAGGGATTTCACCCGATGTCCTGGGGGCGCTGCTCCCTCCCTAGGGGCCGTTTTCTCGGGCCTGGTGACGTTTGATAACTGTCGGTCTGTATTTCCTGAAGCTCCTTGAGAAAAGAACGTGGCTGCAATAGCTGAGACTCCTGGACCTTTTCCAGGTGGAACCCAAAGGAGGTCGCCTGCCTTGGTTGATCAGCTGGAGTGGCCCCACGAAAGGCTCCTCTTCCTGATCCGGCTGCCTTGGATAGCTTGGGTCACGGTGTCCTTCTGGACCTTCTGTGAAGCTTGGGATTGGGCAGCAATGCAGGTGGGGCCCAACAGGGGATCCCAGGAGGTGGCTGGGGGGAGAGGTGGGCTCCTCTTGGGTGCGGGGTGCCACCAGGCTTGACACCTGCCAGCGTGAGGTGAGGATTCATCAATCCTTTGAGAGCAAGGGATGCAGCTCCACTTTGGGGAAGAGTTTCTGGGTGGGTATCTGGAAGCTGCTAGGAGCTGGGTGGGGAAAATAGACCTGAGATTGAATCTCAGCCACACTGCAGAGCTGTGTATTTGGAAGTCTGTTGATTCAATTACAATCTTAGCTTTCATCCTAGACAGGATGGTGCCAAGAAATGCTCTCTCCCAAGGACTTCATGTAAACAGGAGAGGATTAGGGTAGAACTACATGATTCCTAGAATCAAAATGCAGTTCTCTGTTTGAAGTAACCTGCATCACCGCAAGGTCTCCAGTGTCGGGGGAAAAACACCCTGAAGAATAATGAGGTCTATGGACCGGGCTGATTCCCTTCAGCATATCATTTGAGATGTTAAGAAAATAAAATAAAAGTCTTTGAGAAGTATATTCTAATTAATAAACAAACTTTAATACGAAAATAATAAAAGTAAATAAAACAGAAAGATAACTAAATGTTACATTTTGATAATAAAAGCTCCGTCTGCCAACTTGGCAGCCGGACAAAAGAAAAGAAAAAGCTCTGGAATGTGTGAAGCATGCGCAATAAATCACTTTCAGATAACTTTGTTTTATGACCTGCGCAATAAAGCTTTCTCAGTTTAACTCTTCAGTGTCAGTTTCAGTCAGTTCATGTCTAGCAAACTTTTTAACATCGTGACATCCAGAAGGTCTCTTCACTTTAGTTTTAGTAATTTCCAGAAAGCCAAAACTTTGGGGTAGCCTCAGTTCAAATGGAGCTATTCCAAAATACACAGAAAAAATACCATTCATTGGTCTCTATTGAACTTACCTCATGGAACGGGGTGGCATGTTGGCAGTTTCTCCGACACCAATGAGTTGGGTCAATGAATTCTGCATGGAGATGGTGATCCTGAACATCCCTAGGTGAAGTTTGCGAATGGAGAAAAGGGCCCTCTGGGGATGTGAATCCAGAGTAAGCAGGCCATACACTTATAGCCTTCTGGCTCTTCTTTCAAGTCAACCCTTGTTTATTTCTCAAAAAACCAAGCTTTGACAATGTGTTGATAGTAAGACAAATAGAAATTTAAAAAAAAATTATGCAAAAAAATTGGAAGTTCCATTCCCCACTATCCTGTCAGAGCTGAAGAAGCTTCTTGGATGACAAGCGAAACGTCTTCAAAGAAAAAACAAGAAAGTCCAGTTGCCTCCTGAAAAAGCATCTCTGGGGCAAACATGACCTGGAGGACTGAGAATCTCTAAAGACTTTTAGAAGAAAAGGTAAATTTGTAACTGCTCTAGAGAGAATATCTAATGCTACTTCATTGTATCTGCTTGCTTGCTTTTAGCTCTCTATTTTTTTCCCTTTTATCTTCCCTACACTGTTTGGATCTTTGTTTTTAAAAAGCTTTTAATAAAATTACGTGCACACCCCCCCCCCCTGGAGTTAAGACTTCAGCATGGCTGGGAGATGGGAAGCATTATTGCTATTTTGGATACCTCTCAGCTTCTTAGCAGCCCTGCTGGAGCACCACTGAAGAAAATCCTTCATAAGGAAACACTTTAGCCACAAAAGAACCAGGTAAAAAAATGCAGTCTCCTTCTTGGTGGCTACCACAGCAAGTCTGGCCAGTTGTTTGAGCAATGGACACTGGCAACCACATCCTGCACAGTTGTTTTTTTTATGGGGACAGATGTGTTCCTTTCCAAACGGAACTCTTGAGCTGCAGCCCCTCCCCTTTTTCCTAACAATGGCTGCAAAAATGGAAATTGGGCTGATGCTGGAGACAGGCTTGGCTGTGGGCCAGTTTCCTATTTATTTGTGGTTAGGATACCTTCTGGAGGCCAAATAGTGCAAGGGCTTTGCCTCTGAGTTGTGGGTCTTGCTCTGAGGGCCCACCAACCCCAGAGTGTCCCATGAGACCCGGCTTCCTTGACAACCAGCAAAGGCAGCACTTGGCATTGTGAAGATCTGCCAGACCTAGTCAAATCTGAGAAGCCTCAGCAGCACAAAGTAGAACAGCTGGCTCAGGCCCAGCCCAAAAAAGATTCTGGGAAGCCCAGCAGATGAAGTCCAGGTTGGCTACTTCTGTCCATGGAGTGTGTTTATGTGTTGATGCAATGTCTTCTCAAAAACATACAAGCAACAGAATAGTCCCCAGGGCAGCCAGAAAGGCCTTAACCATCCTGTCCCCTGTAGGGCTGGGAGCCAACACTCAATTATCCCCCACAAATGGCCAGTGCAGGCTAAGCCATCTGAAGTGAGGGGAAAAGGAAGTTCCGATTTATTGGCAAATGCCAGCTGAGGATGGTAAGTTGAGCATCAAGAGCCAAATTTGCCAGAGACCCATACTGAAAAACGCACATGGAGCAGAACAGAACTAAATGAGATCTAAGCTTACTTCATGAACTGAATGTAGGACAATTAGCAGGACTGTCTCCTGTCAGTGGGAGGAGGGACTATTTGGGGGTCTTATAAGAAACATGGTACAAACCTCCCCAAGCTTGTTCAGGTCAGCGGATTCAGGGCCAAGTAGGCATGCACCATATCAACAATGAACTCTCTTCATCCTGTTTAATCCGATTGGTGTGACTTCATTCTGCATGCCCAGATAGTCATGCTGTGAACTATAATGCAGGACTTTTACAACTACAGATGCCCCTCGTTGATTTGAGGTTGCAGGCCGAGTATCCACTTCGTGGTGCCTGGCCCAGGTCTTCCGCAGCCACACATCTTCCTCCCTCAGTCGGATCCAACTGGGCACCAGACGTGGCAAGGTACACAGAGACGCTTGGGGTGTGTGCCACGAAGAGCCCTCTGCGTGTGAGAAATAGGGGCACTTTGCAGAATTCCTGCCACCTTTTTAGAGAAGCCTGGGGGGGGGGGATTGCAGGTCAGTCCTGCTGCTGCTGGCGATGCACAAGCAGTTTCAGCTGTAAGAAGCCACCTAGATGCCACTTTTGTGTGCAACTGTTGGGGCTGTGTTGAGTGTTACTGCCAGTTTAAATGAGCCCTCTCCCCATCCCAAGCAGTTGGGGTGTGTGTGTGTGTGTGTGATTCCTTGCCCCTACCTGGTGGAATATTCCCCTCTCCACACTGAGGCACCCCCCACCTGGCCTTTTGAAAATGGTTCTGCCATTTCACTTGGGGGGGGGGGATGTCACGGAGGAGCTGCGGCGTGGTGGTGGCCAGCGTTTATGCATAAACCTTTAATGTCAAATTCTCACTATCCTTGCCTCCATTTAAATGTTTTATATTGTTTTTCAAAATTTGATACTTCAATCTTTGAGGGAACAAGAGATGCTGTCAGAGGAAAAAACAACCCCCCCCCCAAGATGAACATGAAATCGGTGGGCAAAGGAGTCCTGACTTCCAAGCCCTCCAGGGAAGCTCAGCAAGACTGTCTAGATGTCTATTTATGAAAAATATATATTTATCTGTACACTTTTCAACCTCAAGCACTCCTTATTGGAGGTCAGCCAGTCCTTCGCTGGACAAGACAAGGGTTGAGAACACAAGTGAGGCTGGTGCAGGGCTGAAGCCCCCAGCAGTTCTGCTCCCCTGGCTGCCACAGTCAGCCTGCCGCCTCCTTAGTGCCCATTCTGCTCCTTGCCATTCGCCTTCTTCTTCTTCTTGGCCTTGGTGCAACTTCCTCCAGCTGGCTCCTCTCTGTAGCAGCCCCCTTTGCTTCTTTTATGCTTCTTGGCTTGTGATGGGCGCTGTGGGTCAGGGCAGCCACTGGGGGCCGTCCCTGGTCCATCCTTCTGCTGGACAGAGCTAGCCAAGAAAGCCTTTTCCTGCTCTTCCAGCCGGGCGAGCTTTGCCCTCATCGTGATGCCGTGCCGAGCACCCCTGGAAGCAGCAGCAAAAGGGAGATGTTGGGCCACTCAAGCTGCCAGAGTGCGGAGCCCCCCTTGGTGTTTGCGGGCTTGGGAGGCAGGAGCTGGCAGCCCTGCCTGGCAACAACACAGGAGGGGCCAGAATTAAGGGAGGGGCTCATGTCCACTGAAGAGCCACAGGGGCAGAGGGACTGGGCTGCCCTCCCTAGCCCCTTTTGTGAGGGAACTTCAGTGGAGGACCTGAAGTAGCCAGGCCAACATGACAGGGAAGCCCAATGGGCAAGGCCTCCCCCCCAAACCCTTTGTCCCTAGGACAGAGGCCTGCTCCATCTGTTCAGAGGGTCTGCCTTTGCCTCTGGGTCCCATCCACCCCCCTTGCTCCTCACTTGTGGACTGTTCTTCCCCCACAGGCCTGGAACAGCTCCTGGTCAGTCAGCCTGCAAAAGAAAGGAAGGGGCGGGGGACCGACCTGGTTAGCGTCTGCATGGCTGGGGTGGGACAAGAGCCAGGTGTCTCCAGGCCCCTCCTCAGCCTCACCTCCTTGCCATGGAGAGGTCCAGTGTCTCCTCCTCCTGGTCTGTGGAGGTCATGGGGTTCGTGGGCTCCTCTGTGCCAGATATCAGGGTGGCTGCCTGCAAAGGAGGGCAAATCAGGGGAGTCTGGCACTGGTCCCAGGAAGGCTCCAAGCCGAGGATCTCCCGTGGCTCCCCCCCAACCCCGTTACCTTCACAAAGCGGCCGTAGAGCATGTCCCCCTCCTGGGCTCGGCATGGCTTTGTCCTTGGGACTGGCCCCTCCCGCTCAGAGAGCTTTCTCACCTGGACCCCATCCTGGGGGAGAAATGAAGGTTGAGAGGTGGGGCTATGCCCAAACAAGCCTTCCAGGCCCTGTCGCTCGTGAGACTGCTGGAAACCCCCAAGGGCTTTTCTACCCCCCATTGATTTGCTCCACAGAAAACAAACTACACACAGGTCAACAAAAGAGACAGCTGTGTTCAATTGCTGTGTGTTGTTCTACACAATAAATCAATTTCTACTCAACAATCAGAGCTTATAGTCCACGCATGGGTTTCTCTGTGTGCTGAATCACAAAGCACCCGACTTCATGTTGCCCTTACTGAGCTTTTCCTGGGCCCCAAGGGGGGACACACATCGCTGGAGGTGGCTAACAGGGCAAGAAGATCTCATCCCCGCCCCATCCAGCCCTTTGCTCTCTCTATTCAGTTTTATTATAGCTCTTAGTTTAATTTTTAACATTGTGCTGTCTTAATCTTTTAACTATTTTTACTTGTTTCATAAGTAAAAATGAAAGCAGCCCAGAGTCACCTTGTAGGGGAGATGGGCAGCAAAGAAAACCTGAATAGATAAATTCATAAACCTTGTTGGCGCAGGGTCACTCCATGGCTTAAGATCTACAGCTTCAGTGGCAAACTGCCAAACCAAGCTATCCCTATGTCCAGCCCAGCCTGTGGCCCCTTACCTGTTCAGCGTCTACTGTAATGTTGGCAGCAGACGAGTTGAAGAGATGGTCCCACCAGTGGTAGGTGAACTCCTCAGCTGAGTCATGCCCCACCTGGGTCAGGAGGAAGCAGGGTCACAGATCTGGCCTACAAGCTTGAAATGCTCCCTGGTCATTAAGGACTTCTCATGCTTGGAAGGAACCTTAAAACAAGGAGGTCACTGTCCACCACCCACCAGATTCTCCAGTGGCCCTCCAGTTTGTCCCCACCCATCTAACCAGGAATTCCATGCTAAGCATAGATAATTCTTTGCAGATTTTACGTAAAATCTGGACTATGGTGCGGTAGGCAAGTGTAGAAGCATTTTACAACTCAAGAATATGAAACTGGTGATCCTCAAGGCCGGACTGTACTTATTTGGGTAACCCTGGCAGGCAAGAACGTGCTTAGGAACAGACAAAGCGAGCCCTGAGTGCCACCATAGGACAAAAGGTTGGCTTTGCTCAGAAGAGGCAAAGGTGGTTTCGCTGCCTCTCTAGGCGGATATCCCCTCTCCTCCCAAAGTCTGACCCTTCCTTACCCCAGCTGTGTTGCATTTTATTTTGACCTTTAGGGCTTCAGCGATCCCGTTTTCTCGTTTCCCAAGTCCTTTACCTAAAAGAAAAGAAAAAAAAATCTTCCTTCTTTTCATTAAGAAACACATTGAAGTGAACCTAAGGAGAAAACGGCAGCTCTTCCTTCAAGGAGCCAACTTGAAGTATGATTTCTGAGCTAGACCTACAATTGACGGTGGTCCTTCACTTTCAACCATAATATGGAGGGGCATTTCCATTGCTATGTGAGGCGAGTTTTGCCTTATTCTATGATTGCTTTTTTGCTGCAGTTATGAAGTGGATCATAGGTTGCTAAGTGAAACCAGCTTCCCCACTGACTTTGCCTCTTGGAAGCTGGCTGGGAAGGTCACAAATAGCGATCCCTTCATCAATACACGGCAGTTGTCAACTGCCTGAATTCTGCTCAAATGACCCCTGTGGTGGTAGAAAGTGTGAGGACCAAAGCCAATTTTTTCAGCACCAATGTAACTTTGGAGGGTCGTTAAATGGTCATAAATCAAGGTCTACCAATATCATGTCATCCAATCCATACTTAAGAGGCTTGTTATTCAGAACAAACTGTCAAACGCTTTACTACAATCAGTCAAGATACGTCTTTATAAATCCACCTTAATAATGCCTGTGTGGTTTCAAGGACTTCCAGTCCAGTCTCTTGATTATTTGCATCAGAATTATCGTAGCTAGGATGATTAACGTCAGGCAGATTGAATGATGGGAAGAGTTAATCTTTTGATAAAAAAAAGGGGGGGGTTGTTTGAACCATATTTAATGAATGAAATTCCAGAAATTTGCACCTAATATGCCACAAGAGACAGAGCGTTCTTGGCACTTTCCTGGCGCTGTGGGCCCTTCCAATTCAGCAAGATTTGTAGGAGTAAATTTATATGGAAAGCAGTAATCCAGAAAATCATTTAATTTATCCTTAGATCCTTATTTACTTAACTATCATATTTGTATCAGTCTTTTCCTTATTATATGGCAAATCTGGCCCAGAATATCTATTCAGCACCAAGTGACCCATTTGTTGCCCAGAGTTGCTTTTGGTGAGATGAGCAGCTTTGATTAATAAACAAAACAAAGTTTCTGCTCTACTTAAGTGTGGAGAAACAAACTTAAAACAGGTGAAGCCCTGCACCTTTTTTCCATCCGTGCTTCTTCAACTGCTTCTTTGCAAATTCCAGCCCTTTGCTTGTGGGCGGTACTGTCTTCTTCTTCTTCTTCTTCTTCTCCTCTTTCAGAAAATCACTCATGATTGAACTGGATAAACGCCCAATGAAAATCCCTAGTTCCAAAGCCGACCAGTCCTTATTCTGCCTCCATGATCACCAGCTGTTCGAAAGAGAAACACATCCAGTGAGGGAGAGGCACTCAGTTTAGAGTTGCAATATGCAGCCACGTATGATGGGATCTTAAAACAAAACGCCTAAACAACACTGTCTTTATTTCAAGAATGTAACAGCAACACCAGGAACCCGGCTTTGATTTAAGTCAATGTGCACAATTATAAAATACAGCATACACGTTTGGGTTATGTGTGTTGGGCCTGGTCTCTGGGTGTTATGTGAATTTCGTTGTATGTGTATACTGTGTATATAAGTACAATGACAATAAAGTAAAGTAAATAAAGTAAATATCCTTCTCTCATGTAGAAGCCAGAGGCTGATGGTTCCTGGTTTAAAGAAAAGTTGCCCTGGACAAATCTTGGAGGAAAATATCTGCGTTTTCTCTATTGCTCAGTTGCCCAGCAGAGCAAACGGCAAGAAAGAGCCCGCAGTCGCCCCTTGCCATCTTTCAGATACAAGCTCTCCCGCCTTTGCTTTTTCTCCTGAACTTCGGGAGCCGGGAAACTTATCAGAAGGCTCCGATTTTCCTCTCCCGGTTTCCAGCCCAACATTCTGCATTAAACCAGGCCCCTCTCTGCCCAGGAGGCTCCTTCCCTACTCCGAAGGCCTCCTTTTCATTGACTTCGCCGGGATTGAGGCCAGAGATTCCAATCCGGGCACCCACCGGGGGGTTTGGAGCGTATCTGCCGTTCAGGCGGGGTCGGCCTCCGTTCCTGCCCGGGACACAGGCGCGCCTCCTGCCGTGGATGCCAGGCAACCATCCTTCCTAGCCAGCAAGCGGCCTCTGGGAACTGGAGTCCCGTCCGGCCCTGCACACCGCTTGCCCCAGCCCGGCCCGGAGCCTAAAGGCGGCTCTCGCCGCTTACCCCGCTCGGCCGCGTGGTCTCTCTCTCTCTCTCCGCTGGGCCCGAGGCTTCCGGGAAGGGCGGGCTGGGGCTTGCGGGGTCGCCCTCTGATTGGAACGGCATAGGGATGCTGCCGGAAGCGAGTCTTCGGATTGGCTGGAAGGACTAGTAGGCGCGATAGGCCCGAAAGGAATCTTCTCATTGGCCAGAGACGGTGTCCATCCCCGGATTCTTCAGCACGCCCGAAATAAGCCCGCCCGTTGGATTCACGTAAGAGGAAATAAGGCTTCGGATTGGCTGGTGGGAATCGGAAGCGCCTGATGTTCCGAACAGCGCCCCTGCAGGTGTGGAGGATCGTTGCGCAAAGAGTCGGCGGGGGAATCGAAGCCGCCCGGTGGCCCCTAAAGGCTGGCTGGATCAGAGCCGCCTCGGTTGCTGGGGGACTGCGCTGGAAGAAGCCTCCGAGCCTTCCCGGCCTGACGCGCCGACTCCTTCTCCACCGATTGGGAAGAGCTCCGCTCGGTGTTCAGAAGCAGCGCCCCCCCCCCCCGCCTCTGCCTCGTTGTCCCAAAGGGGCTCCCCCCCCCAAGAGGCGCCTGGACTTCCCGCTTTTTCTTTGAAGACGTTTCGCTTCTCACCCAAGGAGCTTCTTCAGCTTCTTGCCAAAAGGTCTTCAAAGAAAAAGCGGAAAGTCCAGGCGCCTCTTTGGGGGGGGGGGGAAGCCCCTTTGGGGCAACTGGAAGGCTGAGAATCTCCACAGGCACCTGCCTCGTTCTCTACCCGAGGAAGGGCCGCCTGGCTACCCCGGGAAACGGAGGCCGCCCGCGCAGTAATTTGCTTCCCAAGGCGGGAGACGGTCAGCCCGGCCTTTCCTCGGCTTCAGCACAGGGCCGCTCCGAAGACGCCAGGCGCCAAAGGCTCTGTTAGATCTGGGCAACGAGAGACAGACTGCGGACACGAAGTAACTCAACAGCTCATTTTATTAGTAGTAGTAGTGATCCAGCTTGCTCTGTGGTCGGAGGGTTCCCCTTTTATAGGGATGAGGCACGCCCATTGACCAATCAGAGGAATACCTGTTTCCCGCTGTAGGAGCGGACCAGAGGGAAGACTTATCTCGATATATGTTAATATCTAACACCCCTCCCCTCCTAGATGGGACGTTGCGGTAGGTGACATAGTCCTTTAGGTAGGTGGGTGTTTGTCTTGCTCGGGAGGAACGTCGGAGTTCAGGTTGTGTTGAAGTACTTGCAGGACTGGTTTCCTGTTGGTTTGAAGTAGTTGCAGGATCGGGTGCTTTTTCTGTTTCGGGAGGTCTTGCGTTTTCGATGCTCTTTTCCCTGGTATCTTGTTCGGCTGCGATGACGGGGGGTTGCTCAGCGGCTGTGATGACGGGGGGTTGCTCAGCTGCGTGCGTGATGTCCTGTCCCCCGCTTAGCTCGCCGGTGTCGTCGTTTCCTGGGATGAAGTTTCCCTGCGGTTGTCTTTCTGTGGACAGGAAACTTTCGCCCTCATCCCTTAAGTTGGAGTGTGCTAGGCGACCTCGAAGCTGATCGATGTGCCTTCTCCAATTCCGCCCATCTTCAAGCTCTAACAAATACGATCGAGGGCCCATGATGCCAATGACCCTCGCCGGTATCCACAATGTCCCCCCTGTGTAATTTTGAGCATAAACAGTGTCTCCTTCTCTAAAAGATCTGACCTTACTTGTAGAGTCTGGGGGAGCCGAGGTAGAATAATTCGGGTGGAGCCTGTCCAGGTGAGACCGTAGGCGGCGACCCATTAGTAGTTCAGCGGGGCTTCTACCCGTCGTTGCGCTCGGGGTAATGTGTTGAATGAGGAGGTAATGGTCAATGCGTGTTTGCCAATCCCCCGGGCCCATCCTGGCGAGGGCCTCTTTCGCGAACCGCACCATTCTTTCTGCCTGACCATTGGACGCTGGATGGAATGGCGCGATGAGGGCGTGTCTGATTCCCAACCCTGCTAAAAATGTTTCAAACTGCATGGCCGTGAATTGGGGCCCGTTGTCCGATACTAACAGATCTGGTAGACCATGGGTGGCGAAAAGCCGCCTAAGAACCTTTATAACTGCCTCTGCCGTGGTTGATGTCATTAGGACTACATCTAACCATTTAGAATAAGCATCTACAACTATGAGGAAGGTTTGACCCTGGAATGGCCCTGCAAAATCAAGATGAATGCGTGACCAGGGTGCCTTGGGTTTCTCCCATTCTGTGGCGGGCGCTTCCGGGGGTGCTGGTCTCGACTCCTGGCATGGGTCGCAAGTGGCCACCCACTCCTCTATTTCTTTGTCCATATTGGGCCACCACACATAACTTCTCGCTAACGCTTTCATTCTCACGATCCCCGGATGACCCATATGTAAAGCATTCAATACCTTTTTTCGTAGAGCAAAAGGAATAACAACTCGATCCCCCCACAACAAACATCCCTGTAACACGGAGAGTTCGTCCCGTTTAGACCAAAACATTTTGAATTCCGGGCCCACATTTCCCTTTGGCCACCCCCTCCATACCCAAGTTTGCACTTGTTTTATTAAATTGTCCTTCGAGGAGAACCTTGCAACATCGTAAGAAGAAACCGGTCCCGAATCCAAACAGTCAATGAGCAATACCGGTACTTCTGGAGTGGGGTCTGGCAAAATGTCTGGTAATGGGCAACGGCTGAGCGCATCTGCGTGCCCTAGAGTGGAGCCCGGTCGATGAATTAACTTGTAAGAGTACGCAGCCAGGAAAACAGTCCACCTGGTCATACGTGGAGAAAGGGAGACCGGAGTGGGGCGATTTCCCGCCAAAAGTCCTAACAGCGGTTTATGATCAGTAATGAGTTCAAAATCGCGGCCGTAGAGGTATTCATGGAAACGTTTCACACCTGCAACGGCAGCCAATGCTTCTCTGTCCATTTGGCTGTAGTTCCTTTCGGCCGATGAAAGAGTTCTGGAGTAGAAAGCAATGGGTGCTTCTTTCCCGTCGGGCATCCTGTGGCTGAGGACTGCTCCAACCCCGAAAGGCGATGCGTCGCAGGTCAATACCAGCGGGAGGGTTTGACTGTATTGCACAAGTAGTGAGTCAGTGGTGAGCAGGCGCTTTACCCCGGCGAATGCTGCAGCTTCGGCTCGACCCCATCTCCATGGTGCGTTCCTCTGGAGTAGACGGTGTAGTGGCTCAGCAACGGTCGCCTTCTGTCTCAGAAAAACGCTGTAGAAATTAAGTAGTCCGAGGAAGGCCTGCAACTCGGTTTGATTTCGTGGTGTGGGGGCGTCCTGGATTGCCTTAATTTTCTTTTCAGTGGGGTGAATTCCCTGACCATCAATTCTATAACCCAGGAATTCTACGCTAGGCACGTTAATTTGGCATTTTTCTTTTTTAAGGCGGAGGCCCTTCTCTCTGATTCTGGCCAAAACAGATCTGACTCTTTTGTTTAGTTGCTCCTCGTTTGCAGCGGACACCAAGATATCGTCAAAATATGGGACGACTCCCGGTATCCCTTGCAACAGCCGTTCCATGACGCTCTGGAACAATCCTGGAGCAATACTTACGCCGAATTGTAGCCGGTTGCATTTAAACGCTCCTCTGTGCGTCACTATAGTCTGGGCCTCCGCTGTGGCGCTATCTACTGGCAGTTGCTGGTAAGCTTGTGCCATATCTAACTTAGCGAAAACCTTTCCTGGCCCCAATGAGTGCAATAGGTGCTGTACTACGGGCACCGGATATGCGCTCTGTTGTAGCGCGACATTAATTGTGCATTTATAGTCTGCGCATAAGCGGACTGATCCGTCTGACTTAACTGGGGTCACGATAGGTGTCTCCCAACGCGCGTGATCTACCGGCTCAAGGATTCCTTGTTCCACTAACTTATCTATCTCTTTATCTATTTTTGGGCGGAGTGCAAAAGGCACTCGTCTCGGTTTAAGTCGGATTGGCGCCACATTTGGATCTAAATTGAACGATATTGGTTTGCCCACATACTTACCAAGACCGGAGCTGAACACATCCTCGAACTCCTTAAAGATCTTTTCAGCGCTGCTGTTTCTCACGGCGTTGATTCCGGTGACTTCTAATCCCAGGGCTTCAAACCAATCAAGCCCCAGGAGGTTCTGCAATGGCGCGCTGGAGATGGTCACGGGCAGCTGGGCTTCGATGTCCTTAAACTGGATGTGGAATGTGCCTTGGCCCACGATGGGGACTTGGTTCCCCTGGTAGTCTCGTAGCAGGACGTCAGGAGCGCGCAGTTGGCTCTTTCTGAGGCTGGGAATGGCCTGTTTCATGGATGCCCATGAAATGATCGTCAGGGTTGATCCTGTGTCAACCTCCAGCTCGCAGGGTGAGCCCTCCAAGAGGACTGTGACTCTCAGCCTTTCGGGCCGCTTAGGGCGGACCTGATGTATCGTGGTGAGATACGTTCGCAACTCCTCTCTCTGGGTCAACTCTATCTCATCGTCTATATCCTGAAAATACTCTCGTTGAGCGTCTTGGTAGAACGCTCTTTCGGCTCTCTGTGTGAATTCTCTCTGGGGATACGCTCGCTCACTTTCTTGTGAGTAATCTCTCTGGGAATACGCTCGTTCAGCTCTTTGGGGAGTTTCTCTCTGGGTAAACACTTGTGGATTTCTCTCTGGGCGCCCTTTTTGATTTCGCCAAGCCCCTGGGTTGGGCTTCTGTTGGCGGTACATGGGTGGCTGCCGTGAGGCAGGGACTCCGCTCCGGCACACTCGTGCGATGTGCCCAAGTTTGTTGCAGTGCGAACAAACAACGTTCCTGAACCTGCAGGTAGACCTGGGGTGATTCCCTCCGCAGCTTGCGCAGGGCGGCAAACGGGATCCGGGTTTCCCCCCAGGCCTCCAGTGACTGCTCTGCATTAGGTGACTGTCCTCGAACTCGGGATCCACGTAGTCGGGGCTTGCGTCTTCGTAGTGGACTCTGGTTTGTCTCGGTGCTGGCTGGGTTTCGTTGACCCTTCTTTGTATGGTCACTGCTGATTTCTCCGCTGATTCCGACGCTCTTGCTTTGTCCAATGCTGACTGTAGGGTTAGATTCGGGTTGGCTAACAGTTTCTTTTGCAACGAAATGTCTCTTACCCCACAGATGAATTGCTCTAAGATATGCTCTTCCAAATCCCTGTATTCACAGTGGGCTGCTATTCTTCGTAGAGCTGCAACAAATTGGTTAATGGATTCTCCCGCCTTTTGAGTCCTCATGTTGAATTCTTTGCGACTGACATGGCGGGACGGTTTTGGCGCGTAATGTGTTTCCAAGGCTTGTTTCAGCGTCGCCCATGGTACTGCTTGTATTGGAGTAGGCGCGGTGAGGTCTCTGGCCGTATTGAAGACTTCCTTTCCGCAGTAGCCGAGGAAGATATTTTTCTTTCTTGCATCGGTGATCCCCGTGTACTCATTTGCTTCGAGGAAACACTCGAAACGAATCATGAAGGCTTCCCATTCGTCGGTTGCTGGGTCGAAAGGAGCGGGGGGAGCATGCATCGCCATTTTCTCAGTTTGAATTTGCCGCGCTGCGGTGATCTGAGATGGCTGCCGGAATTTCTGCCGAATTCCTGGGCTGGATCAAATCCGGAGATTCTTGAAGTAGCGTTCTTCGTCCTATCTGTCTCTCAATCCCATCCTCGTCGCCAATGTTAGATCTGGGCAACGAGAGACAGACTGCGGACACGAAGTAACTCAACAGCTCATTTTATTAGTAGTAGTAGTGATCCAGCTTGCTCTGTGGTCGGAGGGTTCCCCTTTTATAGGGATGAGGCACGCCCATTGACCAATCAGAGGAATACCTGTTTCCCGCTGTAGGAGCGGACCAGAGGGAAGACTTATCTCGATATATGTTAATATCTAACAGGCTCCTCCGCCCTTTTCCTGGGGAAAGTGGACTGGGAATAGAGGGGCCTCTTTCGCCCCCATAACTGGGTCTGCCCGCCCCAAGGGCCCCTCTGGAGGGCCACCCAGGGGGTCGGATGCTGCATCGCGGGGGGGGGGGAGTAGCACCTGGTGCGGCTCACCTGTGATTCCAGGAGGCCCGGAGCTGGTGGGGGGGCTCCTTTCTTAGCGTTTCCCAACCTTGGCGACTTAAGGCCTGGGGACTTCAACTCCCAGCTGGCTGGGGGATTCTGGGAGTTGAAGTCCACAGGACTTAAAAGTCGCCAAGGTTGAGAAACGCTGCCTTAGAGGATGGGGCTTGGGGGAGAAGCTGGCCCCTCGGTTCCATGTGTATCCTGTTGGTCATGGGCAGTGAATGGGCCAACTCGCCACCCTGCTCCCTCTTCATTTGATTTGGGTGCCATGTTGTTTCCCCCAGGGTACCTGGTTAAAGAGGGGAGGGGGTGTCGCTTCTCTGCTGCTCAATCCCCCACCCCCACCCGGAAGCAGAAGAACTTGTGGGAAGTCGTGTGGAGCTTCATGAGGAGGGAGGGGGCTTGGTGGGTCAGGCTTTTGTGTGCAACCTCTGGGAAGATGCAGAAGTCGCTCCTCTGCATGGAGGCCTCTCCTCCTTCCCTTTCTCTCAACGCCCATCGCAACCCAAAGCCTCTACTGACCACACCTCTCCACTCTTCAGAGCTGCATATCGATAATACATTTTTTTGTTATCAATAGTATGTTTCCTCCAGTTGGCATTTTGGAGAACTTTCAACATCAGTTCTGGATCGCTCATTTTTTCTCCCAAAACAGGCAGAACAATTGAAGACTCCCCCAGAACGTAGAAAAAGGAATCTAAGGAAAGAAATGGACTCAAGCCAGTTTTCCAGGGTCAGTTTGATTCAATTGAAGTCATGCAGATCCCGTAACAGCATCTTGTGATGATGGAAAGCAGCCAAAATGCGGGGGAGGGGGGATGCATGCTTCTGGGTTGAACTGAGTAGTTTTAATCCTGGTTTTGTTTTGTGTGTTTGGATATGTTCCACAATCACATGAGTTGTTCAAATGAGTACAAATTTATTCCATGTCACCTCTAAACAAGAATCTGATCTACTAATGGTCAGAGCAAATTGGCAGACGATAAGAGCCAGTGGAATTCAAGGAGGGCCAGATTTAGATCTCTTGTGGGCACGAAGGGATCCAGGCTGCGGTTGTGCATCTCCACCCCTGCCCCCCCCCCCCGGCTCAGTTTGGTCGTCTCCTGCATCACACTTTCTGTGGAAGCTCCATTAAGCTGCTTGAGCAGTCCTGTCCCCATTCTCAGCCTGACATTTGCAAGCATCTCGTCTGTAGGCACCCCTATATTCCTCTCTTGGGTCACTCGCACTGTTGTTTCTGCTTGGATGAATACACTTTTTTCTCCACACAACGAAGGCCATGTCTTAATATCAGAGATTGTTTTCTATATCTTCAGCCTTGTTATGCTTTTCAGGACCTTAGGCAAATCCTAATCTTAAATTTACCAGTGTGAAATGAAGATCTCTGGCAAAGAATTGAGAGGTTTCCACTTCTGGAAAGCTCCTTTGGAAGGCATGAAACCTCCAGCGGTCAGAGGAGCTTTAGAAGGAAGGGTTCTTAGAGGATCAGAAAATGCTTGACCTGCGCTCCACTCTGGGCAATTTACATTTGGGACAAGAGTTCATCCAAGTTCTTAATTTTTTAAAAAAAGTGGCTCCAAGCCCAACATTGAACTCAAAGGAGCAATGAGGTTTTGGAGCATCTGCCTGTAGTACAGAGGTCTTCCCCTGGGATCATGTAGAAGAGACCAGAGATTGATATTGAACCTTTTATCTCCCCACTCAACTTTTCCAGGCAGCTTAGAGTGCTACAAACTATTGATCAATAAAGTGGTCTTGTCACAATAGCCCTCACAAATATCTGGCCATGTCAATAACAAAAACAAAAGATTCTAGTTTACAGTTTCACACATGCAGATTCTTTTTGGATATTTCATGACATAGGTGATGTTAGATACTAGCTACAGTTATAGTGGTTCCCACCAAGGTCCTCTGTTCCAGTGGGAACAGAGGTTTAATCTCATTGGTCGAAGGGTCTGACAGCTCCCTATAAAAAGGCTGCTGTCAGACTCAACCTTCGCTGGATTGTACATAGTTGTTCTGTTACAATAAAGAGCTGTTGTTACCATTAGCCTGTGTGTGCCTTTCCATTACCCGATCTAACACTGGCGACGAGGATGGGATTGGAAGGCAACTAGGCGAACCAAAAAGCGTAGCAATCCAGCAAGTAAATCCAGCACAGAGCTCAGCGCTGCTTCGAGCAGCCATTTTTGAGCAGCAAACTCAAAACGCCCTCAGAACACAAAATGGCCATGCACAGCCCACCGACTCCGTACGACCCAGTCACTGAGCACTGGGAATAGTATATGCTGAGGTTCGACTGCTTCCTCGAAGCCAACAACCTCATGAGCCTTTCTGAAGGCCGCAAGAAGAACATGTTCCTTGGTTACTGTGGATGGGAAGTGTTTGAAACTGCCAAAGACCTCTCTGAGCCAATGCCGCTACAATCGGTCGCTTGGTCAGTGCTCCAACAGATGCTGAGGACACATTATGCTCTCAAGCCTTCTAAGGCCGTCCGCCGGCATGAATTTAACATTCGTAATCAGAAGGAAGGCAAATCAATGAGTACATTGCCGTGCTAGGGAAGGCCGCAGCGTACTACGAGTTCCGAGACCTAGACGAACTAGACCGCATTATATGCGGTGTGCAGGACATTAATTTACAGAGAAGATTACTTGCCAAATCTAACCTCACTCTACAAATTGCCTTGGGCGAAGTCAGGGCATCAGAATCGGCCGTTAAATCTGAAGAAACCCTGCAGCGCCAAAGCACTCCACAAGACGCGCAAAAGAGCACACACGTACATCGCGAGGCTGCAGAGGCCGAGAGCTCAGAAGGTGAAGAAGATGACAGCTGCCACATGCGCAGTAGCCGTGCCAAGCTGGCTTGCAATTCGAACCATTTTTCCCGCCTTGCGCAAGCTGCAGAGAAACCATGCCAGATCATCTTGCTGTCTCTGTGATGCTATCTGCCAGTGCTGCGAGCGAAGGGGGCACATTGACAAGGTTTGCAGAAGCGTGCACCCCACAATGACCTGGCAGCCCAGAAGCCGACCTAATCGCCAGCAGAAGCCCAACCAAGGGGTATGGCAGCCGCCACCACGGAGCTCAGAGGGTGACACCAGAGTCACCTATCACACCTCAATCGGCCAAGTCCGCACTATGTGGCCAAAAAAGCTGAAGGTCACAGTCCTCATTGAGGGCTCTCCATGTGAGATCGAGATCGACATGGGGTCATCACTGACCATCATGCCGTGGTCTACACTCAAGCGGGCTATCCTTAGCCTGAAGAAGCAGCATCTACACGCCCCTGACGTCTGCCTTCGTGATTACCAGGGGAACCGAGTCCCCATCGTGGGCCAGGGCGCCTTCCGGGTGCAATTCAAAAACTACAGTGGCGCTCTCGCTTCCGGGTTGTTCCTGGTGCCGATGGCAGGCTTTTTTTGAGCCTGTCAGATCAAGAGACAGTTAGAGGTGTTTTTTTACGATCTTTAACACCTCGGACACTCTTAAATTCTTGGAATTTATGAGGGAGAGATTCAGCTGCTGGGTTGAGCCCTCGTGTACCCTCCAGGAGGATTTATAGCCTCTGGAGTCCGACGAGGTTTGCCCCCCTTCGCAGTTGTTGTATTCTCCTGCCTTTTTGATAACCTCTGCTAATTAGCAGAGCCAGTCGCCGGGAACAGCCTTATCATCTCAACATCTCAACATCTCAAGAAGGAAGCAAGACTTTTGCAAGTATTTTAAGTCTTAATTGGGGGGAAAAAAATCTCTTTAAAAAGAACGCTACTGCTGAGTTCGAGAGGCGTGGGCTTAGAACAAAGGATTCAAAATGGCGTTGATTTATAGCTGAAAACCTACAAAACGAATGCTAATTACTTGCTGATAGCCGGGGCAGTAAAGGCGGAACGGCTGAAACAACCCTAACTATTAACAATCTTTAAGCCAGTTTACATAACCTGAACTACTTAAATGTCAAAGTTTTAATTTCGAGCAACTTAGAAAGAAACATTTGCAAGTATTAATTTACAGCTGAATACCTAAGGAAAACGAAAGTTAATTGAATGGTGACAGCTAGAGGCGGCTGTAAGAATTATTAATTATGGCAATGGAACAAAAAGCTTCACCAGGTGCCACAATAAATTATCAGGATTTCAAGGACTTTATAAGGGAAGAAAATGCTTTTTTACGCAAAGAAATTAAGGAGGTTAAAGAAATGGTTCAGGATACCATTAAAAAACATGATCAGCTTGACAAAAAATTACACACTTTAGCCACAGGTCTGTCAGAAGTTGTTCTTAAGGTGGACAGGAAAGTTGATCATCTGGCTTTGGATTTGGAAACTAAAACGAAGGAAACAGATTTGAAATTTG
>NC_138561.1:3357898-3697898 GCF_964273705.1 Natrix helvetica
GAGTATTCTAATAATGGGAGACTGGAATGGAGTGATTTCTCCAAAGATAGACAAGAGTACAAAGACGAAATTCACTACCAAATTACCAAAGGCTTTTTTTGATTTACAAGACGATTTGAAATTAAAAGATGTTTGGAGGACACAACATCTAAATGAGATGGATTTTTCTTTCTACTCAGATAGACATAAATCCTTTTCAAGGATTGATTTCTTTTTGTTAACACCGGATCTACTTCCTAAAGCCAAGAAATCCAAGATTTTCGCCAGGTCACTTAGCGATCATAGTCCGGTGTGGTTACAAATTGAATTAGGGATGAGGCCAAGAAGGTCTTGGAGAGTAAATGAAAATTTATTTAGATATGAAAAAAATGTTGATGAACTTAAAAAACACATGAAGGAATTTTTCAGTTTTAATATGAATAAGGGCACTCCCATTGAAATAGTTTGGGATGCAAGTAAAGCTTATATGCGTGGGGTCCTGATACATATGAACTTTAAACACAAACAAATTAGACAGAAAAGGAGAATGGAATTGGAAGATGAAATAAAACGTAAAGAACAGCTGCTTATAATAAACCCGAATGACCAGGCGCTCCAGATGGCGCTAAAGCTGTTGAAAGATCAATTTCAGATGCTTATAGCAGAACAAACAGCAACCAATTTGCTATTTGCTAAACATAACACCTTTGCCAACGCTAATAAACCTGGTAGATGGTTAGCATATACTTTGAGAAGGAATATGAATGATAGAATTATTGATAAAATTGAGTTTCGAGGGAAGATGGTATATCAACAAGAGTTGATTAAAAAATCATTTGTGGACTATTATACTAAGCTATATGTACAGGATAATATACAGAACAAGTTAATAGATGATTTTTTGGAAGGAAAAAGGGTTGCAAAAATTTCTGTGCTTCAAAAGGCAAATTTGGAACGTCTTATAACCGCTGATGAGATCACTTTAGTTATAAATCAACTTAAATTAGCTAAGGCTCCAGGGACTGATGGTTTGACTGCAATGTATTATAAAACTTTACAACTGGAAATGATTGAATATCTTACACAACTATTTTGTAATATACAACAAGGAGGTAAAATACCTCTCTCATGGAAAGCGGCTTTTATCTCATTGATACCTAAAGATAAAGAGGGCCCTAAGAAACCAGAGGATTACAGGCCGATATCTCTTCTGAACACAGATTATAAAATATTTGCTAAAGTATTAGCCAACAGATTGATGCCGGTTATTCAAGAGATTATTCATCATGATCAAGCAGGATTTATTGAAGGCAGACATATGAAGGAGAATGTAAGGCAACTCATAGATTTAATTGACTATCTTGATAAGAATAAGCAGATCTCTGCAGTGCTGGTTTTCTTGGATGCAGAGAAGGCCTTCGATCGAGTGAATTGGAACTTTCTAACCAAGACTTTGGAAAAGATGGATATGGGACCACGATTGCGGCAGGCGATTGGAGCAATTTATCAGCAACAAAATGCACAACTTATTATTAATGGAAATTTGTCAACAACTTTCGAGATACAAAAAGGCACAAGACAAGGTTGCCCATTATCCCCATTGTTATTTATTTTAACTTTGGAAGTCTTGTTGAACGCAATTCGCGACTCAAAATCCTTAGATGGCATAGCTATCAGGCAAAAGGAATACAGAACTAGAGCATTCGCCGATGATCTGGTTGTTACCCTTTCACATCCTTTGAAATCAATAATCCAGATGAAAAATATCATAATAGAATTTGGCATGGTGTCTGGGTTTAGACTAAATCAAAACAAAACGAAAATGATGGTTAAAAACATGACAGAGACTCAAAGAAAGAGACTTGTAAGTTTAGCAGGTTTTGAAATAGTTTCTAAAGTTAAATATTTAGGAATACAAATTTCAGAATCAAACACAAAACTTTTCTCAAATAACTATGAAGTGTTGTGGCAAAAGATACAGAAAGATCTTGAAGCGTGGAAAAAGTTACAATTGTCTTTGCTTGGAAGGATCTCAGCAATTAAAATGAACATTCTACCTAGATTTATCTTTCTATTCCAGATGATTCCGGTGCTCAAGTCAGATAAAACCTTGTTAAATTGGCAAACAACATTAAATAAATTTGTTTGGAAGGAGAAAAAACCGAGAGTAAAGATGAAGATTATGCAAGATACACGTGAAAGAGGTGGCCTCAGACTCCCAAACCTTCGATTGTATTATGAAGCTGCGGTATTAACGCATGTAGCAGATTGGTTTGGGAAAACAAAAATGGAATTGCTCAATATAGAAGGCCATGATCTTGTTCTGGGATGGCATGCATATCTTTTTTATGAAGACAGGGTGGATAAAGTGTTCAACAACCATGTTCTCCGTAGTGCCTTGATGAGAATATGGAAGAAGCACCGGCCCAATTGGGATTATAAAATACCGCTTTGGTTGGATCTTGCAGACACCATGGGGATTACGAATATTAAGTCACTCGGGGGTTGTTTATATAAAGATGTGCTTATTGCTGATGGGGGCGAATGGAAGTTAAAAACTCTGGAACAGCTGTTGGAAGAAGGAATTACTTTAAATTGGTTACATTACATACAGCTTCAGAAGAGATGGGAAGAAGATCGCAGGGTCGGCTTTATGGATAAAGAAGTGGAACTGATTAAGCAGATAAAAGAGACTGGTCCAAAACAAGTTAAAAGAATATATAATGTACTGTTAGAAAGAGACTCAGAAAGTGAATTGGTTAAGGATTGTATGATTAAATGGGCTCAGAATTTTGGGGAAGTGGTTATGTTGGAAACGTGGGAAAAAATATGGGTTCAGAATGTTAAATTTACACAGTCACAGAATTTAAGGGAGAATTTTTATAAAATGTTTTACAGATGGTATTTAGATCCTAAAAAATTATCATGCATGTACCCAAATGTTCAACCAAAATGTTGGAGATGCGGGTGTCTAGATGCTACCTTTTTTCATGTATGGTGGACCTGCAACAAGGTTAAAGCTTTTTGGATAAAAATATGGTGGGTTATGCAGAATGTATTTAAGAAAAGAATACAATTCACTCCACAAATGTTTTTATTGGGTATAGTTAAGGATTTTACCAAAGGGGAAACAAAATTGGCCTTGTATATGGTTACAGCAGCTAGGTTGTTGATTGCGCAACATTGGAAAAAAGATTTTTTGCCAACAATTGATCAATGGATTCAGAAGGTGGCGGGGTCCGCTGAAATGGCAAAAATTTCAGCTTTCTTAAAAGCTCAGAAACAGGAGGATTACACACAGGAATGGGCAAAATGGATTGATTATATACAGAATAAATATCAGACTAGGAGTTATTATCTAGCCTTTAGGTAAGAATGTTTTGACCGTAGATGATCAGAGTAAATAGTATATGGGATGTTTGGAATTATTAGAGTGGTATACAGCGGAAGTCAGGGGGGTGGGTTTGTGCGGGAGGTGGGGGAGGGTTAGGGTGGAGGGTGGGGCAATATATATGTATGAATAAATTAGAAGATGGGACTAATGAAACATTGTTAGGCTAGGAGAAATTTATATTAAGGGTTATAGATGTTAAATTAGCTTAGAAAATGATCAATGTGTTATTATTAATTTAAGACTAATCTCTATAGTTTTTGTTGGGAGGAGAGGGGTTATGAGTAATCTATTTTAAGATGGGGGGTGGGGAGGGGGTAAAGTGTTTGGTATAATATTTGAATGTGAATTTTTGCGGGGGGGTATAGCATTTGTATGAGATTTATATTGTATGGAGGGGGGGGGTGAAAAGGGGGAAAATTTGTTTGTACAAAACTCTTTTAATAAAAAAAAAAAAAAAAAAAAAAGGTTGACTCAGCCTTCCGTCCTTCCAAGGTGGGTAAAATGAGGACCCAGATTGTTGGGGGCAAATAGGCTGACTCTGTAAACTGCTTAGAGAGGGCTGGTATCTTCCTTCCTTCCTTCCTCCCTCCCTCCCTCCCTCCTTCCTTCCTTCCTGTTAGAATGCAGTATTGCAGGCTAACTCTGCCCACTGACAGGAATTCGATTCTCACTAGCTCAAGTTTGGCTCAGCCTTCCGTCCTTCCAAGGTGGGTAAAATGAGAAGCCAGATTGTTGGGGGGAAGAGGTTGACTCTGTAAACCGCTTAGAGAGGGCTGGAAAGCACTGTGAAGCGGTATATAAGTCTAAGTGTCCTTCCTTCCTTCCTTCCTTCCTTCCTTCCTTCCTTCCTTCCTTCCTTCCTTCCTTCCTTCCTTCCTTCCTTCCTTCCGTTAGAATGCAGTATTGCAGGCTAACTCTGCCCACTGACAGGAGTTCGATTCTCACTAGCTCAAGTTTGGCTCAGCCTTCCGTCCTTCCAAGGTGGGTAAAATGAGAAGCCAGATTGTTGGGGGGAAGAGGCTGACTCTGTAAACCACTTAGAGAGGGCTGGAAAGCACTGTGAAGCGGTATATAAGTCTAAAGGCTATTGCTAAGGGCCACCGTCCTGTCTTAGGCATAAAAGACGGCAAGTGACTTTGGGCCAGTCACTTTCTCTCAGCCCAACACACCACACAGGGTGGTCGTTGTGGGGCAAAGAGGAGGAAGGGGCGTTGGGTATGTTCACTGCCTTGAGCGATTTGTAAAAACAACGAACAGAGGAATAAATAAAGGCACCAACTTGGATCTGACGCACTAACCAAGAGACACAACAAGCCTCGTGTATCTGGCAAAGATTAAAACCTATTTGCTATAAGCTGCCCTCACCTGTGAACTTCCAGGTTACATCTTCCAAGAAGAGGTTGCTGTCTACAGGCATGTGCTTCTTCAACCAGGCCCAGCAGTGAACCTGCTGGTCTGTGGGGAAATCATGAAGAAGCTGCAGGATGAAACACACAGGAAGCGCATTTAAGCCCAAAGGGGACAATTTTTATACAAAGCCTTCGCAAAGATGCCGTCAGATAACACTTCATTACTTATTCCATCAGGCATCCACTCACCTCCCTCCCTCCCTACCTCCTATTTCTTAACTGTCCACCTCCTTCGGAAAGGGGTTCTTGCCAAGCAAGAGAGCAAATCTCTTGATTAATGACTTCAGCCTGATATAAGAGGCAATTCTGACCCATGTTCCCTTTGCCAGAAACAACCATCTGATCTCTGGCTCTTGTGTGGCATTCGTAGTTTCTGCTTGTGAAATTCTGGACTGCCTAATAACCCTGATCCATCTCTTGGATCCTTGGACTGATTTTGGACTATTCCTCTGCACTCTCTTTTTTTTTTTAAAAAGCTAACCATTCAAGCAAGCATTTGTCAGGCACTCTGTTTTGATTTGCAGGCTTTGGCTGTTGTTATCTCTTGGACCTTGAGTAAAATATGAATTACCATAGCAACCATGTGCGAGTCAGTATTTGGAACCAGAAGGACACAAAGTGTGGAAGCACCTTTTCCAAATAACCTGTTTTATTAAAAAGCATAACTGTTAACGAGTCAGCCAGTGAAAATGGCCAGTCAGGTGCTCACTATCCAACTCTGATAGCAACAGGTTTCCATGTCATTTAGCAACTTTCTTGCTTGTCCCATTTCTGGAAAGGCACCTTCAATACACTGAGCACGTTACATTCTACAGCATGCGGTTCTCTAGGCTTGCACAAGTCCATAGTTGTGTATATCACACTATCAACAGACCGCTTAACCATAGTTTATCAGATAAACCACAGGTAATTGGCCTGACAGGTTACATCACTGACCACGGTTTAAGGAAAAATAACCAGGATCAAACAACACATTTTGGCTAAGCAGTGATAGAAATTCCTGGACTGTCTTCTGAATGTGTTTATATGAAATTAAAGTATGGAATGGGGAAAGATGCCTCCCCTTTCTAGTTAAACTCAGGTGATTGAAGTTGTTTGTGCCTACATCCTAATGTTATACAGACACCAAAGCTTCTCTTAAGCCACAGTGATGGTCTAATAATATCATGAGCTATGATATAATCCTGCTAATGATGCCACATTGAGTTTATCATTCTGACAGCATCATGGCTTCAACCAGATTCCGAGTATGGATCACCAAAGGCCCCACAGGATGAAGCCAGCGAGTATCCAGGCTGTACCTGGGAGACCTTACCTGCGTTTGTTCAGACGGGCTATGCTGCAGTCGTTCTCATAACCTCCGTTGTGATTGAGCATCCCCGTATGCACAATATGCCCAACTGGCACATCCAGGTCGTTGGAGAAGAGATACTGCAGGACTTCCAAAGCTTGTCCTCCTGTGGACTGCAGCAGGTGGGAGAAGGAACACAAAACGTAAGAACAGCTTGACAGATGTGGCCAAGACACAGCAGACGAATCTGAAGCCTACCAGCTGCCTGCGAGAGGAGACAGAGGCATGGTGTAGAGGCATTTGAAGCCAAACTGCCCCGGGCCAGAGATAACTTGGTACCTGCCCAGTGCATCCTGGGCACCCTTTTTTTGAACTATTACCATCTGGCAGACAGTACAGGACAATAAAAACAAGGGCAAATTGAAACAAGCAAATTGACTGGAAACCGGAGACGTTCCTATTAGGTATAACGACAACTAAATATAAACGAGACCTTATATTTAATCTTACATAGAATTACAGTGGCTAGGATTGCATTCGCACAGAGATGGAAGAATAAGTCGACACCCAGTGAAGATGAAATAATAAGTAAGATTCTAGACTGCGCTGAGATGGACGAGTTAAATTAAAAAGTCCAAGGAAAGGAAGAGACAAGACTATCATTTATTATGGGGAAAATGGTACAGGTGGTTGGGGGGAAAAAACAAAGATTAACGATAATAGCCTAAGAAAGATAAAAGTTACAAACCAAGGAAAAAGGTTACACAAGCAGAAGAAGGACAAAGTTTGCCTGATGTATATAGCGAAAATATAGATAAGATAAGTAAAAGATAATGAAATAAGAGGGTTAAAAATGGTGAAACTCAGTGTATTAGGAGGGAAAATGGTGTATATAAAAACGTACCGATTCTGGGCGAAAAATTTCGGTTACAATGTGGAATTGGCTAAGTGGGAAAAACTTTGGATACTTAATCAGAAACTAACATTGGCTACGGCGTATGAAGAAAATATTTATAAGATGTTTTACAGATGGCATCTCCCCCCAGCACGGCTTTCCAAAATGTTCAAAAATCTGCCCCCAAACTGTTGGAAGTGTAAAAAAACACCAGGCACTTTCTATCATATGTGGTGGACGTGCAATGAGGCAAAAAAATATTGGAAAATGATTCAATCATGGTTAGAACAAATGGTGGGAGAACAAATTATGCTTAAACCAGAAACCTTTCTCCTAGGCATAATACCGGAGGGGTTTAAGAAAGATACACTTTATTTAATTATACATATACTAACTGCAGCGCGCATAACCTATGCACAGTATTGGAAAAAAGAAAATACACCGTCAGAGCTAAATATAATCAGAAAAGTATTGGCCTGTGCGGAAGCAGATAGGCTCACTCTTGAACTTAAAAATAAAGGGGAATCAGAATATTTTGAAATATGGAACAGATTTTATGATTGGTATAAGACAAGATGACAAGACTGGAACAAATGTATATATTGTGATTGGACAGAAGGATAGACAATGTATTAAGCAGGCTAATTGTTAATGGTTGAAACTAGCTGTATATAATGTGAATGTATGGTCACTCCGACTCCGCGGTATTGCATTGTTTTAAATGTAAAAATAATAAAAATATATTTAAAAAACCTACCGATTCGAAACTGCTTCAAGAAGGAACATGAAGTTCCGGTGTGTTGTGTAAATGTAGTCTATGTCTTCATTATTGTTTTCATGTGTTTAAAATTAAAAATTAAAACAAAAACAAAAACCAAGGACAAATAGGCTGAAAAACAGCTTCTATCCAAGAGCAGTAACTATGTTGAATTCTACCGACTAATGCAATATTAATGCAATATCAGGGGTTTTCAATTTAATTGTATAGAATGTGTGTTTGTGTTTTATTTTTATAGTTATAATGTACACTGAGGATGGCATTTAATTGTTCGAGGTGCAATGACAATAAACTAAACTAAACTAAACTGAACTGAACTGAACTATGAACAATTTAAATAAAAGTTCCACATCCAGAGGAAATCTTTTTGTTCCCAGAAACAACAACAACAACAAAAAAGGAAGGAGCTAAAACAATGAAAAGTCCTTAACCTTAAACCAAGACTGGCAATCACAATGTTTGTGTTTTGAGCTTGTCTCAAAATCTCCACCTTCTTAAGGCGTAGGCTTCACATGTTATACATGTTGCAATTAAAAGTTTTACCCTACCCCAAATTGGTTGCATTTGCAAATGACACTAAGCAATAAAGACTTACCTGCCCCACTACTTACACTGGCAATACGTTACTAAGCCAAAGTCAAAGTCTAAAAACTTATGTCTGAAGTCAGGTCTCTGTGTCAGACCTGACTCAACTTGGGCTTCTGAGTAAAAACGATCCTTAACTCCAGTTGTTGAGAAAGGCATAGTTTACTAGAAGTCAAGTGAACTACAGGAGCGTAAAAGCCAGAGCTGAGATTTCACGCCAAACTTTTGCCAGTTACCGTATCTTTTGGACTATAAGACACACCGGAGTGAAAGATGCACCATGATTTTGAAGAAGTAATTTTTTAAAAAAATGTTTTTGCACTCTGCAGGCCTCCCAAACCCTCTGCACGCCTTGTTTTTTGCACACACTCACAAAAAAAAGGCATGCAGAGCTTCGGGAGGTTTGTAGAGTGCTCCTGGGGGCTGGGGAGGGGGTGCAAAAATGAGCAAAAACAGCCCTTTATTGCTCGTCTTTGCCCTCCTCCCCAGCCCCCAGGAGCACTTTGCAAGCCTCCCGAAGCCTCTGCACGTTCATTTTTGCAAAGGGGGCAGAGTTTCGGGAGGCAAAAATTGATGTATTCAGTGTATAAGACGCACCCAGATTTTCACCCTCTTTTTGGGGGGGAAAAGGTGCATATTATACTCTGAAAAATATGATAATTTTCTTCCCTTGGTCCCTTTTCCCATTGTGTATCTCTCATTGTCCAATCGAGTTTAAAAGAGATGTTTTGGAAATAGTGACTCTACAGGTTGGCATTCTTCTCCCAGGGAACCGGCCTTGGTTCTCACAGTTCAGTTTCCCTGCTTCATGGCAGACTGGCAGGGAGGTGGCATTTCTGACACCCTACAAACCAACACGGAAAGCTTCCAAATGAAAAAGGAAGCTCTGGAGGAAGATGCACTTACGCTTATCTCGAACTTGGTGAAAGACGACATGTCAATCACGCACACGGCCTCTTTGCAGCATTTGACCTCTGCGCCCACAATGTCAAACCAGTCCGGCTTGTAAAACGTCTTGCTCTGATCCAGAGCCAGCAAATCTACGGGAGAGGAAGCACAAGGCTCAGGATGGGCCCCCAAACGTGGCTCTCGCGTTTCCGGGTGCATTCAGGGGGAAATCACTCTCACCTTTCCCTGGAGGGACAAAGAATTTTGCCCTCTCAAAGCCATGCTTCTCCATCCATCTCGCTCCCTGGGCATCCAGCCGGTCGTAAAGGGGAGACGTGCGGAGTTGCCGGCCAGTCTGGAAATCCCAGCGGGGAACTTTTAAGTCGTAAATCAAGGCTGGAGAGAGGCCACAGAACCACAGAATCAATGTGCTGGAAGGGGCAGAGCACATTATCTTCCCAGCCCAGACAGGATAGCAATGGCAATAGCCCTTAGACTAATATACCGCTTTACACTGCTTTACAGCCCTCTCTTAAGTGGTTACAGTCAGCCTATTTCCCCCCAAAATCTGGCTCCTCATTTTACCCACCTCAGAAGGATGGAAGGCTGAGTCAACCAGAAAGAAAGAAAGAAAGAAAGAAAGAAAGAAAGAAAGAAAGAAAGAAAGAAAGAAAGAAAGAAAGAAAGAAAGAAAGAAAGAAAGAAAGAAAGAAAGAAAGAAAGAAAGAAAGAAAGAGAAAGAAAGAAAGAAAGAAAGAAAGAAAGAAAGAAAGAAAGAAAGAAAGAAAGAAAGAAAGAAAGAAAGAAAGAAAGAAAGAAAGAAAGAAAGAAAGAAAGAAAGAAAGAAAGAAAGAAAGAAAGAAAGAAAGAAAGAAAGAAAGAAAGAAAGAAAGAAAGAAAGAAAGAAAGAAAGAAAGAAAGAAAGAAAGAAAGAAAGAAAGAAAGAAAGAAAGAAAGAAAGAAAGAAAGAAAGAAAGAAAGAAAGAAAGAAAGAAAGAAAGAAAGAAAGAAAGAAAGAAAGAAAGAAAGAAAGAAAGAAAGAAAGAAAGAAAGAAAGAAAGAAAGAAAGAAAGAAAGAAAGAAAGAAAGAAAGAAAGAAAGAAAGAAAGAAAGAAAGAAAGAAAGAAAGAAAGAAAGAAAGAAAGAAAGAAAGAAAGAAAGAAAGAAAGAAAGAAAGAAAGAAAGAAAGAAAGAAAGAAAGAAAGAAAGAAAGAAAGAAAGAAAGAAAGAAAGAAAGAAAGAAAGAAAGAAAGAAAGAAAGAAAGAAAGAAAGAAAGAAAGAAAGAAAGAAAGAAAGAAAGAAAGAAAGAAAGAAAGAAAGAAAGAAAGAAAGAAAGAAAGAAAGAAAGAAAGAAAGGAGGGCAATAGTAATAGCACTTAGACTTATATACAGCTTCACGGTGCTTTACAGTTCTCTCTAAGCAGTTTACAGAGTCGGCCTATTTGCCCCCAATAATCTGGCTCCTCATTTTACCCACCTCGGAAGGATGGAAGGCTGAGCCAACCTTGAGTTGGTGGGATTCGAACAGCCAAACTGCAGTCAGCCAGCAGAAGTAGCCTGCAATACTGTACTCTAACCACTTTGCCACTACAGCTCATAGAATATCCTTTTATAATCCCCCAAACATCCAGATCAAACTTCAACAGAAAAGAAGCCCACCAGGATATCAATCCAAGCTCAAGAAGCTCCTTGTAGGGAAATAATTTTGGATTTGGAAAAGTTGTTCCTACTGTTTTCCCCAACATGGATCAAACGTGTGGAGGCCTTGATGCTCTCTGAACTTGGTGGCTTTCTTGCAGACGTTTCAAGGCCTGACTAGGTAACATCTTCCCAGCATAATGCTCAGAGAGCACCAGGAAGTCCACAATTCAATCCTGAGCTACGTTTTCTTCTATAGGTACCGTATCTTTCGGACTATAAGATGCACCAAGATTTTGAAGAGGCAAATTTTTTAAAAAAGGGTTTTGCACTCTGTAGGCCTCCCCAAAACAGCCTGTTTTCGCGAAAATGGGCCCATTTTTTATCAAAAAAAGGGCATGCATACCATTTAGGAGGCTTGTAGAGTGCTCCTGGGGGCTGAGCCCCCCCCCAAAAGGAGCGAAAAATAGCCCATTGTTTGCTCATTTTTGCCCTCCCCAGCCCTCAGGAGCACTCTGGAAGCCTCCTAAAGGCTATGCATGGCCATTTTTGCAAAGGGGGCGAGGTTTCTGGAGGCCACAAATGCTGTATTCAGTGTATAAGATGCACCCCAATTTTCAGCCTCTTTTTTGAGGGAAAAAGATGCGTCATACTCCGAAAAATATGTTACTTTTTCATCTCTACGCCAATTTAGGTAGTCAAGAAGAAAAGGGTAGAATTTCTTCCTTCCCCTCATTATGACCTATGATGTAGCATTACTTTTATAATAAGGTTTCCACTGACTATGTCTAGCTTCAAAGGGGAAATTGGAGCCAGGATGTTAAGCTGGTCTTAACAACTGAAAGCCATCTGCGGTTAATATGAACCTTCCTAAAAACAGGAGGAGAATGTGATTTTCCCCAAGAGGTTCTAAACCACTTAATTCTATGCAAAAGTCCAAGAAGAGTTTTGTTTGCTCTTTCTTGGCAATACGGTAATAATGATAAGCAAACTTAACACCAATAGCAATAGGCACCTTGGGTGCAATCCCAAAACATCTGGAGCACAACTTGAACATCATCGGCATTGACAAGATCATCACCAGTCAATTGCAAAAGGCAGTTTTATTCAGAACAGCTTACATCCTGTGGCTTACATCCAGCAACGTCATTTTCCTATCCCAGAGCCTTGGGAAGGATGGGCGGACGAAAATGCCAAACCCAAACTAAGCATTTGGCTGACTGTGCAGCCAAGGAAAATAATAATTAATTACCGTATTTTTCGGAGTATAAAACGCACCTTTTTCTCTCAAAAAAGAGGGTGAAAATCTAGGTGCGTCTTATCCACTGAATACAACATTTTTGGCCTACCAAAACCCTGCCCCTTTGCAAAAATGGACTTGCAGAGGGTTTGGGAGGCTTGCAAAGTGCTCCTGAGGGTTGGGGAGGGCAAAAATGAGCCGTTTTTGCTCACTCCACCCCCGCCCCAACCCTCAGGAGCACTCTAAGAGCCTCCCAAAGCTCTGCATGCCCCCCCTTTTTTTCTGCAAAAAACGGCCCGTTTTTTCCTCATTTTTGCCCCCCACCCCCAGCCTCCAGGAGAACTCTACAAGCCTCCCAAAGCTCTACATGCTCTTTTTTGGGGGTGGGGGTGCAGAGGGTTTGGGAGGCCTGCAGAGTGCAAAAACTTCTTTTTAAAATTTACCTCTTCAAAATCATGGTGCGCCTTATAGTCCGAAAAATACGGTATTTCCACCCATTGAGAAACAGCTTCCAAAGCTGTTCTGAGAGCCTCTAAGGCAGGGGTGTCCAAAGTTGGCAACTTTAAGACTTGTGGACTTCAACTCCCAGAATTCCCCAGCCAGCTCTGCTGGCTGGGGAATTCTGGGAGTTGAAGTCCACAAGTCTTAAAGTTGCCAACTTTGGACACCCCTGCTCTAAGGAATGAACCATCAGCTGCCAAGCCAGGAAACAGGCGCAAACCCTAGAGCGGCTCCGACTGAGCCGCTCCTTCTTCTTCTCGCTGCCTCCGGAGTCTTCGTGGCTCCAATGGCTTCCTCTTCTCCTCCGGATGGCAGCAGGTGACGAAGCTTGGCTTTTGCCCCCCCCCTCTCCACCGGAGCCGGTGTTGCGGGGCCCTCGGGCCGCAGCTGGCGCGGGAGCGCTTACGCAGCCAGGCAAAAGGGCGCAAAACCGAGGCAGAAGAGGCAAGGTAGGCTTGCTTAAGGAAAGAAAATTTCTAAGTAACTACAAAAACTCTTATCTAAAATTACTGGAGAGTCACTGTATAGCTCCTGTTAGGCCAGGGGTGTCCAAACTTGGCAACTTTAAGACTTGTGGACTTCAACTCCCAGAATTCCCCAGCCAGCTGGTTGGGGAATTCTGGGAGTTGAAGTCCACAAGTCAGTTGCCAAGTTTGGACACCCCTGCGTTAGGCCGAAGACTGAGGTTGATCTGGGGAGTCACCAGGAGGGGCAGAGGGCGTGTCCTCAGTTTACCTCAGTCTCCAGGCAATTGGGCCGTAACAATACCCATACAGTGACTCCTCCCACACCCCACCTCGGAGACCAGGCGCAAGCCCTCGCCCACCTCCATGAGCTACGTGGCAAGCCCAGGGAACACGAGAGACAGGCAAACTTCGGAGCTACTTACGCATCACTTCCATGACCCGATGACGGAGGAAGGTACGGCTGCTCTGCAGGGCTCCAAAGCGCTTCAGGTCCAAGGGCCAGACGTTGTCGGAGGGGTAGCCATTCACCATCCATTCGGCCAGGTACCTGTTATCAAAAACATACAGAGCTGGAAGGGGCTGTGGAGGTCATCAAGTCCCTCTGTTTGCAGCACAAATTGCATCAAAATGCCCCCCTCCAGTGGCTTTTGAACCTCCTGAAGATATCCAGAAAACCCATCACTCCGAGTCACAGATTCCAAACCGCACAATGAGAAATGTGAGGAAACCTATAAGAGGAACTCGGAAAAGTAACTCGTAAGTCACAACCCTATTATAGGCACAGAATTTGGGGCAGCATCCCCGAGTGGTCATCGGTGCCTCCTTTCTGCAAAGGAGGATAAACACAAGTCTTATTTGCAGAAACTAGGAAGAAAAAAAAAGGAAAAGGGACCTCTCCACGATCTGGTTCTACACGTATCCACCATCTAGGGAAAAAAAACTGTGATTCAACTACTTTGAAAACTGAAATCAAATAAATGAAAGGAAAACAGTATGCATATGTCAACATAGGAATGCCAGTTGTAAATATCCCCCCCCCCCGCCGCTTCTTTCCTCGACAGGAAATGAGTCCACTTACTTGCCTGCACCACCTCCAAAAGATGTACCAGCCGCGTTCATTCCTGCTAGGACGAAGTACCCCTGTATGTTGGGGGTTTCTCCCATGATGCACCGCATGTCTGGAGTAAAGGATTCTGGGCAATTCACCAGCTGCATGATCTCCAGGGCCTCCATATCCGGCATCCTCCGCAGCAAGGCACTCAGCAGTGGCTCTGATCCCCCCCCCAAGAGAGAGCAGACAATGATCTCCACCAATGGCAGAGAAAAGAGAGGACACTCCCACCACCCCAAAAGTGCCAGGTCTCCTACAATGACACTTACAGGTGATTCCTCTAGGCCAGGGGTGTCCAAACTTGGGAACTTTTAAGACTTGCGGACTTCAACTCCCAGAATTCCCCAGCCAGCATGGCTGGCTGGGGAATTCTGGGAGTTGAAGTCCGCAAGTCTTAAAAGTTCCCAAGTTTGGACACCCCTGCCTTAGAGCAAAGCATGTTTCTCGGCCAGCCTGCTTTCTACAGGTAGTTCTCAACTTACAACAGTTCACTTAGTGACGATTTGAAGTTACAACAGCATCAAAAATGTGATTCAGGGCCATTCGTGCGATCAAAATTTGGAGGCTTAGCAACCGAGTAGTATTTGATGCTTGCAGTGTCCTGAGGTCACTGATCCCTTTTTGCGACCTTCTCACAAGCAAAGTCAACCAGATTCACTTAACAACCGTGTGACTAACTTAACCACTGTAGTTATTCACTTAACCACGGTTGCAGGAAAAGTCGTACAATGGGGCAAATCTCACTTTTAACAAATGTCTCATTTAGCCACCGAAAGGTTGGGCTCAATTGCGGTCGTAAGTCGAGGGCAACCTGCATTCTGCTCGTCATGGTGCCTTAGCAACATCACAGCATCTTAAAAGTTGCAGGTAGTCCTTGACTTACAACGGTGCATTTAGTGACGGTTCAAAGTTACAACGGCACTGAAAAAAGTGACTCATGAATGTTTTTCACACTTACAACCTTTGCATGCTGCAAAGGTCACGTGATTTACGTACAAATGTTTGGCAACTGGTTCACATTTATGACGGTTGCCATGTCCCAGAGTTACGTGGTCCCCTTTTTGCGACCTTCTGACAAGCAAAGTCAATGGGGAAGCCAGCTTCACTTAACAACCGTGTTAATCTAATCTAACAGCTGCAGTGATTCACTTAACAACTGTGGCAAGGAAAGTTGTAAAATGGGGCAAAACTCACTTAACAAACGTCTCATTTAGCAACATACATTCTGGGCTCGATTTTGGTCATAAGTCGAGGCCTACCTGCACTTACCTGGCAGGGAAGATGAAAAAGAGGGGAAGTGGGAAAGAGCAACCGGGATATACGTGCAAAGTTCCTCCAAAAAAACAGAGGACGCTGCAATGTAATGCTGGGAGCTCTTTTTATCCCCCAACTGCTTTGCTCAGGCATGCAGAAAATTCGGTATTTTTGTGAGCTTCAGTTTTGATGGGCAGCATCAAAATGGAGCAAATAAAGAAAAAGAAACAAGTAAAATGGGCATTCTTTTAAACCAGGGGTGGGGAACGATGGCCCCCTTTATGACTTGTGGACTTCAACTCCCATCATTCTCGAGCCAGCTGGCTCGGGAATGATGGGAGTTGAAGTCCACAAGTCATAAAGGGGGCCATTGTTCCCCATCCCTGCTTTACGCCAATCAACCGCCCGGCCGCCTTACCAAAGTGGTCCCAGTCTTCCTGCAAGCGGTGTACCTCCAGCTGATTCTTCCCCTCGGTGAAAATAGGCTTGGGGTTCTTTTCAAAGCCCCCCGAGAGGATGCCCCCCTCCCAGCTGCGGATGTAGATCCTCCCATCAAGGTCCACGATAGCTGCGGAGGAGAGAAGCAAAGGCTTGAACCCAGGGAGAAAAACAGGAGGCGGGGTGGGATGGCGGCAACCAACCCAAAACACAGAGGGGGGGTGGACTCTCCTTGCTTACTAAGGGCCCCACCGCGCAGAGCATTCTTGCACCCAGGGCCAGGCTGCCTTCTCATGCAACTAAAAGTCCCACTTGGTGGTGCATTGCTTAGAATACAGTATTGCAGGCTAACTCTGCCCACTGCCAGGAGTTCGATCTTGACTGGCTCAAGGTTGACTCAGCCTTCCATCCTTCCCCGGTGGGTAAAATGAGGACCCAGATTGTTGGGGGCAAATAGGCTGACTCTGTAAACCGCTTAGAGAGGCCTGTAAAGCACAGTAAAGCAGTATATAAGTCTAAGTGCTATTGCTATTGCCCTTCCTCCTTCCTTCCTTCCTTCCTTCCTATTAGAATGCAGCATTGCAGGCTAACTCTGCCCACAGCCAGCAATTCAAAACTCACTGGCTCAAGGTTGACTCAGCCTTCCCTCCTTCCGAGGTGGGTAAAATGAGGACCCAGATTGTTGGGGGCAAATAGGCTGACTCTGTAAACCGCTTAGAGAAGCCTCCTGAAGCCTCCGGAGGGAGAAAAACATCACAATGGGCAACCCGGAAGTCCGTTCCTGAACTTCCGGTTTGCATGTTGGGCTGTTTTTCCCCCCTCCCCAGGTTCCTAGAAAGCCTCTGGAGCCTGGGGAGGGTGAAAAACAGACCTACCTGGCCCACCGAAAGTCAGAAAACAGGCCGCTTCCCGCCTCCAGAGGGCCTCTAGGGGGTGGGGGGGCATTTTCCCCCTCCCCAGGCTCCAAGAAAGCTGAAGTCAGGGTCAGCATCAAGGCAACCTGAGAGCTCCAAGGGGGAAGAGGGAATGGAGCTGGCAGAGAGAGAGAGAGAGAGACAGAAGTGAAGCATGGGACATCCCTCAGCCCTCAGATGGAGAGTCAACAGCCCCCAGGTCTGGAGGTGGCTGATGAGGAAGAGGAGGAAGAGCTGGGTCCAGTGCCTGACATGCGGATGTGCAGAAAGCAGAGGAGAGGAGAGGAGAGGAGGGAAATCTATGGGCTGATCCTCAGGACAGAAGAGCCACCATTGCTAGCGAAGCCCCACCCTAGTTCTGGGGATCAAAGGCAGGGGGCGGAGATGAATAGATGCGGCGAACAACTATTCATCTCCCTGCCGGACGGACTTGTTAGCCTGCGGTGAGAGAGAAACATTTTGTCGACTCCTAATGAAGTCTATCCTTGGGCTGTCAGACTCTAAAACACAACCACAATCATACCACGCTCACGTGGAAACATATGACTAGTTTTTCTTTTTTCTTTTCCCCTTGCATTGAGAATATTCTATATACCATTTATGTTGTTTGTATTTGCTGTCATGAATTGCACCAGGGGGCTAAAACCATTTTTGTTGTATTTATTTTTGTACAATGACAGTAAAGGCTATATACCACTAGAAAGGAATGATAAAGGGTTTGTTTTGGGGAACTGGGTCAGAAGAGAAGTCCAACCGTGGCAACTTTTAAGAATTCTGGGAGTTGAAATCCACAAGTCTTAAAAGTTGCTAAGGTTGGATACCCTGACTTTAACTCACAGACAAGAAATCTCTGGAGGTGTAGTGTAATGTGTCATGATAAGCAATAATGGGATATGAATATTGAATGGTACCCATGAAAGGAAGATTAGAAACCCTCTTGGATTTTATATAAAGATTAATTAAAAAAAAGAACTAAGTTAGATATAGTTAAGTTTTGAATATTAGGGGGAAAATGTTATGATACAGGATATAGTTAAATAAAGGAGGGATAATGATAATAAGGTATATATTAGGCATAGGTACAACATAAGGAAATTGGATGTAAATTGCAAATAATGATTTGGAAAGAAGAAAACTTTGTTATTGAATATTATGAATGTTTAACCAGAATAGGACATAAAGATTCAGTGTTATTGGAGGATCTTAGAAATAGTAAATGAAATGCTATTATGTGGTTATGTATTAAATCTTGGTATATTTTATGATGAAGGACGTTTAAACAATTATAGTCAAATGTAAATGGAGGCATGATGATGGAAATATGTATATACATTTTTGAGTTAAAATACTTGAGTTAATATGGATTATGTTTGATGACGAGATGCACAAAGGTTTTTTGTAACCAACTGATACACTTTCTACAGTAGGCCAAAAAAAGAAGATTTTATGTGTTGTGTTGGTTTTGAAAATAAAATTCAAAAAAAGAAAAAGAAATCTCTGGAGCGCCAAGTGTCCAAGTGGCAGACAGTCAGCCTGTACTGAAGCCTCCCTGTCCCTGGAGTTGATAGTCCCTAAACACCTGGAGCACCTGGGGCCTCCAACCTTTGCTTCGCCAAGCACCTCTGCACCGAACACCCATGGCCTGCCATTGTGCCAAAGCCCAAGCACCTGCAAGACAAGAGAAGTGTCCTCACTTGGCGTGCTACTCTCCAGCGGAGTCTTCAGGGGGCGTGTCAGCAGGTAGAAGTGTTCGCAGGCATGCAGCGGGATGCTGACCGGCTCTTCGTTGGAAAGGCCGAGCTCGTAAGCCCACTGAAAGCAAAGGAGGGCGTTTAAAGAAACCCAGGACAGATTTGAGGTCAATGGGGCTAACTCTTGAAATTGTGCCACATCAAAGAAACATTTCAACCTATTTTTTTTTAATGGAGGAATACAAAAATACCATCATAGGAAACTCAAAGCCTCACATTTTACAGGAACAAATAAAAAAAACCCAGAAAGTTGTGTATATAAGTTGGTTTGTAACCTCAAGGACTGAAACGACTGTTAATTTTCAATATTTTGCTCCAAAAGGACACTTTAATGCATTAGGAATTTCTTTCATTAAACGGAAACCATAGAAATTAAATGAGTAAAATAATCTTTAAACAAAGTGCTTCAGAACACTTTTAATGTTGTGTTAATTTTTCAGAAGGTGATATTTACCAAATTTTTAGATGTTATTCATTTAAAGCAGGGGTGTCCAAACTTGGGAACTTTAAGACTTGTGGACTTCAATTCCCAGAATTCCCCAGCCAGCCATGCTGGCTGGGGAATTCTGGGAGTTGAAGTCCACAAGTCTTAAAGTTCCCAAGTTTGGACACCCCTGATTTAAAGAAAGAGTGTTTTGCTATAATGAATTTAGGAGATAGTAACAAAATTAACTGAATTAATTTTTTATGCTGCATCGGAAGGGCAGGGGAAAATTAACAGTAAGATTGTGTTAGAATGACTTATCAATTTTAAATGTTGCTTTATCATTTTTTTTAAAAAAAAAACCAAACAGAACAAGTAGATATCGACTTCAGAAATAGTTATATGAATATGATGATTATAATGTTTCCAGCTCAATCTAGAATTACTGCTATTTTAAGAAGCAGCTTTAATACCACCTATAAACTCTCTTTGGTCAACTCTGGGATTTGCTCTAATAGATGGGAATTTAGTTGATGAGATTCTTATTGTTGCCAAAGAAATAGCAGTGATAATATATCTAACATGTAGTGCAAGGAAGTTTGCAGGATGGATGTGAGCAACTGCCTGGGAAGAAGTAGTAAGGATCTGTTCTTTACACCTCGTCACCAGAGATAAAATGCATAAGGAACAAGTTATTTATTATTTCGTTTTATAGTCTGCTTTTCAACTGGTGCAGCACACAAACAGTTAGCAAATAATGGCTAATATGGTTTAACACTCGCTGACCACAATTCCATGCTCTGCACAATTAGTTGTGATCACAGAACCCAAAGATAATGGTGAGAAAAGCAGATAGATAACCTTCCCATGAGCTCCTTCTGGTATTCCAGCAACAATATGCCTGCAAGAAGCAGCCATCCATTCGCCCGCTGCCCTCGATCCCACCAGCCACCCCATTTAACACAACTGCAACTGAGTCTAATCAAAGAGAGAAGCAACCTGGAATTAAGGAGAAACTTCCTAACAGGGAGGACAATTAACCAGTGGAACAGCTTGCCACCAGAAATCGTGGGTGCTTCATCACTGGAGGCTTTTAAGAAGAGACTAGACAGTCACTTGTCTGAGATGGTATAGGTTCTCCTGCTTGAGCAGGGGGCTAGGCTAGAAGACCTCCAAGGTCCCTTCCAGCTCATTCAGACTTAGTACCATAATCTACTTTAAAATGTAATTAACAAAGCCACTTTTCCTTCACTTACTCTTGCCCAAGTATGGTAGCATATAAAATTCCATTCTACTCTATCATATGCCTTTCTGAAGATCACACTCTGTTCAAAGCCATAAACTCTTTTGTCTACTTCAAATTTTCTATAGGATTAATTTCTGTAATTTAAACTGTAATTCAGAGAGCTGGGGGCTAGACTAGAAGACCTCCATGGTCCCTTCCAGCTCATTCTGTTCTATTCCCCATCTAATGCCGTGAGCAGCTTGCCAATCTGAATAAGTGCTTCTCGTTTGTTGCACAAAAGGCCCAGCCACGTAAAATCTGTTTGATAAAAGTCTATTTTGGCAGGCAGTCCCAGAACCCCCCAAAGAGGAGACCCAGTCATGGTCAGGACCACAAGCCCTTCAGCTCCACAGTCCAATCAGGGCCTCACCTGCCCGGCACAGTTAACGAAGTACGGGCACTCAATCATCCCTCTGTCTGTCTCCACTCCGGTTACGCAGCCCTTCTCGCCCAGGACATGCATGACGCTGGTTCGTTCGTGGATTTGAACACCTGGGAAGGCAACAGAAGACAGGAAGTTGGGTGATCTCTGGTGATCCATTGCAAGGGAAAACTGCGACGAACCTGATGTCAGGGTTCCAAATAGCATCCAAAAGTAAATCGGAGTCGGAGGCAAAGGATTGCTCAAAGATCCAATTTATGAAGAGAGCCATGTTGGCACATCTGGGAAAACCTGAATCCGAAAGCTTCCCGGTTTTCCCCACCCAGTTGGAAGTTCAAGATCTTGCATCCTCACACCCACATGTCCACCCCATGGTCCAATCTCCCATTGCCATCCTGGCAGCTTCCATCGATCCATTTCCGGTCAGGTGCAAAGGTGCAGAGACAAAGGATGACCTTGGCTTTCTAGAAAGAATTTTGTTTTGGCTACATATCATCTAACTCCGTACAATTCTCCCTCCCATTTTCCCACACTAGAAAATGCATAGTAGAATAATAGAAAGTGTGGCAGGCCTGAGATCCAAAAGAAAAGTTGGCTGCAGGCCTGACACCTGATCTTTCACTGTAACTCTTGGACTCTGCTGACCTAAAACACAACTCAACCCATTCACACTCCTTGACAAACCCAGTTTGACCAACGGAATGCTGCCTTCAAAAGGATATCGTCTCACCTGGTGGTGCAGTGCTTAGAATACAGTATTGAAAGCTAACTCTGCCCACTGCCAGGAGTTTGATTCAACCATCCATGCTTCTGAGGTCGCCTCCTCCTCCTCCTCGTTTGATTCGGCTGCTGGAGGGGCCAGCGGCCAATAGGCCACAACACAATGTCTTAAAGGAAAGCTGGAGGGGATTCTATCCCTGTGGTTTTGCAGCATCCCTCCACCCCCCGCTCCCCATTCCCAAGCAGAGCCCACCCCGAAAAAGGAAGCCCCAGCAGGACACTGGGGAGGCTGGGTCATACCGTTTGCTGCAGCAGCATTGGCCAAAGCGAGTGTCACGTCAGCAGATGATATGACGGCATCCTCGGGCACATGCAGCGCCCCCACCAGGTCGTGGATGTTGAGAAAGGGGTGGAGCTGGGATACTCTCTTTGGCGGGATAAGCTCACAGGGAATACCCATGATTCTGCCAGAGACACATAGGAACCGTTACACTTGCTCCACCCAGGCGTGGGCCACCCCACCAGACGCGCCTATGTGCCAGCTTACTTGAGGCGCGAGGCTATGCGCTTCAGCGAGATCAGCCGGTCTTGGGTCTGGGCTAGTGAGATGGAGCCTGTCCTCACGTAACCTGGAACAAAAAAATAATGGCCTACTCTCAGCCTCCCTGCGGTCCCACCAGAGCCATTTTCTGCATTACTTACTGTATTTTTCAGAGTATAAGACGCACCTTTTTCCCTCAAAAAAGAGGGTGGAAATCTGGGTGCGTTTTATACACTGAATATAGCATTTTGGGCCTACTGAAACCCTGTCCTCTTCACCAAAATGGCTGTGTAGAGCCTTTAGAAGGCTTCCAGAGTGCTCCTGGGGGCTGGGGAGGGCAGAAACAAGTGAAAAACAGGCCGTTTTTGCTCGTTTTTGCCCCCCAGCCCCCCCAGGAGCACTCTATAAGCCTCCTAAGAGCTATGCATGCCCTTTTGTTTGACAAAAACGGGCCCGTTTTCAGGAGGTGCAAAAACCTTTTTTTAAAAATTTGTCTTTTCAAAATCTTGGTGCGCCTTATACTCCGAAAAATACGGTATTCTTGGATGGGGGAAGAACGGAAGGAAGCAGGGGTTAAGAGCGGCTGTTTCCCAACCTTGTTGAATCGAAGGTGAGTGGACATCAACTCCCAGAATTCCCTGCAATGGCTCTGCCGGTTGTGGAATTCTGGGAGTTGAAGTCAATATACCTGGAAACAGTTGGGAAACCTCCGTTAGGGGGAAGATCTTGGACAAGAGAATCCGTACTTCCAACCTCTGCACAGCCACGAAACGAAGCAAGCTGAAACCACGTCATTGCTATACAGGCAGTCCTCGACCTATGACCACAACTGAGCCCAAGATTCCTGTTATTAAGTGAGACATTTGTTGAATGAGCTTTGCCCCATTTCTTGCCTCAGTTGTTAAGCGAATCACTGCAGTTGTTAAGTCAGTAACATGGTTGTTAAGTGAATCTGGCTTCCCCATTGACTTTGCTTGCCAGAAGGTCGCAAAAGGGGGATCACGTGATTCCAGGACACTGCAACTGTCACGAGTCAAGCACCTGGATTTTGATCACATGACCATGGAGATGCTCTAACAGTCATCGAGGAAAGAATTAGGGGTGACATGATAGCAGGATTCCAGTATTTGAGGGGCTGCCACAAAGAGGAAGGGTTAAATGATTCTCCAAAGCATCAGAAGCAGAGGTGAGTGGCCAATTTTTTAACTACCGGTTCAGCCACGCCCCCTTGCACAACGCTTCTGCGGTGGGCGGAGCCTCCCGCCGCCACTACTACTGGTTCGGCCGAACCAGGGCCGAATCATGAGCAACTCACCACTGATCAGAAGGCAAGATGGGAAACTAATCAAAGAGAGAAGCCACCTGGAACTAAGGAGAAACTCCCTAACAATGAGGACAATTAACCAGTGGAACAGCTTGCCACCAGAAGTTGCAGGTGCTCACTGGAGGTTTTTAAGAAGAGACTGGACAGCCACTTGTCTGGAATGGTATAGAGCAGGGGTGTCCAAACTTTTTTCAAAGAGGGACAGATTGCATGAAGTGAACATGCTGGAGGGCCGAACATTTTTCCGAACATTCTTTGAACAATTACAATTAAATGCAAATGAATTATTTTATGTCAAGTTAATTGCAAATGGCATATTTTTCATTTCATAACATTAAGATCAACTGACAGCTGAGTTTTCACAATGTATGCATCTTTTCCCTGAAGACTCGTGTTTAGTACATTCAGATGCTTTCTTTCCTCTTTCCCTCTTACTTGTCTATCCTTCCTTCCACCCTCCCTTCCTCCTTCCCTTCCTTCCTGCCTCCCTTCCAGTTCCCTCCTTCCTCTTTCCTCCTGCCTGCCTGCCTTCTTTCCCTCCTGCTTATCTATGCTTCCTTCCTTCCTTGCACCTCCCTCCCTTCTGCCTGCCTGCCTTCTTTCCTCTTTCCCTATCCTCCTATCCTTCCTTCCTTTCTCCCTCCCTCCTTCCCTGCCTTTCTTCCAGTTCCATCCTTCCCTCCTTCCTTCTGCCTCCTTCCTGCCTGCTTGCCTTCTTTCCTCTTTCCCTCCAGTGTGTCTACTTTTCTTTCCTTCCTTCCACCTCCCTTCTGCCCTCCTGCTTTCTTTCCTCTTTCCCTCTTGCTTGTCTATCCTTACTCCCTCCTCCCCTCCTTCCCTTCCTTCCTGCCTCCCTTCCAGTTCCATCCTTCCCTTCCTTCTGCCTTCCGCCTTCCTGCCTTCTTTCTTCTCTCTCCTGCTTGTCTGCTTTTCCTGTGTGCGCGCGCGCGTGAAAAAGAGGTGGTGGGAGAGAAATTTGAAAGGTCTTCTGCTTTCAGAACTCGGAAATGCCCCCCCTCCCCTTTTCCTCCAGCGAGCACGGAGCTTGAAGGAGGCGAAGTGTGAGCGCGCGCGCGAAAAAGAGGTGGTGGGAGAGAAATTTGAAAGGTCTTCTGCTTGCCGTGGGCGGGCCGCATTTACATAGAACAGGGAGGGCTGTTAAAGAGCCGTATTAAACCGCCCCCCGGGCCGCAAATGGCCCGCCGACCGGACTTTGGACATGCCTGGTATAAAGTCTCTTATTTGAGGAGGGGGCTGGACTAGAAGGCCTCCAAGATCTTATCTATTCTATTCTGTTCTACTCTGCTCTACTCTCCCTCTACTCCTGATGAAGTTGGAGGGGGCCAACAAGGTAGATACCGGATGTCTTGTTTCCCCAAAGTGGCACCTCCAGTGCTTACCAGTTTTCACCCCTGTCTCTTGCTCAAGCTGCTGGTAGAGCTTCCTTGAGTAATCAGCCATCTTCAGCTCAATGGACAAATGCCGCACGGTGCTTACGATGCCTGCGCAGAAACGAGTGGAACCGGCTGCCAGCCTGAAAGAGAAAAGCCAGAGAGGTGAAGAGAAACTCCAGACCCCCAAGAGGGAGAAGAGAAGAAGTCCTGAAGCTCAATTGCAAGGTATATACATACAGTCCTTGACTGTAGCAGAGCCTGCTCATCACGGTCATAAGTTGCGATGATTGCAAAAGGGGTTGGCCGTATGGGTGACTCAGCTTACCGCCATCGTGACATATGACAGAAATTCTGAGCTCTATTACAGTCATAAGTTAAGGACCATCTTTATGGTAAAGCAAGCAGAGATGCGGTCCAGAACAAATAGGGCAGGGGTGTCAAACTGGATTTCTTTGAGGGCCGGATCGGCATTGTAGTTCTCCCCGGCGGGCTGGCAGGATGGGTGGGAGGGAGAGGAGAAAGAGGGGACAGATGCCTCCTGCAGCACTTCGCTGGCAAAAGCTGGGCATGGGGGGGGGCACACAAGAGGCCCTTGTGCCCCGTTTTCTGCCTGGAATGCTGCGCAGCTCCCCCATGTCCAGTTTTGGCTGGCAAAGTGCTGCAGGAGGTCGTCCAGGCAGAAAATGGCATGGGGGGAGGGGTGCACGAGGTCCCCCCTGCTCCATTTTTGGCTGCCAGAGGCATTGCAGGCCAAATTTAAGCACCCCATGGGCCTTGACTTTGATACCCCTGGGATAGGGGATCAATTCATTCGTTCATTCTAGCCCTTGTCTGTCCACTGCAGGATGGAGGCCTCTTCTGCATGTTTCCAGCCAAGACTGTCCTGAGCTTTCTTTGGCCAATTGGGCACACCATACTTGCTGATGTCCTCTCTCCATCTTGTCTTAGGTCTCTTTCGTGGACGCTTTTGATCAAGTGGGATCCATTCTATGACCGACTTGGTCCACCTGCCCTCAGTTCTTCTGGCTCTGTGACCAGCCCATTTCCATTTCTTTTACTCTCAAAAAGGAGCTCAATGAAGGGATAATATATAGGAAATCACCCAGTGCAAAAAAAAAGGCATAGAGAGGAAATCTGATCCTTTATAGAGAATAAATGAAGATGTACTGTATTTTTCGGAATATAAGACACACCAAGGTTTTGAAGAGGCAATTTTTTTAAAAAGTAGGGAGAGAGAAAGAGAGAAATACGGTTAGGTGGGCAGGGAGAAAGAGAGAGTAGGTAGGTAGGTAGGTAAAGGGATACAGAGAGAGAGAGAGAGAGAGAGAGAGAGAGAAATAGAGAAATACAGTAGGTAGGAAGAGAGAGGGAGAGTAGGTAGGTCGGTAGGTAGAGGGCTAGAGGGGGGAGGAGAGAGAGAGAGAGAAAGAGAAATACAGTAGGTAGGTATAATTCTCAACAATCAGCTTTCCAAAAGGGAAAAAAAGTTTTTATATTCTGCAAACCTCCCAAAAACGTCCCATTTCTCGTGAAAACGGGCCCGTATTTTTTCCAAAATAGACATGGGAGGGGGGTAGCAGAGTGCTCCTGGGGTGGGGTGGGGGGCAAAAACAAGCAAAAAACGGCCCATTTTTCACAAAAACGGGTCCAAAAAAATTGCATGCATAGCCTTATGGAGGCTTATAGTGCTGCTGGGGGCTGGGGGGGGCCAAAAACGGCCCGTTTTTTGCTCATGTCTGCCCTCCCCAGCCCCCAAGAGCTCTCCGAAAGCCTCCATAAGGGTATGCACGGCCATTTTGGTGAAGGGGGCGGGGCTTTGGGAGGTAAAGAAAATGCTGTATTCGATGTATGAGACGCACCCAGATTTTCAGCCTCTTTTTTGAGGAAAAAAAGGTGCGTCTTATACTCTGAAAAATACGGCATTTCAGAGCAAATTGGGGGTGGTTTGAGAGGAGGAGGACCAAGGAAGTTATGATTGGACACAGTTGGTCTGAAAAAACATCATCCTTTACCTGCCCTGCTCCAGTAAGACAATGTCCTTCCACCCTAGCTTGGAGAGATGATATGCCACTGAGGTGCCCATGATTCCACCGCCACAGATGACCACTTGTGCGCGTGTTGGCAGGGGCGTCAAGTGAGATTCAACTCCATTGCTGCTACTGTGCCGGCAGCCACACAGCCTCCACCACGTCAGAGTCATTCTTTGCCACCGGAGGTCTAACAGTCGTGGGAGAAACATCATGCGGATGGTTCTCCGAAGACGCACCAGGAAATCTTCACAGCTGCTGCTAGCTCTGCAAAAGAGGAACATGCTTTTCATTTTGCTTGGAATACGGCTTCAATGAGATCGGCCAGCATCGCCATCTGAGATGCGAAGAGATCAGGGCTCCTAAAAGTTTTTGGATGGGTTTGGAACCTGTAAAAGTTCGAGTACAGAACCTGGCCCTTTTGGGAGAAATGATTGCAGGGATCGTTCATCGGAAGCCATTTTTATCACTTTAGTATTTGGAAGCCACAAATTGAAACAAAAACATTGCACACTTTCAAAAAATCGACAGAAAATGTTGGGCCAAGCCATATAATTCCACCAAAATAAAGAATATGAGCACAACAAAAATGCATTCTGCAAATATAATAATCCCCACTCGCTACTTCCGCTGGGGATATTGGGGGAGCAATGGCAACCCCTCATATACGGCGGCCGCTAAATTGAAAGGATACGCAAGTTGATCAAGTTCAATGGCTGAACCTCTTCTCTTTCAACCCCATATAGATACATTTACAGAATAGACTTGATCCCAAGTCCAGTTAAGCAATCATACAACATGCCATGCCCAAGTATGTGATACATGCAACATGCCATGCCCAAGTATGTACTATAACACCTTAATGTGATGCAAATAGACCCAGGTGAATTTAACCCACAACCCATCAAAACCCATTTTTAGTTTGATCTAGTGTGAATCCAGAGACCCAGTGGCATAGTGGCTAAGACACTGAGTTTGTTGATCAGAAAGGTCAGCGGTTCGGTGGTTCAAATCCCTAGTGTCGTGTAACGGAGTGAGCTCCCGTTACTTGCCCCAGCTTCTGCCAACCTAGCAGTTCAAATGTATGTAAATAATGCAAGTAGAAAAATAGGGACCACTTTGGTGGGAAGGTAACAGTGCGCCTTTGGCATTGAGTCATGCCGGCCACATGACCATAGAGACGTCTTCAGACAGCGCTGGCTCTTCGGCTTTGAAACGGAGATGAGCACCGCCCCCTAGAGTCAGGAACGACTAGCACATATGTGCAAGGGGAACCTTTATCTTTAGTGTGAATTCTGACAATATGCCAGAGAAGAGGCACCACCTGTCTTATCTCACTCGTTTGTTTATTGGATTTATATGCCACCCTTCTCCCAAAGGACTGCTTTGCCACAATTCCATGGGTAAAACAATTTACCCACTGAATGCCAAAAGCACAATTACTGCCACAGGGCAGCACTGACTCAGTCACACCTTGCCCTTAAGTACAAAAGTGATCACTAAGACTCACAACGTGGCAATAAACAGAAGATAAGACAAATCCCTATTAAAAACAGTTTTATATTTTTTAAGAATGGGAGCTCAACCATTATTTCCTTCCGATTTCTTTCTTAAGTCTTAAAAACAACCCTGGGTGCAACCTGAAATCATCTCATTTGAATGCCTGCAACCTCCTCCTATTTTATTTATGGCATGGCAATAAACTGGACATAGCTCGATATAAGCTGGAGATAACTGGACAGCAAATTCAGCATAGTGGTTAAGGCATCAGGCTAGAAACTGGGAGACCATGAGTCCTAGTCTTGCCTTGGGTACAAGGCAAGCTGGAAGATCATGGGCCAGTCCCTCTCTCTCAGCCCTAGGAAGGAAGCAATGACAAACCACTTCTGCAGGGACTTATCCAGGGAGTCTCCAATAACCGGATACAATTGAACAAAAGAGATAGAATTATTTCTATTGCTTGAAATATCCAGGATATTAACAAGGGCTATAGTTAAGCCCCTGGGTATCTTTTTATTATGATTATTGTTTTATCCTGCTTTTTAAAATATATACATATATATGGTGAAAAACATTGCTAATCCGCTTGCCTCCAATCTCCCCACAAGGACACAATGAAGTGAGTTGGGCTAAGAGCGACTGGCCCAAGGTCACCCAGCCAGTTTTCATATCTGAAACTTTTTTCTTCCAATTTTTTCCCCCAAACCCAGAACATATTTTTCTTTCTCACGGTACCATTACAATTCTCTTCAGCATCAGGTCGTCTTTCCCCCTTCTTTTTGTGCCTGGTCAAAGAAACCTGGATCTCCTGAGCCATCATCTCAGCCGGAGCTCATCCCACTCACTCCAGTGAAGAGACCTACTGGAATCCCTCTGGGCTCTTCTCCTACGGGAGGTGAGGTGGGGTCTCCTCCACTCCTGGCCTGCTGGAAGACCCTCAAAACCTGCTCTGCCAGCTGGAGAGAAGATCCCAGCCACCCGCCCCTGCGTCATCCGTCTTCTTACTTTTTAGTCTTTATTTAATCTTTCTTGACTTTAATTATTCTGTACGGATTTGCATGGTGGATTTGAATCCAAGAAACCAGATGCAAATTCATTTATTCAGCCATGAATCTCTCTGTGAGATTTTCCACTAATTCGGTCAACTTATCTGGTCCATTTTCTTCAGGTAGTCCCCGATTTATGACCACAACTAAGCCCAAAATTCCTGTTGCTGAGACATTTGTTAAATGTATTTTGCCCTATTTTACGATCTTCCTTTCCACAGTTGTTAAGGGAGTCACTACGTTATGTGAATCACTACGACTCAGTTGTTCAGTGAATCTGGCTCCCGCATTGCCTTGGCTGGTCGGAGGTTTGCAAAAGCCGATGACTTGACACTGCCATCGTCATAAATCTGAGTCCCTTGTCTAGCGTCTGATCCCCCTGACCTCAGGAATGCTGCGACGGTCGTAAGGGTGAAAAACGGTCCCAAGTAACTTTTTTTCAGTGCTGTTGCGACTTCAAATGGTCGTTAAATGAACGGTTGTAAATCAAGGAGGACCGGCCGTCACCTTATGTCAGGGGTGTCCAAACTTGGGAACTTTTAAGACTTGTGGACTTCAACTCCCAGAATTCCCCAGCCAGCATGGCTGGCTGGGGAATTCTGGGAGTTGAAGTCCACAAGTCTTAAAGTTCCCAAGTTTAGACACCCCTGCCTTATGTCATTTGATAAGCCACCTAGAGCCGCTGCAACATGTCCTTGACTTACAACGGTCAGAGGGAGGGACCTACAGTTTCAGGTTCAGGGGCCATTTGTTGAAATCAATGCAGTTAGAATGATTATTGAGTTGGCTTGAGATCACTTAATCCACTTTCCTGGGTGCCTGAATTAGCTTGTTTTCGGGATGGGATCCTATCCAGTGAGGGGATTCAGCCAGTTCGCACCACTTTGGGAGAACCGGTTGTTAACTTTCTGAGCAGTTTGGAGAAATGGTTGTTGGAAGGAATCATTAGGGCAGAGAACCGGTTGTTAAATTACTTGAATCCCACCCATCCTATTGGCTAAAATACTGTGGAAATGCTGCTTGTGGGTTTTTTTCCCTCCTAGCCTGCATAAATTGGTTTTGTGAAGGTATGTTAAACCTACGAATGTATATTTAATGGATGGATTGCCAAAGGGAAGGGTCAGAAACGGTGTAGGGCCTCCTTTCTTGGGCACTGTAGGTGGGGCTGGACTAAATGACCTACAGGGTCCCTTCCAGCTCTCTTCTTGGAATAACACATAGACAAACAAACCCAGGAAAGGTCTTGGGGGGGAGGGGGCTGTCTACCTGGGGGAGGTGCTCCTGAAGGCCAAGGACCCCCAAGGCTATGTGGGGAGGGAGTCTCAAATAGCCCTCTGAGCCTCGACCCTTCCAAGGGGGTCGTTGGGGAGGGAAGAGAGGGGGCGCACCTGTGGGGCCTGTACAGGTGAGGGGGGAGAAAAGAAGCGAATGTCCTCCCACCTACACACCCACAAGAACCCACAAGAATGGAGGGCGTTTCCCTCGCCCACAACGCCGAGAAGACTTTCCCACCACCCGGGAGGGGAGAGGGGGGAAAAGAGAGGAGGGGGCGCTGGACTGTAAGGGCTGAAAGGAGGGAGGGGGCGCCGCTCCTACCCTTCGGGGTGCTAGGAAGGTCAGGGCGAGGCGGTCTTCCCCCAGCCGGGCTTCTTCCCGGGGCCGCCTAAACGTCCCCCCGTGTCCAGCCTGACCGCCAAGGACCCACCTGTGTCGCCTCCCGGCGCGGTTCTCACCTGAACGCGCTGCCTAGAAGCTTTAATTTGCATCGTCGGCCCCGCCCCGCGGCGGGTCATCTGCATACTTGGCTCCGCCCCCACAGGTATCGTCGCGGGGGGTGGGGGGAGGAGGAAGGAAGGAGACCTGGAACGGGCGCAGAAGCGGCGCGCGACCTTCCCCCTTTGTTTTTTTTTCCTCCGTCCGCGCTTTACGGTCGCCCCGCGTGCGATAAAGTCGCGCGACTGCCGGTGGCGCAACCCGTCGGGCGGCAGCCAATGGGCGCTGGGGGGGGCGGGGATAAGAGCGTAAAAGAGCGAGCGCAGGCGCGCTTTGGTGGGGCCACGCGGGGTGGTGGTAGTGCGCTTGCGCACTATTCCCGTTGTCGGTCGATCAGCTGGATGCCGGTGGAAGTTGGGCGAGTTTTTGATCGGCTTCTTTAAAAGCGCCGCCGGAAGATCGTGTCAAATGCAACGCAGGCTGCGTCGAATCCGATCAGCTGCCGAGCCTACTTGGCAAGAACCGGAGCCAAATTAAGAAGAGTCTGGACAGTCACTTATGTGAAACAGCATAGGTTCTCCTGCTTGAGCAGGGGGCTGGACTAGAAGACCTCCAAGGTCCCTTCCAGTTCATTCTATTCTATTCAATCTCATTCTATTATATATTCTATTCAGTCTCGTTCCATATTCTATTCTATACTCTATTCTTCTACTCTATTATTACATTCTATTCATTGTTCTACTCCAGAGGTCTTCAAACCTGGGAGTTGAAGTCCACCAGTCTTAAAGTTGCCAAGGTTGGGAAACACTGCTTTAAACAGTGTTTCTCAACTTTTCTAGTTTGGTGGCTTTAAACCAGAGGTCTTCTTGAAGACTTTTGGACTTCAACCCCCAGAATTCTATTCTATTCCTTCTGTTCTTTTCTATTATTTCTATTCTATTCTTTGGCGGGCTGCCAAGAAGCAGCAGAAAATGTTACTGCCCCTTCTTTTGGCATAAACCTGATGGGGCGCCTCTTACTTGAATCTCGATCTTGCCCTGGGGCTGCAAGGGAAAAGGGGCAGCTGGCGGCAACACCAGAGTTGGATCCCTAATACTCAAACCACTAAATAGAAACGATCCTTGGTTCCATTTTAAGATCCAGTCCGATTAGAAGGCCAGTGCTTTGCGTTCTCCCTGCCTTGTATAGCAGAGGAGACCATAGCCTTGAGGCTGAGAGCATAGGTTTAAGAGGGAGCATGGATGCGCTCCACTACCCAATGCCTCTACCCCCAAGAACTCTGTCCTCTCCTGCCACAAGTATCAGTCAAGATTGAATAACCTGAGAAATTTACAAAACTGATCCCCCTGGTTTGTCAGTAAGATGAGGATCAGGGAGTCCTTCAAAATTTCAAAAGCACTAAGGGTAAGGGCAATGTCCAGAGACAACCAGTAATCACCATTAACTGACTCAGGTGTGATTATGAAAGGCAGATGAGAAAAACAAAGCAAAAAGCATAAAACCTGCAGACTTTTTTATTAAATTCTCCCGTTTCATCTGTACAGAAAAATGCACATTATGTTCAGTATTTCAGTTAACAATTCAAAATTGCACAGCATGAACATGTAAAAACAAAGAATGGCCAAGAATTTGTACATAGATAAGAAAAAAAAAACAATTTACAAACAAAAATCTTAATATTACATTTTTTTTTTAAAAAAAAGAACCAAGATCAGTCCACATTTGCCGTTCTGTTTTTTGTTTTTTGTTTATAATCCTTTTACCATGTCTCCAATGGCTGCTTTTCAAAGCCGCAAGAAGGGGCACCGGACATAACCTAGTTATGCCATTCCAAGTTGTTTGGTGTGGGTGTTGGTTTCAAATCCAGTATTTGGATCTGCAATGAAAACAAACCTCAAAATCACGACCCTCAAAAAACATTCGTTGGTTCTGGGCTGCCTCGCAGGTAAAATGCCCCTTGGTGCCAATTCAGGAAACTCCGGATATGGGGGCCACAGGGTGAGCCGCACTGCAGATTTGAGACAGAGGAAGCAATGCCAGTCCTACAAAATCCCCAAATGTAGCCAGTCATCAAGAGTGGCAGTTTCCTCACAAAAAACTATAATGCTTGGTCCAAAACGCAGTTGGGTTCAGTACACAGCCCCCCACCCCCACCCGCTTCTGTCCTCCCTCAGCCTTCCATCTTGGGGCCACCTGATGCTCTAACTTTCTCCCACTGAGACAAGGGGAGCAGCCTGTCTGATGCTGATGCTCCCAGCTTCAGCTCTCTTTCTGAAGTGCAGCAGAGAAAAGAAGGCCAAATGGACGTGTCCCAGGATAATGTAGCAGGATCCAATATGGGCCAGTTGCTGGGACCAGACGTTTTGTCTTCCTAGCTTTCGGAGTCATCCCGGAAGCCCATCCTCGGGGGGAACTTCTTCCCACGGAGAAGTTCCCTGAAGAATGGGCTCCAGTACAAGTCCGAAAGCTCAGAAGACAAAACTTCGGGTCCCGGTGAACCGACCCAGATTGGATCCTGGAAAAGACGGCGTCCTCGCCACGTTTAGGCAGAGGAGCTCTCCGCGACCAGCCTGCCCCCTTCTGCAAACGGTTGCAAAAGCACAAAGTACAACTATATAGAAGTAGCAGGTGGAAGGAGCCTTCCGGGTCCCAGTTAAGGAGGATTTTAAACCATTCAAACCGGCAAAACTCTGCCTTCCTTGAATTAATTGATCTAATTAAGCACAATTAACCTGGTGTGGCACAGCCTGAATGGAAATGACGCCTGATCTCTCCTCTCAATAGTGACCGGTTCCTGAGGTTGAAAAATAAAACGCAAGAGGCAGCCGGAGAGAAAGTCCTGGGAAAGGAGCAATATTGGAGGCCGTCCACCCTCCTTCCAGAGCAGCGGGCCTCCAACTTTGGCAACTTGAAGCCTAACGGACTTCAACTCCTAGTATTCTGGGAGTTGAAGTTTGCCAGGCTTCACGTTGCCAAGGTTAGAGACTCCTGCTCCACAGCAATGGGCCTCCTAAGCCCTTGGGGCAAACTGGGCAAGCTATCTCGGTGGCACTGCTTGTCCGGTGCCCTGCCTTCTCTCTCCGCAGAAGCATCGTTCCTTCTCCTCAACACAAGCTAAACAGTGGGAATGCAGGAAAAGGCAACTACAGCTAGCTGAGGGGATGCAATTTTTTTAAAAAAAATGTGTGTGTTGTGTAATTTTCCAGCTAAAATGAATGGGGGGGCAGTGGGGGGGGGGGGGGCTCCACAGGGACTTTCACCTTTATCAACAAGATATCTTGCTGGCATCTTGCCCAATGCTACAATTCTGAATGAGTCTTGTCTGGGACTCTTCCTTGCTTCTTATCAATGGTTTAGCCTCTTCAAGCCTGCTGTAGTCCATTATCCACAGCCAGCCTCTGCACAGAGCTTCAACGCCCTATCATGGTTGGGTAAACCATTGTCTGACAAAATACTGGAGTTGTTTTTAGATCCTGCAGAGGAGAAAAGGCACCAGGCTCTGCAGCATCCACTGGGTTCTCATAGCATGTGCCTTTTACCAGTTCCACCTTCTAGAACAGGGGCGGGGAAGGGGTGGCCCCTTTATGACTTGTGGACTTCAACTCCCAGAATTCCTGAGCCAACGTGGCTCAGGAATTCTGGGAGTTGAAGTCCACAAGTCATAAAAGGGCCACCCTTCCCCACCCCCAGTTCTAGAAGATCCAGGGGGAACACAAAAAGAAGCGTGATCCAAGTACCGTTCAGGATAGCAGGAAGAGGGGGAAAAAAAGAATCAGTAGTCACTTAAAAACATAAAACACACCAAACCGCCATCTCTAGGGAAACAAAACCAGATGCCACGTTGCTCATTTTCCAGTATGAAGTCTCCTAAAAGTTCACTTTGTAGAGACACCCTTCACTAAAACTTCAGAGCAGCAGCAAATATTCACAGTACTGTTACGAGCGACAGCTTGTCCAGACACTCTGACCGCCCTGGTCCCTTGACAGAAACACCCTCCACTTTCGGGAAGTTAAATGAAAAAATAATAATAATAATAATCCTAATCCTAATCTAGAAAGATAGAATCTGCCTAGCAAGTGCAATACTGGGATGAGCTGGAACATGCCAGGGAAATGGAGAGGGGCGAGCAATTAAGCTTTGCACTGCCAGAACACCCAAATGCAGGATTCGGACCCAGCAGGCGCAGGCAGACGCATGGGCTAGCAGGTTAAAAGAGTGTCCCATGTGCCAACAAAAGAGCAGGTGCAGCTTCTCTTACTCCCCAATCAGGTCAAGGGCAGCATCCAGGTTCAGACCAGGAGGGCTATTCACAGGGAAAAGTTACTGCTTCCTTTCAAATAACAGACAAACCGTCCCCATCAACCCTTTCTTGCTCAGGAAGAGAGTCCAGAGGGCGCCCCTTTCCTACTCCCCAGGCCTGACAGAGCACGAACCCTTCTCCCCTTCCGATTAATGCCAGGTCTGCATATTGGGGGAGAGGGTCACCTGACAATCATCACCCCAGGAACGGCCCTCCTCCTCTTTCAGGGCCCCAAATCTTCAGGGTAACTTTCCGAGACGCTACGCAGCTTCGCACCCTCACTTGGCTCATCTAACAAGCTTCCACTGGGGCAGGATGTAGCTTTTTCGAGGGGAAAACCTATAAAAGCACCGGACTTTTTTGTGTGTGTGGTCGATATTTTATTCATCCCAAAGACAAACGGAGAAAACGAACGGCTTTTGCCTGTTGGCGGAAACTGAGGAACAAACTGGTTAAGGAAAGGAAAAACACACACCAACAGAACCTTGTGACAGAAGGAGGAGACCTGGCGGAGATGAAATTCCTCTGAGACCATTTTCCTGACAGAGTATGAGCTGAAGATGCTGGTTCATTGGCAAATTAGGTATCCAAACCAGGGGTCGGTGGTGGTGGTGAGCGGTGGGTAAAATGTCCCATCCTTTCAAGTCCTGCCTAAACTCAGGGCGCAAATATTTCCTCACCGAGACACACTGCCCCCACCCACCCACCCACCCCCGGCCATATTATGCCAAGAGCGGATCTTGAAAAGGTTGACTTTAAAAACCTCCCGGGCTGCAGTTTGTCAGTCTGGTTTGGAGCATATGAAGAAGGTAGTTCAACAGGACGAGGGGAAACCCCCCCCCCCAAAAAAAAAGGGAAAAGAAAGAGCTTTGTCTACAGGCAGGCAAACAACCGTGGCTAACGATGGGGTAACAAAGCTGCTGGACAGGATGGGAGACCAGTCGACCGGAGCGGCGGCTGCTGCTGCTGTTCTAATTGGCTTGTATTGTCTGAAGGAGAGCGAGGTGGGGAGGGAGACTATACAGAGAAGACTGTACAAATTGGGCAGGCCTTCATCCTCCTCCTCCTTCCCTCCGGTGACCAAGGTCGTCTCTACCTGTCCTTCAGTTCTCGTGTCACTCGCTTGGTGATACGCCCGCACATCAGACCAATCAGGAACAGGACACAGATGCCTGCACTGATCACCGACAGGATGTAGTTCTTGGAGGGAGACGTCACCACTTGCATGGCAAGGTCCGAGAAGCCTTCTGCTGGGGCCACCTGGCAAGAGGAAAAGGAGCCGTCAGCTACCAAGCCCAGGGAAAGACAACTCAACCCAACCCAGGACAGGTGGACTCGGGCTGGCAAGGCGGGAGACAAACAAGAGTCTGTTCCAATGAAATTATGCTAATAAAAGGATAATTTCACCTGGCCAAATTCTGTAGAAATCTCTTAAGTATCAGTCTGGCTAGAAGGGGCAACGCTGGATCTTAACAACCATGAAGCTCACAGCCAGAGAGTTAGAGCATGCCCAAACACATTTCCATACATTTGCTCTGGGAAATGATGACTGCACCTTTCTTAAAACTTTCCAGACGTGTCTAAGGATGGGAACCACGTTTTTAAGGTCAGAAATTCTGTTAATCTTTGATACTTTTAAATCATTGTTTCTCAACCTTGGCAACTTGCACGAGATGTGCAGATTTCAACTCCCAGAATTCCCCAGCCGGCATGTTGTCATGGTAAAGATACACTTCTTTACATGCATCCAAGCTAAAGTGCCGCATAAGTTTGTAGTAGAACTTTCTTCCAAGTTGAAGCTGGACAAAACCCTACTAACAGTTGCTTATGGATCAATCCCTAACTTTATTACCATCCCACTTGGTAGTGACACATCCTAACGTGCCTTCAAATCAATTTGCCATGGAAGTATTTCCTCTTTAATAAAACAAAGCCAGTGAGGTTCTTTTCCATGCAAGGCGCAAATGAGATACGGGTAGGGGTAGGAGAGAAAATAGAAATAGAAATAAAATAGAATGAGAATAGAATAGAATGGAATAGAAATAAGAGTAGAATAAGAATAGAACAGAATAGTCACTTTAAATGTACACTAATCAGCATACATGAAAGTGAAATTTCGTTGCATTCAACTCATCACTTAGTATCTCTTTTAAATGAGACAAGAGAGAGACAGAGAGAGACACAGACAGACAGACTCAAATCAGCAGCCATACTGGCTAGACCAGGGGTGTCCAAACTTGGGAACTTTAAGACTTGTGGACACCCCTGGGCTAGACATTAACAAGAAGCCCTCCACTTACAACCATGTGTTTAGCAATTGTTTGAAGTTACACCACCACTGAAAAGGTGACTTGTGCCTGGTCCTTGTACATATGGACATCACAGCATCCTTAGTCAAGCGATCAAAATTCAAGCACTCTCAACCAACGTGCCTTTTCAACATCCCAGGGTCATGTCAAATTATCGCAACCTTTCCAGCCAGCTTCCAAGCAGGCAATCAATGGGGGATGACAGATTTGCTTAACAACCACATGATTCACTTAAGAACCACCTTGGATTTGCTTAACAAACGTGGCAAAAAAGTGTTGTTGAAATCAGACACCACTCATATAACTGAGTGGTGTCTTAATTACCAAGTCTTGCTTAGTACTGGAAATCCCAGTCCTAACTGTTGTCGTAAGTCAAGGATGACCTGTATGGGGGTGAGAGCCAACCTACCTACAAGGACACCAAACACTTCCTAGGATCTGTTTTACCTCCCCTTAATTTCCTCCTCATTTCCAAGCAGGCCAATGACTCTTCTATCCCCATGGAAGGAAGACTTTTCGTGCCACCTCACTCACCTTCGCGGCAAAGCTCCACATTTCAATCCGGTCATTAAGGCGTTTTTTGCATTCTGGCTGTAGCCGTACCCGCTTGTCCTCCAGAGCCTCCATGAGGCAGGACATCTCTGCAGAATGAAGGGAAACACTTATCACCAAAGGTGGGCTGCCTTGAAGGGGGTCAGGGAAAGGCCCTGCCACACCACAAACCACGAACAGAGCAGAATCTCCAGGAAGGAGGCTCCCCTTAGCGCACGGGTGTCAAACTCATGACGTCACATTGTTGTCACGTGATGTATCGTGACTTTTCCCCCTTCCCACCCCCAAACTGGGGGTGGGCGTGGCCAGTGGGTGATGCGAGTTTGACACCCCTGCGTAGTGAATGATGTAGGTACCTTCTCAGCCAACGTATTTCTCTTTCTCCTTCGCCACCATCCCCAAAATAAATTTTAAAACCCATTTTACAGATAGCCTGAAAACAAGATACTTGCAATTTGAAACTTTTCCACCCCCAAAAAACAGGGAGAAGCAGGTAAAAAAAAATGCCCGTGTCCTTCATCTCTAGCGTGGTATTCATAGATATTCCTCAATTCATACTCCAGGTTTGTGAGCAGCCACAATCTGGAGTGAACGGACTTTGAGGTCAGAACAGCCTTGCGGTCTCAGCACTCCACAGACCCCTCAGTTAATGCAAAACTTACGCCGGCCTCTTCCTGGAGTGATGGCGGCACAGTGGTGCTTGATGTCCAGCGCGCAGGCTGTGTGAAGGACGGGATCCACAAAAATATCAGCCTTGCTTTCCTTCAGCATGTTCAGCACCTCCTGGAGAGTAGGAAGTCACAAGGATCATGATCGGATAGGATCGCAAGTTGTTGTCGAGCCAATGAAAACAAAAGGGCTTGGGTTTTGGGAGAAGCAGGAGGAGGAGGAGGAGGGCAATAGGCTGACTCTGTAAACTACTTAGACGGTTGTAAAGCACTGTAAAACGGTATATAGGTCTAAGTATCCTTCCTTCCTTTTAGAATGCAGTATTGCAGGTAACTCTGCTGACTGCCATCCTGAATGGCTCAAAATTGACTCAGCCTTCCATCCTTCTGAGGTGGGTACAATGAGGGACCCAGATTGTTGGGGGCAAGAGGCTGACTCTGCTTAGAGAGGGCTGCAAAGGACTGTGAAGCAGTGTATAAATCTAAGCACTATTGCTATTCTCGCTTGAGGCAGCCTCTGATGAATGATCTGAGGCGTTGTCCAAAGGAGACAACACAGCCAATCGGAAGTTGCGCGAACAGACAGGCGTGAACAGCAAGGGAGTACATGCATGCCTGCTCCATTTGCACGAGTGGCAGGCATGCGTCTGCCTCTCGTGCAAATGGAGCTGCAGGTGCGCACGCTTGCCTGCCACTCAGGCGGAAACAATCCCCTCTCTACCCCCTCCCTGCTGATCCGCAAAGCCAAAAAGGTTGTGGAGCTCAGCTATAAAGACCACAATTCTGACTCCAGATGCCTCCCAAAGGCAGACTAATGCCGAGGACTCGGAGATGCCTCCCTTCCCTTGGAAGACGAGAGCCGCTGCTTTTATCCGCGTGGCCATGAAGGCTGCGGCAGGACCGCTCACCTTTTTGCACATCTCTGCTTTAATTTTGAGCAAGTTCACTTTCAGACACTCTTCCACCTGCCCTGTCTGCTCCTGGGCTGCGGCCTCTTCTGCGCACAAAGTGAAAATCTGTAAGGACAGAAAGCGCGTTAAGAGTGTAGCCCTCAGAGGGCAACCTAGCAAAGTTGAAGTATTTACAAAAGGAGAACAGAAGCATGGAATAGGCGAACAGGTTTTCTAAGTACGTCAGCAAACAAAGGGGAAGAGATGTTGTAACTTTGCCCAAAACAAGTGGATTTGTGCTCAAAATAGTTTAGTATTCCGGAGCCAAGGAATAGAGCTCCACTATATTTAAGAGTAGAAACTTTAGCTGAGGATCGAATTTAGAAGCTAGTCATTTAAAATGATACCAACTTGATAATAATAGGTTTAAAAACATCATGGAATGGGAAGGGCCCAGGGGATGAAAAGGCTCTGGCAGTGTGCCATGGCCATTGCAGAGGCAAACATGATTTTAGAATTACATCAATACAAGCAAGAGTTTCCAAATATGGGAAGTAATCCTTTCCATATATTCTGCGTCAGTCCAACCTCTATGCCCAATTCTGGGCACCACATTTTTAGGAAGATTCAGAGAAGCTGGAATAGGTTCACAGCCGGGGAACGTGAATCTGCAAAGGACTGGGGAAAGAGCTTAGGAGAGATGACTGAGGGAGTCAGATCAGGCTGAAGGAGGGAGAGGTTAGTGGAATGAGAGTCCTTCTCCAAAACTGGAAAACGTGGCACAAAGAACCTCTGCCTTGTTCCAGGAAAACAGGAGACGGAATGGGAGTCAGTCCTTCTTCCTAACCGTTTTGCCATCACTGGACATGCTCCAGACAGCTCTAAATCGGAGGATCGTAACTGAGCCCAGGATTACAGTTGTAAATCACGACGAACTTAATGTCACTGGTTTTATGACCGTTTTTTGCAGCAGTTATTAAGTGAATGCAAAAGGCCATAAATATGGGCTTTTGCCAAATGCCCAACATTTGATCACGGGACTGTGAATGTGCATGTGACACAACTTCAAAACTGCGTTGTAAGTAGCTCGGGGGAAGTCTATTGTAATTTCAAGCAGCCGCTAAGCGACTGGTCATAAGTCAACGACTGCCTGTAATTTGGATTCTGGCACGGAGTAAAACTTGATTGTTGTAATGGCCTTTTTCAATTCAATGGCTCTAAGCATTTGTAAGTTCTTATTTTCGCACAAGTATCAAGAGAAACACCCCCGGATATTCTTGCAGGAGGGAGTCCTCCTGCAGTCCTGGAGAGTAGATTAGCAGCAACACAAACACACACAAACACACAACAAAAATACTGACTGGCAACTGCATTTTGTCTGCAGTAGAATAGTTCAAACAGCAGGAATTACAGCTTTTATTTTTATTGTTTCTTCCAAAGTGCATAGGGGAGAGTTATTTTCACAGAGATCTTAAACTGCAGAAAGACAAATTGGGGAACCAGATTCCATTAACCTCGGGAGGCGGGGAGGGAGGCCCTCCACAAATAAAGGAATTTAATCGTCCCAAAGGTGCTTTATTTTCAAGAGGCAACTGGACTTTCTAGTTTTTCTCTGAAGATGTTTCGCTTCTCATCCAAGAAGCTTCTTCAGCTTCAGAAAGCTGAAGAAGCTTCTTGGATGAGAAGCAAAACGTCTTCAAAGAAAAACCAGAAAGTCCAGTTGCCTCTTGAAAAAAAAAGCACCTTTGGGGACAACCATGACCTGGAGGGGGGAGGAGAATCTCCATAGACAAAGGAATTTAATGAACAAGCTGAGTTCCGGACAGGTCAATACCACAGGAGAGTTCTGATAGATGATATTAAACTGGTTTTGCACAATGCTTCACTCCATTCACAAATGCAAATTCAATGTAAAATAATGGCAATGGTGATAAAGGGATTTACAGAGATTTATATCCCGGTTCACGACTCCTATTATTTACATCAGGGGTGTCCAAACTTGGGAACTTTAAGACTTGTGGACTTCAACTCCCAGAATTCCCCAGCCAGCCATGGCTGGCTGGGGAATTCTGGGAGTTGAAGTCCACAAGTTTTAAAGTTCCCAAGTTTGGACACCCCTGATTTACATGATGCGGTTAAAGGTGATAAGAACTTGTCAACATATTTGGGGGACGGGGGGAAGGATTGAATCTGGAAGCTCCCACCTCTTCTGAGCAGTGCATTTGCAACTGAGGATCTAACCGATAATCCAGAGCAGATTCCTCAATGATCACTCGAATCTGATCTTCGCAGTCTGAAGAAAGACGCTGTTCAGAAACAAGAACAAGAATTGCCATCACGCTGGAGAAGAAGAACCAATCCTGATATCATTCTCCACATCTGACTTGCCGTGCAGCTGAATGGAGATTCAAAACTGCCCAATTTAGCCTTGCAAAATGAAAATTCTCTCCTGATTGTTACAAGCTATATTATGGAACAGTTGTAAAGCAAAACACAATACTTATTTTGTTCAAAAGCAAACTATCTTCACGGCAGTGGGTGAGATGGCTGGGCCTGCCTTTTCACTTCTGCTTCCCCCCCCCCCTCTTTGTTTTGCTTGTCTCTGTAAAGCCACAATTGCGGCCTTCTTTTGCCTTTTCAGCAAAAGGAAAAGGAGGATGGGTGTCCAATCCTATATCCAAACCAACAAATGGCAATTGGCGTCATCAAGCTCATGTTCTTTCAGGGTTGCAGAAAAACAAGACTCTTCATCCAGCTAATCCCTCAGGTAAAGCCAGGGATGTCCAAACTTGGGAAGCTTAAGACTTGTGGACTTCAACTCCCAGGATTCCCCAGCCAGCGTGGCTGGCTGGGGAATTCTGGGAGTTGAAGTCCACAAGTCTTAAGCTTCCCAAGTTTGGACACCCCTGGGTAAAGCCCTTGAAACCCACAGCCATTGTTGGTTCCCAGACGAGACAGCTGGAGCACAGAAATCCATTGGAAGCCTGATTCATGATCCAAACCAGTAATCCCCATCAACGTTTGGACAGATCAAGTCTCTAGCTCAGAGGCCAAGCTACCGTCTTTCCCCAAAAATAAGACCTGGTCTTATAAAATTTTTTGCCACCAAAAAAGGCAGCAGGTCTTATTTTCAGGGGAAGTGACTCACCTCACTTGTGCCCCCGGTCTCCTTTTTGCTCTCAGAGGCCTTCAGTAACTTCTTCTGCAGCCTGCAAGGCTTCCCTGAAGGCCTCCGCAGCTGATAACAACGCTCCAGATCAACCCAGGGTGTGCGAGGCCTGGCTGCAACTGACCGAAGGTAAGTAGTAGGGCAGCTCCACCACCACTCCTTCCTCACCCTAGCTTAATTTTTACCTGTGCACCCTGGTGAGGTCTTAATCAGGGCTTATTTGGGGCATAGGGCTTATATTGGGTGCACGTGTAAAAATCAAGCTAGGACTTACTTTCGGGGTAAGTATTATTTTTGGGGAAATATGGTAGCAGGTCAGTGAAAGCGCATGGCACATCAGCCTTCCTGTTTCTAGGTGCTCAGTAGGTTTCCATTCTCTCCAAAATTCTTAGCAATGACCAAACTGGCAGGGAATTGCAGAAATCAGCTCACAACTCTGGCAGGTAGGCTGACTGGAGAAGCCCGCAGCCTTCAAAACCCTATCAAGGATGCAAGATTGACGCAGGCTTTCTTTAAGACATTTTAATGCCGGGAATTAGAAGCTCGGAACCCGCCGGCTTAAGTGAACACATTAAAGCAGGCCTCCTCCCTGATCTCCCTTTCCTGCCATGCTTGTGTGACAGCCTAAGAGTCTCTTTAGTTGATAAGCTTGTAATGGGATCCCTCTTTGGGTTGAGGCAGACTCCTCTTTCTTTTTCTCTCTCAACCTCTGCACGGCTTCTACAGAAGCAGAAAGGAAGCTCTGTGGATTGTCCTGGCCAACGCAGGGGGCCCCATTACCTGGTCTGCGTATTTCAGTTTCAGGCAGGAGATGACCTGCCCTTCCAGCTCTGACTCCTCCTTGGCTTTACTCAGAATGCTCTGGCAGAATTTTGGGATGTCTGCTTTGCATGCCTTCCTGAGCACTGGATTCAGGCGGTAATCTGCCAGAGAGAAAAAGGTTGAATCAGGCTTAAAAGATCCGCAGGGGAGGCATCTCTGCGGAGCTGTGCTGGGTTTACGAAGCAGCCTACAAGTGGAGTTGCATCTGAATGCTCTCTAATGGAGCAAATTACAAAGGCGCCACCTGAAAGGAAGGTCTGGAATACAGTTCCTAAACACTTAAAAGTCTTCATTTTTTCAGCAGCAAATGCGCAGATTATGATTACCAAAGAAAAAAATAGCTTCACTGAACTGAAACGCTTGCTGGGATCTCAAAAGGCAGAGGTAAATGGTTGAATTACTCTTTGTCTGGTTAAATGAGAATTCAAAATTACCATGATTTTGTGTTGACCGAGATAGGCTAAACTCCAAGTCTTTTCCAGTTCAATGGTTTTTTTTTCCATTGTGGGTTTTTTTTAATGGAAGGGGAAGATTTCCCATTCAGTATGATCCAAAGCAAAAATGAAATAAAAGGATTTATTTTAAGCAAAGAGCAGCTCTCACAGTTTCAGCCACTTCCAATTGGGCAATGCAATGGACATCTTGCTACCATGTTTCCCCGAAAATAAGACATGGTCTTATTTTCTTTTTACACACAAAATATGGCTTGGGCTTTATTATGGGGGGGGGAGGGTTTATTGTTTTGGGGTCGCTGGGCAGCTGCTCTCTTGCGAGGGGGCTCCCAAAGAGCCGGGCACAGCCTCATGGGTGAATGGCGGTGTTGCGCTGTCACAGCAGCCAAGAAGCAACCGCGCTCAGGAGCAGCCACTCGGCAAACCCCCTTTGCAGCCGGGCACAGCGCCACTCACTGACCTAAGGGTATCGCCAAGCCGCGTGAGCGCCTGTTTGCAGCCGCCCGGCTCCAAATGGTAGTGAATGGCGCTCTGCACGGCTGGAGAGGGGGGTTGCGTGAGCGGCTGTTCCACTCTCGCGCCTCCCAGCCTCACAATGCCCTGGCAGAGCTCTCTCCGCAGACCTAGGGGACCTCCGCTGCTGCCACCACATGGCTTTTTCTGCGGCTTCCAAATCGGGTCTTCCGGCGGTGGCCGCTCTGGGCGTACGCTCTATGGTTGTGGGCCAGATGCTGGAGAGCGTACAACCATAGAGCGTATGCCCAGAGTAGCCACTGCCGGAAGTGCCGGGTGGCTGCTCGTGAGTGTGGTCGCTTCGTGGCTGCTGTCTTGCGCTCCTGCGACAGCGCAACACAGCCATTCGCCCATGAGGCTGTGCCCGGATCTTTGGGAGCCCGCTCGCAAGAGAGCAGCTGCCTGGCAACCCCCCTCTTCAGCTGGGCACAGAGCCGCTCACCAACCTAGCGGTATCCCGAAGGCACTAAGCAACGCGATCACCTTTGCCTCCCCCCCCCCGGTTCCCGCGGCTTGGCATCTTCGGGATACCACTAGGTTGGTGAGTGGCACTCTGCCTGGGCAGAGGTGGAGGGTTATCCAGGGGGCTTATTTGCGGGGGAGGGCTTATATTTTTGCCCACCAGAAAAATGTGGCATGGCCTTATTATCAGGACATGTCGTAATTTCGGAGAAACACGGTAGAGAAAGTTGTTTTGGCTACTGAATGCAGAATTCAGCAATCTCTCTCTCACTCTTCCTCCCTCCCTCCCTCCCCTCTCCTTCTCTCTCTCTCTTTTTTTTCTTTTTTTCTTTTTTGTGGTTGCATGTTCAGTTTTCACTGAATCTACATCTTTGTCTATGCCAAAGTCCCTCCCAGCCATGGTAGCTCAGATTGTTTCAACCAGCCCAAGTCCAAATTAGGGGCTTTCCATATGCCAGGTAAATTCTTCTCTGAGCTACAACATTTCTACTTTGGCTCAAATATATTTAGTTAAGTTGCAACCGAGTGCTTTCTGTAGATTTGATGGTTACATTTCAGTTCCCTTTGAAATGACAAAATGCTCTGCATGGAGAAGCATCACATTCTGCTCAAGACAAGCTGCGTGGGTGATTTCAAATGCAGAGAGGTGGCTAGACATCAGAGTGCTCAGTGATGCTGCACAATAAAAGCAAGCAAGCAAGAAGCACAAATAATACACTCCAGAAGAAGAAAGCAGAGGAGCCATGGGCAAGGAGCACAATGAAAGGGAAGTGTGGAGTCCTTTGGTAGGTTTTCAATTGACTTCAAAGCCCTGGACACAAGTTGTCCTGCCTGGCCAAAAGAATTCACCCCCCACGAACGAAGGCAGGCCGTTCTGTTCTGGCTCCACCTGGCCACAGACCGTTACCTGTGTTCTGGGTAATCTGGCGCTTTGTGATCATCTGCTTGCATTTGGGATCCATCACCTCGCTGTTTTTGTTCTGTTTCAAGCACTGCAGCATGTTCTTTGCGTCTGCTTCGGGGCAGAACCTCTGCCAAGGGAGAGAGAGAGAAACAACAACTCAGCCAAGGAGAAACTTCCCCTATGCTTGGACATCTCCTCCAAGTAGGAAACAGTGCAGGAAGGCAAAGCTTGGAGATCCATCCTTCCTCCAAGACCCAGAAACCGACTCACTTAACCATCACCTTGCTTAGCAATGAAACTGCTCCCAATTGTGGTTGTAAATTGAGGACTGCTATGTTACACACAAAACAGCGTGGACCCTGCAGACTTCTCGCTCATTTCCCAATAATCATTCAACATGATTACTCATCCAAAGGGGCAAGAATTAAAACAGAAGACCCAGAAGCACATCTCACTCTCTTTCTGATTGGGAGGAGAAAACGCTTTCTGGGAGCTCTAACAAATTACTACCGCTTTAGTAAGGCCACACTTGGAATACGGTGTCCAATTTTGGTCACCACATTGCAAAAAAGATGTTGAGACTTTGGGAAAAATGCAGAGAAGAGCAACCAAGATGATTAGGGAACTGGAGACTAATAGATGCAGGAATTGCATATGGCCAGTCTAGAGAAAACAAGGACAAGGGGGTGACATGATAGCAGTCTTCCAGTACTTGAGGGGCTGCCACAAAGAAGAGGGGGTCAACCTACTCTCCAAAGCACCCGAGGGCAGGACAAGAAACAATGGATGGAAACTAATCAAGGAGAGAAGCAACCTGGAATTAAGGAGAAACTTCCTAACAGTGAGGACAATTAACCACTGGAACAGCTTGCCACCAGAAGTTGTGGGTGCTCCATCACTGGAAGTGTTTTAAGAAGAGACAGGACAATCTCTCATCTGAAATTGTGTAGGGTCTCCTTCTTAAGCAGGGGGTTGGACTAGAAGACCTCCAAGGTCTCTTCCAGTTCCACTCTAACTGTCACTGCGTTAATTGTTTGCTAGCTGAACTGAATAGTTACTGCGCAGGTCATAGGCCTTATCTGACAATGATTTACTGTGCATGCTTCTTAACACATTTCTTAATACATCACACATTTCAGAGACTTCTGTACTTTTGATCTTCTGTTCGTCTCCCAAGAAGGTGGACCACAATTGCTCTTGCCAAAATGTAACAATTAGATAGATTTGTTTATTCTTATTTTCATATTAAAGTTTGTTTTTAATTAGAACATGTTATCGGATTTTATTTTCGATTTTTCTCAAGATATGCTGTTTGGAAAGCCGTCGATTCACACCTCGTTAGCTCAGGGTGAAATTTCCCCTGACACTAACTGATTGTCAAGTTGTCTCCCTTTCCTTCCCAATGCCCAGCCCAAGACGTTCCCGGGGCAAGGACTGGTCATCCTTACCTTGATCATCTGTTTGCAGACCCGCATAAGGGTGTAATCCAGCTCTGGATCCATCATCTCTGTCTCTTGGAGTTTGAAGACTTTTTGATGGCAGCGGCTGCTCAGCTGTTTCTTGTTTTCTTTCAAGCACTCAATGATCTGCCGGGAGAGGAGGGGATTAAGAAAACGACCGCTGGCTTACCTGAACGGTCCTTCTATGTGCGCTGCGGGAGAATCGAGGAGCACTAAGAGGGCAGCGCTGATGAAACAGAACTGGGATCTGGTGAAAGACTACACTCTTTGCTCAAAATGCATTTTGTTAAGAAGACCCTTAGGTTAGATAGCATCAAATCCCAGCCCAGCCCAAGATCGGCCCTTGCAAGGCCTGGACTGAAGGAACCGGTTGCACAGGTGACATCATTGTTTCTTAAACCTGGCCTTTGAAGATGTACGGACCAGGATTCCACAGTCAGCCGTGGCTTACATCTAAAATTAGCCAAGGTTGAGAAACACGTGGTGACGTTCTTAAAAGTTTTAGTAGCCAATTTTAGAAAAAAAATTTAGTGTGTGCAGAGATGGACAAACTGACAAAAGAAATACAAGGAAAGGAGGAATCGGAATATTATTCAACATGGAATAAATGGTATAAATGGTTAGAGGACAGAAACAAGAAGTAGGGAAACATAAAATGGTGATGTAGTAGAAGTGTTAGGATATAGTGATAAAATAAGATATAGTTAAGGTAAGTTAAGATATTCTAGCTAAACGATAGTAAGTACTGTATATAATGTACAATATATGTAAGGTTATATTCTGATACAAACAGTGTAGTATAAATAAGTATGGAATAGTACACATAACGAAGCAAAGAACAAGGGAACTACGAATGTAAAATATGAATGTATAGGAGGGAAAACTTCAATTGTAAAGACATACCGAAATGGAACTGCTGTATGATGGAACTTTTTGTTCCTTTGTTGTTTTAATCTATGTTTTTTGTTTTGTTTATGTGTTTACATGTTCGAAATAAAATAAAAATGAAAAAAGTTTTAGTAGCAAAATGTTTAACTTGAGAGCAAGCAAAACTGTAATTTAGGAGGCAAGAAAGAATTTGAAAGGAAGCCATTGCTACCACTAGCACGGTAATTTCAAAGTGAACGTTTTCAGCAACTGGTTGTTATAGAAGCACCAATTACGAAGTATTCCAGAGTACTGCAGAAAAGCGAGGGGCCACATCCATGGCTCAACCCATGTCCCTTGTTCCAAGCAGAAAGCAAACAGAGAGAAAAGCAAGGTTAAGGCATCTTCAGCTTTGGCTACACTCCAGAAATTAACAGAAAGGGCTAAGGAGAAATAAAAACACTAACTCTGTTTATATTTTAAGTTAATTCAAATGAAATAGTTACCATAAATGCACTGTGGTCATTTTAAAAGTATGCTATTCTATCACAGGCACAACCCTATAGCAATTTATGAAAGCTTTGTAAATCACCTCCAAAACCTAAAAGGATGGCATGCAAATTAGAGGCTTTGCATTGGCTTTGTGTATTATACATTTATCGTTTTACCATTTATAAGCCACCTTATCGGTGACACGAGTGGCATGTAAATTTAATAACTACACACATACCGTACATACACACACACAATTAGTAAACCTCACAAGGGTTGGGAAAGGCAAGCTTAAATCTGGCGCAGGGACCACTGCTTTGCAATAAAATATACGAGGAGTGGAGACCAGTAATGTTACACCTTGGAGCAAAGTTGCAAAGGTGCAAACGAACACCTGTGAATAAATCTAGAGAAACCTATGATCACCTGAGCATTGCCGTAGGGAACGTTCTGGCAGTAGTTCTTAATGTCAGTTTTACACGCTTCGTGAAGATCTGGTTCCAGGCGGATATCTTCAGTCTGCAAGACAAATTCGGATCCAAAGAGGAATATGAAACGGGAGCAGCCATGGAAGCTCAGAGCAAACAGGCAGCTTTTTTATTTAGACCAAAGGTCTTCAAACTTGGCAACTTTTAAGACTTGGGGACTTCAACTCCCAGAATTCTCCAGCCAGGAGAATTCTGGGAGTTGAAGTCCCCAAGTCTTAAAGTTGCCAAGTTTGGGGATCCCTGGTTTAGACCAAACCAAAGTCACAAAGCGCTCTGCGCTCTTCAAGATCCCACAGAACCCTTTAACTCAGTGGTTCTCAACCTGGAGGTCGCGACCCCTTTGGGGGTCAAACGGCCTTTTCACAGGGGTCGCCTAAGACCATCGGAACTCTTTAACTCTTTAGATTCTAAAGCGTGCTGTCTCTCTCTCACACACACATGCACACGCAGGGAAGTAGGAAAAACACAAACGTTTTTTAAAAGGGAGTCTACATATGTGTGTGGGGGGAGAGAAATTGGGTTCCAAGCCAATCGGAGCCAAGGGGTGGGGCTTTGCCACGATGGAGCGTTGGTTGGGCGTCACCACAACATGAGGAAGTGTATTAACGGGTCGTGGCATTAGGGAGGTTGAGAACCGCTGCTTTAACTGATTCCCGGCACTGCAGGAGGGGGGAGGGAAGGATGACATGCATTGAAAACAGTCGGGCTTAGCCTCAAGACGCAACGCAAAAGCATTATTTTCTTCCAGGAGGAATCGGAGTTCGGCCCAAGCCTTGCCTCCAAAACCTGCCAAGAAGAGATGCTGAGATTGGTGGGATCAGACTGGGCAAGACACTGGCACCCTGGGCACCCAAGACGACTGCCTCCTTGTGGCAAGGTGCCAGCGTGGAACACAAACTCAGCAAAGGATAACTGGGGGAAAACACATAAGCCATGAGTGGCGGCGTCCCACCAGATTCCCCGAGAAGCCTCTGCCATTACCATTTCCAGCTCCTCCACCCGCAGCTGCTTGCGGCATTTCAAAGAAACGCGGTGCTCTTTGGCGTCCTGCAGGGTATCGTTGCGCACCGTGGTGCTCAGGCAGATCACCACGTCCACCCTGAAGAAGAAAGAAGCATGATGTTTCCCCACAGAGCAGAGGAAAGGCCAACTGGGCTGCCCCACGAAGCCACGGAGGAAAACAAAACAGACGTACTTTTTCTTGATGTTGGGACACAACTTCAGCACATCTTCTTTGCAGGCCATTTTAAATTTGTAGGAGAACCTGAAATCCTTCATTTGGATCTGAACCAAAAGAAAAAAAGAAAAGTGAGCACAGAGTTATCAGTCCTCAACTCCCCTGAATGTCTCCCTCCAGTCTAGCAACGTTCTGGTGGAGAGAGGTAGGACTACAATTCCTATGCGGACCGTGAGAAGCGATATAGTTGGCCAGAGTCCAGTTAACAGCCACGGAAATAAGGAATGGTGCTTTTATGGAGAGAATAATCACCGCAAGGAAGCCAGGAAGTCTTGAGGAAAGGGAACACAAGGAGCCCACTTTCTATTAACTGGGTCAATTTGGAAGAAGGGGGCCTGTCTTTTTCGCTTAGCCTTGTTAGATCACGGAAAACCTGCCTGCCCTACGTAGTCTAGCAGGGACAGGATGCTCCAGGGACCCATCTTGAAAGAAAGTTGGGACCCAGGGATGAGCTTCAAGTGGTAACTCCCCTTCAGGGGGGGAAGAAGGGGGGAAACAAAAAAGAAAGTATTAATATATAAGTATATGTTCAAGAATGAGATATAGAGGGGGGGGGGGTGAAATAATTAGGATATGATAATGAAGAAAAGGGAATAGGAAAGGATAAACATAAAATTATAACAAGGTTTGCGGGAATACTATCCCGAAAATACACCAGTTCAGAGTTGAAAAGAGATAACCACAACAACAGAAAAGGAACGGAAAAAAGGAGAAGAGAGGAAAGGGGAGAGAAGGAAGAAAGAGGAAAGGAGAGGAAGGAGGAAGGGGACAAAAAGAGAAGGAGAGAGGGTAGGAGGGGGAAGAGGAAGAGAGAAGTAGGGGAGAGGTAAGGGAAGTAGGAAAGGGGAAGGAGAGGAGGAAGGAAGAAAGTAGAGAAGGGAGAGAGGATGAAAAGAAAAGAAAAAATAGGGTGGTGATAATAAAAAATAGGTGTATTGGGGTGGCAAGAAAAGCAACCCAGAATGTATATTTTAAATCTTTATATGGAAAAACAAATATGGAAAAGTGATAAAGATAAATAATAGCTATGTGAATGTGTACCTGTAACTATATACAAGAGAATAAAAATAAAAAAACTTTTGGGGAAAAAATGGCAGCTCTTCCCCTTCTCTAGAGCAGCAGAATGTACTCTGAGGTTTCTAGAAAAACGGAGAAGGCTGTCCTTTTTAAAAACAGCAGCAATTGGGCAGGAAGACCTTCCAACTGATGGCAGTAGTTAAAGCATATTATTTTTACTAGTATTTCATGGGTGCTTTTACACTGATATACAGTATAATCAGTCCCCTGGAGTTGTTAGAATCGGCAACATACAAACGGCTGGGAATAAACAAACCAAACGGCTGTACTCACTAACTGGAAATGCGTAACTCCAACTGCACACTTCTCATTCATCTCCTTCTGATGTTTATTCTGAACCAGACACTCCATGAGGTCTCCTGAGTCAATTTGGTTGTCTGCCATTTCCTGAAGGGGAGATGGAACAATTAGGGGCGGGCAATGACTGTCTGGCAGAAACTCACTCCCTTCTCGGCAGGTTCCGCCATCAAATTAAGGAAGGCATAAATCATAACTTGGAAAACTCTCAAGGGGTCTGCTTGAACTCAGCTGTCACTTTAGAAGGTGAGGGAGGAATAGCCAGTCTTGGCCCCAGAACAATCTAGTTGCCCTCCGTCGTATTTCCTCAACTCAGCACATCAATCGCTAATTCCATTCGCACCTGGCACTGCCAACCGCCTGCTGCCAATGGCATTTAAAGATGCAACCCAGCGCACATCACGAGGAGGGCAAATTGAGGAAAGGTGTAGTACAAGCAGGATTAAATTTTATATAGAACATAGAATAACAGGGTTGGAAGGAACTTTGTAGGTCATCTAGTCCAACCCCTGCTCAAACAGGAGACCTTACGCCATTTCTGACAGAGGGCAGTCCAGTCTCTTCTTGAAAGCCTCCAGGGATGAAGCTCCCACAACTTCCGAAGGAAAGCTGCCCCATTGAATATAGACTAACAGAGCTGGAAGGGACCTTGGAGGTCTTCTAGTCCAACCCTCACTGCCCAAGCAGGAGACCCTACACCATTTCTGACAGATGGCAGTCCAGTCTCTTCTTGAAAGCTTCCAGTGATGAAGCTCCCACAACTTCAGAAGGCAACTTCTGTTCCATGGGTTGATTGCTCTCAGTCAGGAAATCCCTCCTTATTTCCAGGTTGAATCTCTCCTTGATCAGTTTCCATCCATTATTCCTTGTCTGGCCTTCAGGTGCTTTGGAAAATAGCTTGACCCCCTCCTCTCTGTTTCCATACAGCCAAATTGCCTCATTAAATGCTATTCAAACCCCACAGGGACAGGGGAATGAAAATTAAAAGTCAGTTCCTATATAAGGTAGAAATTCTATGCAGAGTAACATTTGAAACTCTTTCTGGCATACAGGTCGTTTTTTACTTATGACCAGAATTGAGCCCAAAACCTCTGTTGTTAAGTGAAACGTTTGTTAAGTGAACTTTGCTTTATGTTACGACCTTTCTTGCCATAGTTGTTAAGTGAACCATTGCAGTTGTTAAATTAGTAACACTGTTGTTAAGTCTGGAATCTGGCTTCCTCACTGACTTTGCTCGTTGGAAGGTCGCAAAAGATGGCCACGTGTCCCCGGGGACGGTGCAGCCGTCATAAATACGAACCCAGTTGCCAAGCATCTGAATGTAAATGACGTGGCCATGGGGATGCTGCAATGATCACCTGTGAAAAATGCCCATAAGTCACTGTTTTCAGTGCCGTTGTAACTTTGGTCACTAAACGAACCGTTGCAAGTCAAGGACTACCTGTATTTCCTTCATTCTATTTCAAAATGCTGGTTTCACTTGGCTCCATGATTAAGGACAGCACTAGAGCAGCGCTTCAGGAGTCTCGCCTCCGCCTTCTGACCAACATCCCCCATCGGGAGAGACTTTGGCCAGTGCTGAGCAAAGCGTTTCAATTACGTTCTCATAGCAAGAAATCCCTTTCTCCAGGGGGAAGAGGAAGAGGAAGGATGGAAGGAAATTGATGTAACAAGGATGATGGCCCCAGGCATACGACTCTCCGCCATCTGCCTGCTCTTCCAACTTCACCTTTTTGGTACCCAAGAGATCACTACAAGACTGCAAATTACATGTTTTTTTTCCCTCGGTTAGGCAGGTAAGTAGGAACAGGGGCAGGGCATTTTACTACACTGCAGCTCCTTACTCACATTCCCTCCGATGTTACAATACATATACTCTGAAGGAGTTGGGCGGTTTAGAAGTAGGAAATAAAAATATAGGACTCTTTCACCAGCAATTCCTTTGCAATAATTCCATTAGTCTTCTTTCAGCACTACAGAGAGTGATTAATTCGGCACAAGAAACCATTGGTTGCCCCCTAACAGCACTGGTTGAGATCGCCAACTCTCGTTGTTTCAGCAGAGTAAGGAAAATATTTAGGGACGATTCACATTCTGAATGGTGTCTTTTCTCACTTTTACCATCAGGCAGAAGACACGCAAAAGTATAGCCAGCCAGTATAGCCAGCCAGCCAAACAGGTTTAAAAAATAGCTTTTATCCATGGACTGCCAGACTCCTAAATACAACTACAATCACTCTATGCATACATGGAAACATACGACTGGTTTCTCCTAATTACTTGTCTAAGGACCAGTTTCTATATTATTCATGCTGTTTTATATTTTGTTATGGATGTAGAGGCTAAATCAATTGCGATGTATATATGTACAATGACAATAAAAGTTATAACTTATAACAGAGACTATCAGGCAACTAACAAAGTCCTGGAATCTGAAAAAAAGCAGCTGTCTTGACCCGACTTTTCCGGTATGGCTCCTTGCAGATAGGAAGTGACTGCCATTCCCAGAATCCCCATCTCCATTATATTGGAGGCCATCTGTCTGTGCAAACTGATGACAATCAGCAGGAGCAGAACATTTGCAGATTACAGAGATTCCAAGAAGGAACATTTAACAGGAAGGGCATCAGGAGAAGTATCGCCTAATGCAGGGGTGTCCAAACTTGGGAACTTTAAGACTTGTGGACTTCAACTCCCAGAATTCCCAAAATTCTGGGAGTTGAAGTCCACAAGTCTTAAAAGTTCCCAGGTTTGGACACCCCTGACTTAATGGGAAAGGACTTTACGTTAACGTGGCCAAAACCACGAGAGGAAAGAATCACTTACATGGCAGAAGGTCTGGATGATAGGTTCACATGCTCGCATCAGCAAAGCTTCTATCTGGATATCCTGTCAGAAGAATCCAGAAACCAGTCAGTTCACTCTAGGCCATGCCCAATTTTTAACACAAACGATGCTCTTGGATATTTCTGCTTATACTTCTGCTTCCAATACCGGCAATTCAAATGACGATTAAATAGTTACCAGCCCGTAAGTATTGCAGAAGGTGCCAGAGATGGCAATAATGCTATCCTATACTCCCATTTAAGTGGGATGCGGTGGCTCAGTGGCTAAGACGCTGAGCTTGTAGATCAGAAAGGATGGCAGTTCGGCAGTTCGAATCCCTAGTGCTGCGTAACCGAGTGAGCTCCAGTTACTTGTCCCAGCTTCTGCCAACCTAGCAGTTCGAAAGCATGTAAAAATGCAAGTAGAAAATTAGGAACCACCTTTGGTGGGAAGGTAACAGCGTTCTGTGTGTCTTCAGCATTGAGTCATGCCGACCACATGACCACAGAGACATCTTCGGACAGCGCTGGCTCTTCGGCTTTGAAATGGAGATGAGCACCCTCCCCCTAGAGTCAGGAACGACTAGCGTGCATGTACGAGGGGAACCTTTACCTTTATAGTTCATTTGTCCTAAGAACTTAAAACCATCTTATTTCCCATTCCCATAACATCTCTTCGTTTTCCTGCACAACTAGATAAAGAAGTTCCTCTCATCCACTAAGTTTTCCTTTTTATTCTCTTTTTATAAAAAACTGCTTTCTCCCCCAGGCCCTCTTGTAGCATCTCCTCTGTGTAATCTAATACTTCTTACTTTATGAGAGGATATCTGGACATCTGTGCCAATCCCACTACTTTTCCTTAAGTATTGCAGCCTTTGCAAATATTACATTTCCATTGGCTGCAAATAAATGCCCCCTTTTTCCAGGTCAGCTCACACATACGTATCACAAGCCTTGCACATCCTTAATTTGTCCTGTTCTTTCATTTTCACTTAAGTTGTTTAAGGCACCACCAATAGAAACGGCTTTTGTTTCTTCTCAGGCACTTGGATTAAGCGAAGTATGTATGTCAAGCTTGAGGGGGGGAAATGGAGACTCCTCCACTTAATTCTCTCTGCTTACTCAATCAATGAAGTCACTCCCTGGAAGCTACTTAATATTTTTGCTAAGTATCTGCAGCAGCCTCTGCTTTCTCAGGAAGAAGGAATCACTCAACAAACATCTAATGTATAGATATACAAATTATCATAAACAAGGTAGGGAAAACATGCAGAGCATGGCTTCTGGAATTCTGTTTTTTCTCCACAGCCAGAAACTGGATTCATTCCACTTTGGAATTCAGATTTTTTTTTCCTGACTTCTTCCACCGTGCCATTCCTTTCTGTATTTTTTTATTTAGCAGCATGGCACTGATGGACAGATACTGGACCAAGTCTCTTCACATAATTTCTCATTTTGGATTGGAAAGGGTCGAAGGCAAAGGCTAGCCACACCTTGCTGATTTGTTAATAGATTTGTCTGCCTGACTGCCACGATTCCCAGGGATACTTTGGTTATTTCTCAAGGTCTACCCATTCTAGACACTGGGAGATAAAGCGTAGTTTGCAATCCATTAACAATGATTCAGTGCTAAGTGTCACAAAATAGTGGAGTTTCCTCTTTTGAAAGAGCCACCTCACCTCAGATTCCAGCTCTGTAAGGTTTCCAACAACCTCTCTGCATTCAGTTACCAGATCATCCAGATGGTCTTGTAGGCATTCGAGTTCCTGCACATAAAAAACAACAACAAAAACAACAAGACATGAATACCCACAAAAATATCCCCAGGATTCTGCTATGGATTTTAGCAATGTTGTTATATAGCAACTTTCTGACAAATATAAATCCTGACCTAATAAGTCATAATTCTTGCTCCAGGTTGTATTGAAGTAAGAAAGCTAAGATTCACACCTCTCTAAAATACTACTGGTCTCTCAGCTGGTCATTCTTTTAGCTACAAATACTTGGCTTAAAACAAAAAAGTAAGGTTTTACACCTAGGCAAGGAAAACCAAATGCACAGGTACTGAGTAGATGGTACCTGGCTTAATAGCAGTAATTGTAAGAGGGATCTAGGAGTCTTGGTGGACAACCACTTAAATATGAGCCAGCCGTGTGCTGCAGCCACCAAAAAAGCCAACACAGTTCTAAGCTGCATTAACAGAGGGACAAAATCAAGATCCCATGAAGTGTTGATTCTACTTTCTAGTGCCTTGAATACCGCATCCAGTTTTGGTCGACACAATATAAAAAAGCTGTTGTGATTCGGTAAAGAGCGCAGGGAAGACCAACAAAGATGATGATTAGGGGGCTGGAGACTAAAACATATGAGGAACAATTGCAGGAATTGGGTACGTCTAGTCTAGCAGTGTCAAACTCACGGCCCGCAGGCCAAATGCATCACATGCTCGCCATGCCCACCTTCCATTTTAGCAAAGTCACGACAAAAGTCGTAATATGTCACATGACATGAGTTTGACACCCCTGGTCTAGTCTAATGAAAAGAAGGAATAGTGGTGACATGATAGCAGTGTTCCAATATCTGACTAGCTACCTCAAAGAAGAGGACACAAGCTGTTCTTCAAAGCACCTGAAGTTAAGACAAGACACAATGAATGGAAACTAATCAAGGAGGGAAACCAACCTAGAACTAAGAAGAGATTTCCCGATAGTTAGAACAATTAATCAATAGAATGGCTTGCCTCCAGAAATTGGGGTTCTCTTAAATTGGAGATTTAAGAAGCGATTGGATAGCCATTTGTCTGAAACGGAATAGGGTTTCCTGCCTAGGCAGGGGGATGGACTAGTAGACCTCCAAGGTCCCTTCCAACTCAGTCAGTCTATTAATGCCCAATGCTAAAACTAATTCTTGCATAACATATGGAATGTGCTTGGTTTCTTAATTTTAATATGCACGTATTTCCCAACTAGATTACAATATTTCTGGTTCTGAATCTTTTACTTCGTTTCTTATTTCTCTGGCTGATTAAGCAATTGGGGTAAACAGCTTTTGGGCAGCCAATCTTCCCTCAAGTATGCATGTTGCCTTTTAACTGTCTACCTGTAAGGAGCAAGTGCCAAAACCAATCTCCCCTTCATCAAACTCCTTGGAAGGAAGGCAGGATAAGGTCGCATGAAAAAGCGATTGAAGGAAACGTTCCCCGCTTTGTTCAAATACTCATTATGCTGAATAATAAAATCAGTTTAGAGAAACCTCTTATGAAAAAGAGCCCCAAACATCTCCTGCTTTGAGGTTCTTCTTGCTCCATTAAAATGCCTACGTTAACATGCTGAAGGAATGTCAATAGGCAAAACAATCAGCCTGAATTCTGTTTTCCAGGGTTGCCACCAAGTTCCTTCTTTGGGGTCTCTTCAGCCAGCTCAGAAATTCTGGGAACTGAAGTCCACGGGTCCTAAATTTTGCCAGAGTTGCCCACCCGTGCACCAACGTTTTCCCTTAACATCCATAATTTCAAACACCCTTAACAATTTAATAATGTAGCCAACCTGTTTCTTGACCAGCAATCTTACAACTCCCTTTTCCTTATTACTTCCTGCTGAATTCACGATTGATTTGGCTTGGGGCAATCTGGCAGGGAAAGTCGCAAATTGCAATCACGTGACTGCAGATGTCGCAACTCTCATAAGCGCAAGCTGGTTTGCCAAGCACGCAGATTGCAATTGTGTGACAGCAATGACCAGAATTTTGAGAACAGGTCCTAACCACGACTCATCCGGCACCATTCTAATTTTATGTGGTTGCGAAATGAGTGGCTGCTAACCAAGCACCACCTGTAGTCTTAACTGCACTGTAAAAAGAGCAAGGACAGTATTCAGAATAGGAAGTAGTATCTGTGTGATCACCTCCCTGTCCTGGTTGCTGGAGTCAGTTCTCTTGTCACTGTGCTATTTTTCTACTATGTAAAGGTAAAAGTTTCCCTGCCAGTCCTGTCCAACTCCAGGGCATGGTGTTCATCTCCATTTCTTGGCCAAGGGAGCCAAGGGATGTCCGAAGACAATCTCCCTGGTCATGTGGCCACAATGGCTATATGCCAAAGGTGTATGGAATGCTGTTGTCTTCCCACTCAAGGGGTACCTATTAATCTACTTGCATTTGCACGCTTTCAAACTTGTACAAATTCTCTTCAACCAACACATGGCCCCACAAGCAATCAGGTTTCTATTCAAAGCAGTAGGTTACAGGCATAGAAATGCTCATATTGTAACCCTGAAGAAAAGTTATGTTGACACATTATTTAAAAGTCAAGATATTTTCAGGTAATTACCACTGCTTAGCCCCCAAATATAACAATTCCAGTCTAGTCTAATCTAATCTAATTCCGAAAAGAATGAATGCCATAGTTACCTGTCCAGTTTCCGTTTTCTCACTGCACCACTTCCCCAAATCTATCATGCACTTATCTTGGAGGGCTGGATCTAGTTTCACATCCAAAGCGCGCTGATGCAGAATTCGCTGTACTTCCGCTCTGCATTCTCGGGATAACTACGGAAGACGGATATGGACATTTCTGATGAACAAACCCACCCACTCAAAAATTTTGTGTTTTTCTTCCAGAAGCAGACACCAATTCTCCAGCTGTTCTTGGCCAAACCCAGTGCCAGGCCAAAGCATTATGTCTTCTGAGTCTTCCTTTCTTTGCAGTCCCCTTCCAATTCTTACTTTCATTGATATTTGAATAGCTAAAATGTTTATTTAATCAGAAAGTACTTGAATAAATCATAAGAAGGCAGCAGCTGAATCAAGTGGATCAAGCTGCAATTCTTGTTGTAGGCAGCTAAAAATAGATCCAATCTCTAATTTGTGTTTGTATCCAAGTGCTCAGAACTCCAGATTTTCTATCCTACATTTAGGTTGCTTACACCAGAAGTGTCAGAAGCATTACATGGCTAGATAAACTGTCTATTTATAGAAAATAAAGTCATATATCAGCAGAAGACCCAACTAATGGGCAATACAAAAATCAGATTAAAACTAACGTTCTAAAAAATTAAGATTAAGTTAAATATAGCCAAATTTATTGGGGAAGGAAGCAGGGAAGGAATGTAAGAGATGCTCCATTGATCCTCTGGTCTTCTGCAAGTTTCTTCTATAAAGCTATTAAACTTTTTTTTAAATCTACAAAATGCCACAATCTCATTCCAAAAATCCATTCTTTCTTGGAGGCAGTTATGGTTCAGTTTCCCCAGATCTCAAGCACATTGCAAGAAAATGATGTAACCAAGGTGTTATTGGCCCAAGAAAAAATTGATCAATCCCACATCCACAGCTGAGCAACAGTCTGCCAAATATTTTCCCCTCCCACAATTTCAGTGACTCCTCTGTAACATTGGGAGAGAGATCTTTCCGTAAAATGGGTAAAATACAGTTTTCCGACTTTTTTGTCCCCACACTTGATCTTTAATTGCAAAAGGTCTGTAGAGTCTACTTGTAGAGTCATCTGGGTTTGTTAAATCCAGAGGACTCTACAGAAGCAATGGTGAACCTTTCTCCCCTTGGGTGCCAAAAGTGCATGTGTGCACGTAATAACGTGTGTGCCAACACCCATAATCCAATGCCCATCCCGCATCCATGCACGACAACCCCCCCCCTCCTATTTTGGTGCTAGCAGGCTTCCCTGAATGCCAAGGTTGAACCTGGGATCCTCTGATATGAAAGTATATTGCATTATGAAGTCTCTCCCGGGGACTAAGAGCTCTTGGCCTTCCGGTGGATCCTTGCCTCATTATAGAGGCAAGGAAAATAAAAATCTGTCGGTTTTCCCATCAACATCCTAATATGCCCATGGAGCTTCCCAGCCAAGAAGGCTGGTGTAAAGATCCAAGCAACTTCTCCATCAAAACACTCTGTTGTCTTCCCAGATGTTCCCAGACCTTCTGCTCAATTTCTCTGTTCCTTTAGGAAAATTCCAGGACTACCATATTTTTCGGAGTATAAGATGCACCATGATTTTGAAGAGGTAATTTTTTACAAAAAACGTTTTTGCACTCTGCAGGCCTCCCAAACCCTCTGCACGCCTCGTTTTTTGCGGAAAGAAAGGCATGCAGAGGCTTTGGGAGGCTTGTAGAGTGCTCCTGGGGGCTGGGGAGGGGGCAAAAACGAGCACAAATGGCCCATTTTTTGCTCGTTTTTGCCCTCCCCAGCCGCCAGGAGCACTCTACAAACCTCCCAAAGCCTATGCACGTCCATTTTTGCAAAGGCAGTGGGGTTTCGGGAGGCCAGAAATGCTGTATTCAGTGTATAAGACGCACTCAAGATTTTCACCCTCTTTTTTGGGTGGGAAAAGGTGCGTCTTATACTCCGAAAAATATGGTACTTCAGGAACTAAACCCACTGCATGCTCCCAAAGCCTATTTATTCTCTGAGAAGCACCAAGTTGTGTCAAGAAGATGAGGGGGATAATACCTACCCTTCTACCCTGCTCTTCTGTGCGATAAGCGTGTCTGTATAGGCAGGAGAAGATGGCTCCGGGAGGAATAATCTCGCTTGTTTCATTCCATCCATGAGTGTGACAAAGTCGAGAGGCATCTCCTTGGCACTTACGGTAGAGGACGGAATCCAACCTAGGAGACCCCAAAGAGCATCAGCGTCAGATTCCTGGGTGGCTTGGCTCCCCACAGCAGCCATGGACCAGGTAGGAAGTCCCATAGTCACAAGCAAAGCGCCGCAAAGCCCCTTCCCCGTGCACTCACTTCCAATCCCGTGAAATAAAGTACTGAAGCTCTAACAGCCGGTGTTCACAATCTTCCACCATCTTCTCTGTGTACAAGTGCTCCATGAGGCAAGAAAGAATCCTACAGGAGAAGGAGAAGAGTTAAGACGGCAGCTACAGCATCTCTTTATATATATATAAATAAAGTTTATTTTTCCATTCCAAGTTCATTCATTTATAGTTGCTATTTAACATTTGTCTATTCATTATTAGTCTCTATATTTATTTTTACACATACACACACAATTCAGTTTGAGTCACTTTCTTGCTGCCCTGTGCCTTCATCTTATTTTACAACAACCTTGCTCCTTCCATCTTCTCAACCTCCCTTCTCTGCCTTCTTTCCTCCTCTCCTTCCTCCTTTCTTCTTCCCCTCTCCTCCTCCCTTCTAATCCTTCTTACCCTCTCTCCTATTCTAGGTTCTCCACCCTTGCTTTACCTCTGTTTTACCCTTTCTTTCTCCCTCCTCATCCGCCCTCCTTTCCGTTGTTGCCCTTGCAAATACAGCATCTCTGAAGCTCTCGCATTAGGTCCTACTAACCGCCAGTCTCAGGCAGGCAGGCGAACCAAGCTGCCCACAAACTGGCTGCCATTGCAACCACAGAGCCTTCTCTAGATGAAGGTCTCTCTCTGGTCCACCCTTTCCCTATAGTGCATATCTGCAACACCAACTTGAAGCGGCATTAAAAAGACAGTCTGAATCCCTGCATCTCTCTACTCTTGGCAACCAATTGCCTCTAAAAATCAGGATCTCCCAGAGCTCCTTTTAACAAGATAGGCATAAAGGAAGGTAATCCTCAATCTACAATAGTTCATTTAGTGACCGTTCAAAGTTACAACAGCACGACACTGAAAAAAGTTACCCATGGCCGTTTTTCGCACTTACGACCACTGCAGCATCCCATGGTCACATGACCAAAATTTGGATGCTAGGCAACTGGTTCAATTTATGACCGTTGCCTTGTCCTGGAGTCATGTGGTCAGATTTCGTGACCTTGTGACAAGCAAAGTCAATGGGGAATCCAGATTCATTTAACAACCACGTTATTAACTTAATAAATGCAGTGGTTCGCTTAACAACTGTGGCAAGAAAAGTCGTAAAATGGGACAAGCTCACTTCACAAATGTTTCACTTGGCAACATACATTTTTGGGCTCATACATTTTGTAACTTGAGGACTAAATGTAGAATAAAATTATACAAATCCCAGCAGTTTTAGAGCCCATTTTAACGTTCAGAGGCTTTTCTCAAATTTTACCACCTAGCAGCTCTGAATCAGCAGAAGATGGTTTATTTCCTTGATAAGTGAGGGATGTAGAAATGGCCAGGAAGGTGCCATTAACATGTCATCACAGCACCAATCTCTTCTAATCTTTCTTAGTCCAAATCCTCCCTCTGCAAGAGACCACCTGGAATCCGTCCCTCTCTCTATGGGTCCCTCTCATCTCAAAGAAACACGTGCGGGAGAAAAAGGCCACCTACATGGGATCTCCGGAACGGATGTGCTTGCAGGCCGTTTGGATCACTGACTCGCAGGCTTCGTTCAAGGCTCGATCAATGCGATAATCCGCCACAGGGTCCACCTCCTGGATCAGCGTCTGAAGCTGAAGGAGGGAGAAAAAACAAAAGTTAAGCCCCAGAATCCTCGTTGGGATAAGCAGCTGTCTCGCCACCCGTTAAATCCAGGAGGCCATGATCCAGGAGGCCACGTTGTAGTTGCAAGGAATGGGTGCCATCCATGAAGCACGGAATGCCGTGCAACTACAATGTGGCCCATAGCCCCCCCCCCCCCCCCCCCAAGGAAAGGTAGCTTTGGGCAAAGGGTTTTTCCAGCCTAACCCAATCAAGAGCAAACGGCTGAACTTTTGACTAGGTAAGACTCCTGACTTAGTTCTGCTCTTTCATTTGCAGCAGGTAACTTGAAGTCAGGCAGGAAAAGGGTCAGGCTACCCCACAACATCTCAAGATCCAGACATTTGCAACCCAAAGTGCCATCCCCTTTGTCAGGCTCCAGGAACCAAGAGAAATGTGGCTTATGTAGGTATATACATAATTTTGTATTTATTTATTTACCTTGCAATGTTTATGTAGTGTAAAATTGGAGGTGGTGACCCTTTAAGAGCTGTATGCAACAAAAGTTCATTTTTAATGTATGCCAATTAGTGTAACATTCAAAGTGACAATAAAGTTATTCTGTTTCTATTCTACTCCATATGTCTGTTCTATTCTATTCTATTCCATATTTCTATTCTATTCTATTCCATAACATTCCATTCCATGTGGAGTTACTTCTGAGCAGTTATTATTCCTTACCTATAGACAGAAAACTTACCAAGCGAAAACAACTACTTGTATAACTACAGATATACTCTAAGAATCACCAGAAAGGAGCCTTAACTCTCACCGAACAATCCTTCCAGGCTTTGCTGCCTCTTTGCCTTTTGGAAAGCAGCCCCGCCCTCCAGACTACACTCCACCACACTCATTATGCAATTAAGATTAACCTCAGTGAGAACAACCAGAACCACCTTAGTTGCACTGGGTCTTTTTCTCTTCCTAGAACTGACAGGCCGGAGAGCAGGGCGAAGCTGTGCTGGGCACTCTATGACGGTGGTCTTCCCCCCGCCCACCCACCCAATTCCAGTCATGAATGCAAGTTGCAACCTCCCAAATCTGAAACGGCCTTCAAGTAAAGGGTGTTTGAGGTGAATGACAGCCTAGGAATTAAGGCTCTTAGTTATTTCATTTGGGATGAGAAGAAAGCAAAATATAAGTCACTGGACTCAAATGACGCGATTATAGAAAACATACTGACATTCCAGTTTAATACAGTGCAACATTAACAGCAAGATGGCCAGTTTCCAAAAAAAGCTAATCTGAGTGCAGTACTGGAGAGACCTCAAAGCTTATGGCATCCTATTACCCATTCCTGGAAAGAAAGGAATTCAGTAAAAGGTTCTTGTAAGGAAGCAGATTTTTATTAAAAAGCCTTATCACTTGATGTTTTTCTAAGGAAAACAATGACAGCTTTGAACATCCCACTTCTCGATTCAGCCGAGAGGAAATTGGCCACAGCCACCTGTTCGTTGCGGACTTGGGACTGCAATCAAACCACAATCTTTCCAAATCCTCGCAAGCTAAGGGAGTTCCCTAATTCTTTGGAAGCAAGGTCCTTCCTGAAAACCCAACTGCCAGCTGCCAGGAAGGGTGGCCAAAGGGGATCAGCTGAGCTGCAGCCCCTCCTTTCCCAGCTGATATGCTGCACCTGAAGTACCTGAATGAAAACCTATCAAGAAAATCTGGACAGTCGTAAGGCACCAAACCACCAACTTCCTTGCCCTAACGCACCTATCCAACAGAGGTGTTTACCCAACAATGGAAGCCTGCAGGGGATACCAGCATCTTCTGTGTCTGCCTGGGAAATAAATCTATTGCTCTCGTCACCCAAGGTACAAAACCGAAGGATTCCTGTTTGTCACACCGAAGCACGAGGAAGTTTTCATTTCAGACGCACAATTCTTTGGCTTTCTTTCTTTCATCTTGATTCTGCTTATCCACCCCCAGATGGAAACGTAAAATGATCAGAGCCCTCCTTTTATGTACAACCAGCAAGTTCTTGGCAGACTAAGAGTCTGTTATTGAAGAAGAGGGAGAAAGCAGTGATAAAAGATTAATGTTGCTCCCTTTTATCGCTGTTAATTCCTGCAACTAGGATGTATTTGGAAATACCAAATGGAAATACTGTGCCGGAAAGATGTGTATGCACCGGAATAGGAGAGGTGGCGGCTACATGGAGCAGAATCAAGGGGACATACCCTGAACCTAAGCTACCACATTCCCACAGCCGTGTGTGTGTGCATGTGTTTGTGTGTGTGTGAATGCAGGCTAGCTGCTCCTGGCTTTTATGTTTGGTATAGACCAGTGTTTTTCAACCTTGGCAACTTGAAGATGTCTGGACTTCAACTCCCAGAATTCCCCAGCCAGCGAATGCTGGCTTGGGAATTCTGGGAGTTGAAGTCCAGACATCTTCAAGTTGCCAAGGTTGAAAAACACTGGTATAGACCAGTGATGGGGAATCTTTTCGGCACTGAGTGGCCAAACCGGAACGCACATGCAAGTGCCGGAGTGCCAAAAACCGTAACACCAACCGGTCTTCTGGCAGACGCAGGCGTATCAACCTCAATTGTGGTTGTAAGTGGAGGACTACCTATGTTATGGAGGGAGGGAGGTGCTTAAAATCCAGCAAGCACCAAAGGGGCATGCCCTGTGAGGAAACTGTAGGTGAGGACTCCCCCACCCCATGCAAAGCTTACTGAATGTTGGCAGCTGTCCCCCAAGTTGCCTTTCTCTCCCCGGACCACTTTCATCAGGCAGTGCAGAGTGCGGCCCTTTCGATGCAGCCCCGAGCAATGGTGCTCAATCTCGGTGCGGCAGCCGAGGATGATTTCTGGGCTCAGGGAGAAGTCCTCCATCAGCATCCGCCTGTAGTCCAGCATTTCTCCCTGGCATTCACTGCTTACCTGCCGGCCTGGGAGGTAAATCAGAGGAGATTCAAGTAAGGTGGAGTAGAATCCCAGCAATGAACAAGTTCTCGTGCGCCTGGGATTGTGGGAATAGCACGTCGGAAGAATTGCTCTGGCTGGGATTTGTGTATGACATAGACACCCTTGTTGCAATAACAAAAATTGGGAAAGGAATTTTCCACTTGGAAATTTTACACTTATCCTATTTTTCAGACTATAAGACGCACCTGTGTATAAGACGCACCAAGGTTTCGAAGAGGTAAGTAAGAAAGAAAAAGGTTTTGCCTTCCCTCAGTCCCCAGCAGCACTCTGCAGGCTTCAGCAGGGCTCGGGGAAGGCAAAAACGCCCCCGTTTTTGCTAAAAACGGGCTATTTTGTGCAAAAATGGAGGCGTTTTTGCCTTCCCCCCGCCCTGCTGAAGCCTGCAGAGTGCTGCTGGAGGCTGGGGCAAGGCAAAAACACCTTAGTTTTTGTAAAAAAAACGGCCCATTTTTCACAAAAATGGGATGCGGGGGCGGGGCTTCGGGAGGCCAAAAATGGCTGTATTCGGTATATAAGATGCACCAACATTTCCACACTCTTTTAGGGGCCGGGGGGGGGGGTGCGTCTTATACTCCGAAAAATACGGTATTTCAGCATCAGAAAGCTGATAAAAAAGAATGACTTGACTGAGTGAAAGAAATAGAGCTGAGGCAGGCACCAACCCAGCTATCGGCAGCTTTAGTGTTTTCAGGCTTGAGCCTTTTCCTAATAGAGCGTTGCTTTAAATTACTCACATACATATCTGAACACATGTTTGTTTTCAGTCTGCCACTTCTTTTATTAAACGCTCTAAGCCAACGTCTACTGTCTTTGTTGGGAAAAGTGCATGAAATTTTAGACTTACTTACTGGACAGACTTCCTGCAACTGGCAAGGACGCAATCCTGCATTTTAGCATAGATGTGTTATGGTCAATTCCTCTATACCGAAATCCTTTGATTCGTTGATATTTGGAGCTCGTCTTGCATGGCTGCTCATGTCAGGCGACACGACAGCATCTCAGGTGGGTTAAAAGTCGGGGCTTTAACGTGCCCTTCCAAAATGCAAAATCTCTTTTGGCCCAGCCAACTGTCATGGATTCATTTGTACTCCCGGAATTGTTGTAGTGCTGCATCAATTACACCTGTATAAGCTTCATCTCACAGAAATACAGCCTGACATTCTCCTGCAGAATTTGCTGGTATTATCCGCAATCAATTGCTCACTCAGCCATCGAGAGCTGCACAGCAGCCCCAAGCCATGATACTCCCACTAGCATGCTTCACAGTTGAGTGAGGCTCTTTTATTGAAACGCAATGTTTCATTGTCTCCAAACACAGCGTTTCTCATTAAGGCTCAAAACTCCCGTTTTGTCAATCTCAGCTCCCGACACAATATTGTTCCAACTGCCTGCTGGGTCATTCAGGGGGTCTTTGGCAAATCTGAGACAGGCAGAAATGCAGTTTCTGAAAAAGTAGAGATTTTATCCTTAATATCTTCCTATGCTGACTGTTCTTCGGTGTTGTCCTGTTGGTAGAGTCATGAACACTACATCAAGCAAGTGTTAGGGCTAGTAGATCCTTTAATCTCAGGGTTCTTTGGGCCCCTTGATCTTGGAGGATCTGTTCTCAGAAGAATAACAAGGTGCTCCTTCATTTGCCTGACTAGAATCCAACATCTCTAGAAATTGCTTTGTAGCCCTCTCCAACCTCACGAACATCCCAAATCCATGTTCCACGGACCATGGAGCTCTCTTTTAATCGTGACATGATTTATTGCCACTTTTTTCTCCTGTGAAGAGAAGCTCCAAGAGGGCAAACAATTGGTCTCTTTTTTTGAAGAGACGGAGCTGCTCAAACGTGCCCCGAAACTCACAATCGTCTTCTGATGGATGACTTTGCTGACACTTCCCAACAAAGACAGTGGACATTGGCTCAACGTCTTCAATAAAGCTGCCTCTTTAGTCAGTTTCTCTTTATCTATTAATAGTCTTTAGATCAAGCTCTGATTGTTTTGAAGGTCACAATTCTGCAGGATTATGAATGGATCTAAAGAAGCGTTTCAAGCTTTCTGTGGACTTCAATTCACACAATCCTGGCGGCAGAAGTCCACACATCTAAACGTTGCCAAGTTTGAAAATGCTGCACTAAAGTTTCCCCAACTTTGGTGTCAGCACTATACATATTAATTCAGGGGGCAATCAGATTGGCTCCAAATTAAATTCAAAGTATAACTTTGGTTTTAATACTCCAAATAGCCGAAATAGCCAAACTTCCGACAAAGGTTGATAAAAATGTTTTGTTGACCAATGCCAACATCTGTCCCGTCAGGTGCAAGGAACCAGAACGACACTGGTAGTGGATCAGAATAGTACGCTTTTTTAAACTCACCTGTTTACAAGGATTTTGCTAAACTAAATGCACTTTCTAGAGAACAGCCATATAATCACTCCAGGCTTCTGGGGGAGAGGGGGGTGTCAACTCCCTGTGGCTTCCTCTCCTTCAGGGATTCCAGAGACTGACATGATTTTCATGCAAAAAAATTCTGAAGCTTTTTTTTTTACATTTCAGATGCTACACTTGTTTAAAAATATTTTATTATTTAATGTGTGTTTTTCTCCTGTGCTATCTAAGGATTCTGCATGCATCTCAGTGGCCAGGGCTGCACCCACAGATTTATGTTACCGTATATTCCACCGTATAAGGCCACTGGACATATAAAATGACCCCCTACTTTCAGGCACCCGCGAGCCAGCTGAAGGCCTCCGCGCTGCCAGGCTTTCGTAGTTTGAGCTCAGCGCCTTCCTCCTCCAGACCTCCAGCCAGGCCTTACTAAGCCATCCCAGCGCTCATCTATCCACATGCCCAGGCGAGGAGCGCCGAGGTTATCGACTGAAAGGCCGGGATCTGCGCTGGTGGCGGCGCAAGTTTTTGCTTGGCGGTGTTGCTTTTTCTTTTGTTTTGGGGTTAAAAAGTCATCTTATATGCCGGAAAATACGGTATGTTCTGTTCTGTTCACAAGCTAGGGTTTGACGGAAGAGCAAAAAGGGCGCACACTACCTCTGTGCACAGCAGATTCGAGGCACATGAGCAGGTAAGAGAGACGGGCTTCTCGGGTGCGAGGCAGATTCTCCACATTGCAACGGTACTTCTTCAGATCGCTTTTGCAGGATTTGGCCAAGGAGTAGCTGACTTTGTAATCCTGGGCAATCAACTTTTGCCGAGTGGTCAATGCATCCCGACACTGAAGGGGGGGACAAGCGAGAATTCAAGTCAACTGACCATTCCTCTTTGATTTATACTGATTTATGACATAATTAAAATTTTGTACCGATTAAAAATGAAGACACGTCTGAATTAGAGGATCACAAGATGTTCCATGGTTACAAAGGGCTCCATTTTTCTATATCACACTGTTTCTCAACCTTGGTGACTTTTAAGTCCCGTGGACTTCAACTCCCAGAATTCCCCAGCCAGCTATGCTGGCTGGGGGATTCTGGGAGTTGAAGTCCACAGGACTTAAAGTCGCCAAGGTTGAGAAACACTGCTATATCACATCAGTCCAATTCTTTTGGGAATCGCCCAACCTTTTTTTTTTCCTGGTTATAATAAATCTTCTGGAACAGGAAGTGGCCCTGATAAACTATGAACTCCTGTTCCAAAAGATTTATATGTAGACCAACCCTGGATGGGCTGAATCGGTATGTATCCGGAAGGAAAGCAGAACGTTTTCTTATTCCCTGGAACAGACAATTTTGCCCAAACTTAATATCAATACCCCGCCTCTTTTGTCGTTCAGAAATTATCCTGACTTTCACTAGACCAAGCGACAGAAGTACCACAATGGACCAGCACAAGGGGTTCTTTCAACTTGCTCTGTCCAACAAGTCGCCTTTATGACATCTTTGCCCCAAACTGATGTTTACTTCGTTTCAGGCAAAACCAGGCCCATAATAGCGAACAATGGTTTTTTTTAGCAACTGCCGCGTATCACATAATAACCGCCACAGTCGCTTAATGATTGCAGCAAAAAGGTTGAAAAAAATGGCTCTGGTCTTGTGGTGGATCCACTTCACGGCCACAACTTACCACTGTAATTTCCAAACTTAATTACGATTGTAAGTCAAGGTCTGCTTGTGCCACATTCTGCAATTCAGGGCAACTTTCCCGTGGCCCGCAGAGCACAGACTGAGATGCCCTAATACGGACTCCCTCCACTTAAATTTCCTCTCCTTTCTACTGTCCTCCCACCCAGCTAATATGATCTCCATAGACCTGCCTGAGTGGATGCAAAAGGAACTTTAAAAGGTTCAGCCTATTTTAAAATCTAGCCACAGTCTCAAAAGTTGCATGAACTACCTTATCTCTTTTAAGCCGCCAGGTGATTTATTTCAGCATAGGGTGCTTATGTGAATAAGCAACTGCAGTGTGTGAGCTCGTGACTCTAGTTAGTCAGCTGGCTTATCCTCTCTTGGGTGCATAGATTAGAGAAACCCAAGAGGTGACCGAGAAGCCAAACCTTGGGTGAAGAAGAGGGCAGCAACTAAAGGCTCAATTCAGCACTCACCTTTTCACTCATGGCATCTTCAAACTTGTGGTTAAATAGACACTTGTATACTCTGCCTTCGCCTGCTTGAGTCTGTGAAATAAAGCAACAATTCTTTTAGCATTTATATTACAGTCACGTCTCAAAATCTGATACATACGGTTATTCACCATATACCGCATTTTTCGGAGTATAAGACGCACCTTTTTCCCTCAGAAAAGAAGTTGAAAATCTGGGTGCGTCTCATACACTGAATACAGCATTTGTGGCCTCCCAAAACCCTGTCCCCTTTGCAAAAATGGACATGCATAGCCTTTAGGAGGCTTCCAGAGTGCTCCTGGGAGCTGGGGAAGGCAGAAATGAGCAGAAAAATGGTCCGTTTTTTGCTCAATTTTGCCCACCCCCAGCCCCCAGGAGCTCTCTATAAGCCTCCTAAACGCTATGCATGCCATTTTTTTGGACAAAATGGGTCGATATTTTTTTTTTGCTTGTTTCTGCTACCCCCACTCCCCAGGAGCACTTTGGAAGCCTCCTAAAGGCTATTCATGTGTTTTTTTTTAAAAAAATGGGCCTGTTTTTGCAAAAAACAGGCAATTTTTGGGAGGTCTGCAGAATGCAGAAACGTTTTTTTTTTAAATTTGCCTCTTCAAAACCTTGGTGCATCTTATACTCTGAAAAATACAGCACCGTTCCAACAAACTCATAGACCAGGGGTGTCCAAACTTGGCAACTTTAAGACTTGTGGACTTCAACTCCCAGAATTCTGGGAGTTGAAGTCCACAAGTCTTAAAGTTGCCAAGTTTGGACACCCCTGTCATAGACAGACTGAAACACAATTGTTGTCAAAGCCAAGTCAAATGGAGCTTACAACTTCAGCTACGCTCCATTTTGCTAATATATATATTATTCACTGCACTTCTCCGACTGCTTTTTAACTTTTAACTTTAACTTTTATTTGATTTCTAGACCTCTCCCAGAAGGGACTCGGGGCGGTGTACAGTCATATTAAAACAATAAATATACATAATATAAATATAAATAAATATAGGTGTGGCTGGAGGAGGTAGCAGTAGTTTACTGTACAATAGTTAAAGTTAGATTAAAATTTAAGAATTTAAAAATACATTAAGAACACCCCTAAAAACTTTCCCAGAATAAAAATATTTGCCAGGAGGTATAAATGGGACTATAAATGGGCCAGGCCAGCTAATTGGAACAGGTGGGTCTTAAGTTTTGGTCGGAAGGAGCGGAGGTCGGTAGTAGTTCTAATATCGGGGGGGAGGTCATTCCAGAGGGTTGGGCCCATCACAGAGAAGGCTCTACTCCTAGGCGCCGCCCGTTGGCATTGCTTGGTGGACGGCACCTGGAGGAGTCCCTCCCTGTGAGAGCGAATTGGTCGCAGGGATGTATGCGGTAGGATTTTAATCATAATCCTGTACTTCATCGTTTATAAATCTGTTGTTATTTTCAAGGGTAGCATCCTCAGTTAAATGAAATCAATGTTGAATCAAGTTTGTCATTTGGTAATAAAAAGCAACCTCCTTAAATCAAGCTTGACTTTCTGTTGCCTTCATAGCTCTGTCCAATAGTTTCCTTGGCAACTATACAAGCCATATTATGGGCTTTTTCTTCTCCTCCTCCTTTCTTTTCTGTTAATTGCAAGGCTGGCCTACCGTTTGGAAATGCCGGGGAGGAATCTCATCCTAAAACAGGCCATGTCAAAGTCTTTGAATCCAGGCAGTGCCAGTGTGCTGTCCCACTCCCACACACACACATCTGTGGTTTAGTGGGTTCCCCTGGAACTCCCTTCACCCAAAAACCCAGAACTGTCCCAATGAAGTCCAGCCACAAGCAAACCAATGCTAGTCCACAGAGCAATGGCCAAGGAGTCCACAAGGCACTTGAAAGTGTCCCAACCAAAATAAACAGGCAAAATTAAATCCACAAGACAAGAGGCGACTTCACGAGGCAAGAAAGGCCCAGAGTTCAGAAGGCACGTTGTCAATCCAAAGCAAGGCAGGAATCACAACAACCGGAGAATCCACAGCTAGGAAATGGACCTGTTGCTCCCAGCATGGCTCCCATCTGTCCGCTGTGCTAAATAGCCAGCTTCTGGTGCAGCCCATCAAGAAGAGCCTCAGCTACCTCCTCACGAGTAGTCGGGCTGACCTTCTCTGCTCCTGCCTTTTCTCTGCCCTGCGTGTTCTTAGATCCGATGCAGAAGGCAGTTCCTCTTTCTCAGGGGTCTCAAACTGGCAGCCCCTAGGCCGGATGCATCACGCGCAGGCCATGCCAACCCTGGCTCCGGAAAGGCATAAAATGCCAAGATACGACACGTGATATCACAAGTTTGTCATCCGTGCTCGTCCTCATTCCCGACCGGCTGAAGCTGCATGATTTCCCCATCTAAAGCCTCAGGGCTGCCCTGCTGCAGCTGTGCTTCGGCCAAATCCCTCTCAGACGGCTGCTTGGAGCCACTGACCAGCTCCCCACCTGACGGGCCAGGAAAGGGTTCAGCCTCCCCCAAGCTGACATCGGGAGAGATACCTGGGCAAGCGTCCCAGCTAGTCAGCACAGCCAGCCAGATTTGCTGAAGAGGGACGTTTTGATTAAAGAAGAAGAAGAAGAGGAAGAAGAAGAAGAAGAAGAAGAAGAAGAAGAAGAAGAAGAAGAAGAAGAAGAAGAGGAGGAGGAGGAGGAGGAGGAGGAGGAGGAGGAGGAGGAGGAGGAGGAGGAGGAGGAGGAGGAGGAGGAGGAGGAGGAGGAGGAGGAGGAGGAGGAGGAGGAGGAGGAGGAGGAGGAGGAGGAGGAGGAGGAGGAGGAGGAGGAGGAGGAGGAGGAGGAGGAGGAAAGCTAAGCAGGAACTTACAGTTTCACAAAAGTGCTCTCGATCATCTCGGCAAGCAAAATAGAGATGCCGGTCCAGGTGGAAATCATCCGAGGACAGCTCCGCCACTCGGAGAATCGCCTTCATGCAGGACTCCGAGACTTTCATGCGGTGCTCGTTGTCCTCTGCCACTTTCACCAGTCCTTTCTCCAGGCAGGCCACCACTTCCCCTTGAGAATGGGCATCCTGCGTGCAGAGGAGGAAGTCATTCCACAGCAAAAAAAAAAAAAAAAAATCCGGCTCAATTTACGGGCAGTTCTTGACTTACGGCCATTCATTTAACCCAGGGGTGTCCAAACTTGGGAACTTTAAGACTTGTGGACTTCAACTCCCAGAATTCCCCAGCCAGCATGGCTGGCTGGGGAATTCTGGGAGTTGAAGTCCACAAGTCTTAAAGTTCCCAAGTTTGGACACCCATGATTTAACCGCTGTTCAAAGTTAGGACAGCACTGGGGGAAAAAAGGCAATGACAACCATCGCAGGATCCCCGTGGTCACATGATCAAACTCTGGGTGCTTGGCAATTGGCGTGTGTTTATGACCCCTGCAGTATCCTGGGATCGTGTGATCGTCTTCACTGAGGGATTCTAACAAGTAAAATTAATGGGGGACGCTGGTTTCACTTGATGATTATATGATTCATTTAATGACTGCAGTGATTTGCTTAACAATATATGGTGGCAAGCAAAACCATAAAATTGGGAGGTAACTCATTTAATGACCATATCGTTAGCAATGAAAATTCTTGCCCCTACTCTGGTCACGCATTGAGGACTACCTGTTTTCAAAAGGCAAAACTGAACATCCCCAATCCCAATGGGGATCTAAGGGCATCCTCAGCCACTAATTGACTCTTGCCAAAAAACATGTCCAGATAATAACACAAATTTCATACGGAAATAAGAAATCTAGTCATGATCTTCCAAAGACGCTTTTTCAAGAGGCAACTGGACTTTCTGGTTTTTCTTCGAAGACATTTCACTTCTCATCCAAGAAGCTTCTTCAGCTCTGACTGGATGATGGGGAATGGAAGGATTTATATTCCTTGCAGAGAGCTAATCATTTGCATCCTTTTGGAGGCACTTGGAGGTTTACCTCTGTCCTCAGGGTCGCCTGAGTGGTGCAAATGGTTCCTGTAGTGTGCAATTCTTCCCTCTGGAAATCTATTCCTACTCCCACACCATTCCAAGGGTGCTCATCCCAAATTGTATAGCTTAATCCTTCCATTTCCTACCTTCCAGTCAGAGCTAAAGAAGCTTCTTGGATGAGAAATGAAACGTCTTCAGAGAAGTAACAAGGAAGTCCAATTGTCTCCTGAAAAAGCACCTTTGGGACAACCATGCCCTGGATGACTGAGAATCTCCATAGACTTTTAGCCATTATCTTCCCACTGGTCTCTTCAAAGCAGGTTAGAGAACTTTCTTTTTTAGAGAAATGATGCTCCCCCCCCCCCCCCCAAATTAACAGCTAAAGAATCAAAATATTTTCAAATAGATTACCTTTTCTCCCGGCCGAATACTGCCACACTTCAGGAAGTTAATATCAGACCTGCAGTGATCCATAAATCCACAGATCAGGCGGTAATCGCTGAAAATTATGGCTGTCATTTTGGTGATGTACTGGTGACACTGGTATTCCGTGATGTTTCCTCTGTGCTCCACCAAGCAGGATACCAGATAACCTTTCCCGACCGGTTCATCAGCACATTCTTTGATCTGTTCAGAAAGAGCCACAAGAAAATGAATAGATACTTTGCCCGGATCCTGTGGAGAATTTAGTTTACCAAGTTCCCGTCCTTTAGTTTTCAATACAGAGTTAAAAACCCAGACGAAAGGCTAGAACAGATATTAAGGCTTCAGCAGTCATGGATCCCCTACAACATGGTTCAGCAACCCCACGGCTCTGGAGCCGCATGTGGCTCTTTCATCCCTCTGCTGCGGCTCCCTGTCGCTGGTCGGCTTCACCATTGACAGGGCTTTTAGCTACGACAGGTAGAGGAAAAAGGATGCCGCGCTAGGAGAAGACTCTATGATGAGGGAAAACAGACTTCCGGTCAGCAGAAGAAAAAAGGATGCCGTGCTAGGAGGAGACTCTATGATGGGGGAAACAGACTTCCGGTCGGCAGAAGAAAAAGGATGCCGCGCTAGGAGGAGACTCTATGATGGGGGAAGCGACTTCTGGTCAGCTCCAGAATTGAATGGTTAGGACCTTTGTGGCTCTTTGAGTGTTTAAGGTTGCCGACCCCTGCCCAATTCAGAGAATGAATTGTTAACATGTCAGTCTGGTTGCTCATTCTGAGAAGCCAAGATGAAGTTTGGGTGTCCAACCTTGGCCACTTTGTGGACCTCAACTCAGAATGCAGATCACACTAGGAGCTTTCTAGCAACAAGGATTTTAAAAAGAAAGTTTCAGATACCAGGCATAATCCCTGCCTATACATGTTGAATATATCGAAGGAATCTCGTGGTATTTGCCCATCAATCTCCCTGGAAGTAATAGAAGTTTAAAGCTGAGCTAACTGACCAAGTCAGGAACACAGAATTCCCAACTACACTGAACAAGCCCAAGAGTAAATGGGAGTTACTAATAGAACCACTTAACCACAGAAGAATTATCTTAAATCACTTAACCACAAGTGGTTACCTAGTGAATATTTAGAAATAGGTGTTAATTGTGAAATCACACCCTTAAAAGAACTGTAATGACGCATCACAAATGTCTGCAGTTGACACACTTGTTTAAACAATGATAATTTAGATTCTTATTAAGTAAACCTTAGTCCAGCGATGGCGAACCTTTTTTGGCTGGCGTGTCATAAGTGGGGGGAGCGCAGGAGGGTCGTGTGCAGGCTTTATAGGAACATGGGGAGGGAGAAAACAGCCTCCCCCGCCCCCCGGGGAAGCTTCAGGGACCTTCAGCAGTCACAACGACCCTCCAAGCAAACCGGAAGTCACTTCTGGTTTGCTTGGAGGGTCGTTTTAAGGGCTCCGAAGGCTTCAGGGACCGCCAAGAGACTTCCCTGAAGCCTTCAGAGCGCTTAAAATGACACTCCAAGCAAACCGGAACTGCGCTCCTGAACTTCCGGTTTGCTCGTAGGGCCGTTTTTTTGTGCTCCGGAGGCTCCAGGGAAGCTCATGAAGTCTCCGGAGGGTCTCTGGGGGGTGGGGTGGGGCTCTTTTCGCCCTCCCCAGGCTCCTATAAAGCCCCTGGAGCTTGGGGAGGGCGAAAAATGGCTTTAAAAAAGGGTGAAGTCAGCTGGCCAGCGCGCGTGCCATAAGTTCGCCATCACTGCCTTAGTCTAACAAAATCATTACATTCAATCGTTCTTTTTATGCTACAATTTTAAAAGAAATCTTTTTCTAATTATGCAGAACTAGGCAAGAAACCTGATGCACAATAACTTCCACACTTGTCGATAAAGAAAAGCCATTTTATCAGGGGTACCCAAACCCAGTCTGAGGACCAACACCATCTGTGGCCCGCCACGCAAGCAAACAAGTCCCCATCTGCACATGTGCAGGACCCAGGCAGTGTGCGAAACCACAGCCCTCCCCGGGTGGCAGAAAAACCGTTTGCCATAGAACCGGTCCCTGGCGCCCAAAATGTTGGGTCCACTGCATTATATAGTGAAGAGGCAGTGGCCTTTTTAAACAATCCTGCTTAAAATACAGCTTTTATCTGTTTGCATCAGGAAAAAAGAAGGATCCATTTTGTACTGGTGCCTTTAGTTGCAAAGGTACCCACACAAATGAGCGTACACTTGGAAAAGAACAGGTTTTTTTTTTCCAAAAAATGGGTTGTTCCAAAAGAAATGCTGGGGCCAACTCAGATGGACTGCTGTGATTGCAGGAACTTCAAATTAGGTGGAGTCATGTATTGAATGTCTGGAGTATTTTATAGCTGCAAGAAACACAAAAAGAACAAGCTATTTTCCCATCTTCCTACCAGACAATACAGAATAGATTCCCCGAAGGAAGAAATGTTTGGAGGGGAGAGGGGGGACCCCACCTATTGTACTGAAAGCTGAACACCAAGTTCTCTCTTACAACTTCTCTTCCATAAAAACTAGGTGTTTGACTTCTTGTGGCAGGGAAAATTTATCAAATAAAACTATGGCGTGCAGTTGGTGTTGCTACTCTGAGTGCATTTTGAAAGAATCCTTCACTGGTCTCGCCACTAGATACCAAATGGCAGAAAGCATCACCCAACTAAAATCCACAATTGTCCTTTTCGTATTGAGAAGCCCAGAGTCAGTAAAGATTATTTGAGTAAAATCTCTCCTGGGGTATTTTATCTGATGGCAAACAGCCTAAAAAGAACTCGAGGGTGAAGGCATAAAGGGCTCAACAAACAGAACAACCTTTGGTCAACTTAGCGGTCAGCTAAGGCATTTTATGACTTAATATTTAATTTATTGTGCCCAGCAAAAGAGAATTAGCTAACTATAATATCACAAATGATTACCAGAAGACTGGTAATTGGATGGGGTCATTTTAGCCTTCAAAACCAACAGTTGGCTCCAGGCAAGATCCAAATTAAAGATTTTGCAACAGATGATATCCTCTTCCTTCAGCAGCTCCTGGAGAATCTGGGGCACACTTAGAAACTTCACTTGTACTGTTGAGAGGATCCCAGTTTTGTGTGTAAGCTTCCTCTAAATCCTGATTTCCAGTTATTCAAACATTCAGTTGCAGGCATGTGCGAAAGATGATACATCCTGGCTATGTCTCTGGCCAGGATTTTTCATTATCATTCGCTGAATAATAGCAATAGCATGTAGTCTTATATGCCACTTCGCAGTGCTTTACAGCCCTCTCTGAGCGGTTTATAAAGTCAGCTTATTGCCTGCAACAATCCGGCTCCTCATTTTACCGACCTCGGAAGAATGGAAAGTTGAGTCAAACTTGAGCCAGTCAGGATCGAAATGCTGGCAGTTGGCAGAGTTTGCCTGCAATATTACATTCTAGCCACTGCGCCACCATGGCTCTGGAACAGGGGTGTCCAAATTTGGGAACTTTAAGACTTATGGAGTTCAACTCCCAGAATTCCCCAGCCAAGCTGGCTGGGGAATTCTGGGAGTTGAAGTCCACAACTCTTAAAGTTCCCAAGTTTGGACATCCCTGATCTAAGGAATCACCTGTAAGTGTTATTGTTGGAGACCTGGCACTTTTGGGGTGGTGGGAGTGTCCTCTCTTTTCTCTGCCAGTGGTGGAGATCATTGTCCGCTCTTTCTTGGAGGGATTAGAGCCAGTCAGGATCGAACTGCTGGCAGTTGGCAGAGTTTGCCTACAATATTACATTCTAACCACTGCGCCACCATGGCTCTGGAACAGGGGTGTCCAAACTTGGAAACTTTAAGACTTGTGGACTTCAACTCCCAGAATTTCCCAGCTGGCCATGCTTCTACTGAGGTGATTGAGACGTCTGGCCATGCTCTCTGGAATCCCTTCTGGTCTGTGGGCTATGATGAAGAAGAGTGGCTGTTCCTGTGGTTGTCTGAAGCCATTTGGGACTTGATTGTGGCTCTTTGGTGGATTAGCAGTGTGATCTGGGAGAGTCAGTTCCTTCCTCTGAGAAGGGGCCATGCCAACAGCCTTGAAATTTGGAAGACCTGCGTGCCATGCAGCTGGGCAAGCTCCAGGCTAGGAAAGCTACAAAGATTTGAGTAAGGTCTCGTTCAATGGCAGTCTGGAGTAAATGTAAAAACGTGAAAGCTGTAAGGAGATTTTCCTACTTCCACGAGTTCATGAAGGTTACATTTCTTGAATGGACTCCAATGCTCCTTTTCAGCTTTCTTGCCACTTTGGCCAAACAAATGAGATCAAGTGTTGACTGACCCATCCTCTTGATTGTTTATGATTATTCTCCTCCAATCCTTTCCCAGCCTCCTTATAACCCTTGGCAACTATCACCGTGGAGGAAGAGTGCTGAGACTGTGGCTGCAGGAACCACTTGGAAGAAGCAGAATATCTGAAGCTTTTTCACTTTGGGATTCAGAGATGGGCGAGGCATGAAATCAGTAACTCTTGTGAATGTCTTCTGCAGGGACCTGGATGGGAAGGGCCTGCCCTCTTGATCGTCCTAGAGCCATGATGGCAAACCTATGGCACGCGTGCCGGAAGTGGTAAGCAGAGCCATCTCTCCGGGCATGCCAGCCGTCACCCATTGCTCTTCTGGGTTCAGGCGGTCTTCGGGCAGGTGGGAGCACCAGAAATTAGAAGAGCAGCTCCCTGGCACGCATGCACATGACAGGAAGCTGCTCTTCCGGTTTCCAGCGCTCTCCACCCCACCCCACACACTCCCACTTTAGCACTCGGTGCTGAAAAGGTGTGCCAACACTGTTCTATAGCCTTTGATACCCCATTTTGTGATCTGGTTCAGGAGAGGGGAGAAACCCCAGGGTGTGGGGCCGGTGGGGCCAGGGGCAGTGGGTGCTTCTGAAGGCAAAGCTTCCAGGTGACCCAGAGGCACCCTGGGAGTGTGGTCAGGTCAGAAGCTAGCTGATGAACAGGAAGGCACAAAAAAGGTCTCAGTGCAATTTGGGTGAAAAGTCCAAGACAAGGAAAAAGGAATGGAGCTACAGGTAGTCCTTGACTTACGACCACAATTGAGCTCAAAATTCGTGTTGCTAAGTGAGGAATTAGTTAAGTGAGATTTGCCCCATTTTATGACTTTTCTTGCCATGTTTGTTAAATGAATCACTGCAGTTGTTAAATTAGAAATTGTTAAGTGAATTCAATTCAAGGCCACGTGAAGGGTTAATACCACTTTATAAGGCCTTGGTAAGGCCACACTTGGGATACTGCATTCAGTTTTGGTCGCCACGATGTAGAAAAGATGTGGAGACTCTAGAAAGAGTGCAGAGAAGAGCAACAAAGAGGATTAGGGGACTGGAGACTAAAACATATGAAGAACGGTTGCAGGAACTGGGTATGTTTAGCTTAATAGAAAGAAGGACTAGGGGAGACATGATAGCAGTGTTCCAATATCTCAGGGGTTGCCACAAAGAAGAAGGAGTCAAGCTATTCTCCAAGGCACCTGAGGGTAGAACAAGAAGCAATGGGTGGAAACTAATCAAGGAGAGAAGCAGCTTAGAACTGAGGAGAAATTTCTTGACAGTTAGAACAATTAATCAGTGGAACAGAAATTGCCTCCAGAAGTTGTGAATGCCCCAACACTGGAAGTTTTTAAGATGATGTTGGATATCCATTTGTCTGGAACGGTATAGGGTTTCCTGCCTAGGCAGGGGGTTGGACTAGAAGACCTCCAAGGTCCCTTCCAACTCTACTATTGTATATCTTGAATCCGGCTTCCCCATCGACTTTGCTTGTCAGAACGTGGCAAAACATGGCCACGTGACCCCAAGACGCTTCTACGGTCATAAATGTGAGTTGGTTGTCAGGCCATCTGAATGTAAATCACATGACTGTGGGGATGCTGCAATGGTCGTAAGTCTGAAGCCGTAAGTCATAAGTCAATTTTTCAGTACCATTGTACCATTTGAACGGTCACTAAATGAACTGTTGTAAGTCGAGGACTACCTGTACCGGGAAGGAGATTGTGAGGTGTGTGCTTGCTGAAAGCTGAAGGAGGGGTAATAAGCGAAGTTGAACAACTGCAGTGATTCCCTTAACAAATGTGGCAAGAAAAGTCGTAAAACCGTCTGCAGATTATAGTTTCTGTTCCCCTAAGAATTGAGTCTCCTATCACCAATATTTGCCATTTTGTTCCCCTGGGGAAGTCTGGAATACATTTCTTCCTGCCGCAGGAATGCTGGGTTGTGCCTCTTTCTTAGAAACTCTTGATGAATGCTCTTTTGTGAGGGTGCTGCATATTTCCTTCTAGGGCAGAGTGTCAAACTGGTGGCCCGTGGGACGGATGAGTCACGTTGCAGGCCAGCTCCGTGAATGGGGAAAATGTTGTGGAACCTCACGTGACGGCAACGTAACATAGCAGGTTTGACACCCGTGTTCTAGGGGGAGGCTATGAAAGCGATTGTTCCGTTCCAGAGGGGCTTCATTGGGGGAGCTTCCTTCACTATTACGCTAGTGTCAATTAAACAGCAGAAACAGGTGTGCTGATCATCTTCATCTTAAGAAACCCTCCCAGCAATTTCACGCAGATGCTAAAAGATGGAGCCATGGCTATTCATGGATAAATGACACATATTTTTAACCACTTTGTTTGAAACCGGGGCTTGAAAGAGGAAGGAAAGCACCGGGGCAGCTTTCTTCAACTTCCCTGCAATCGTAACACCTATGTTGGGTGCCAAACTCAGAAAGACTCCTCACACTTCCCAGATTCCACCAAACTATGATCAGTGGACACCGCATACCTCTGAATAATCCAAGCAATTAGTAGCTTTGCACTGATTCCACTTCCCCTTTCAGAGAAATGCCCTACTTTCCCCAGCAGACTACTCAAGGTGGTTGCAATTCCAAAATCAAACTCAGCACAGAATTCCTGTGCTGTCAGTGGCACAGCACCAGATGCCCTGTTATCCACCCAAGCACCATGCCAAAGAAGGGCAGCTTGTAAACAGTACCAGCTGGAAAAACTGGTATGGTTTCATGGAGATATTTTTAAAAACATGACCTCACAACTGCCTCCTCGGAGGTAGCCAGTACATTTTCTTAGCAAGCCCTCATTATCTCCAACACTTAAATAGACATTTATCAATCCAGATAAGGACAAAGAGAGAAAGGTGCAGCCTGCAGGCAGAATACTAATGTTCCATGAAGAGATTGCAGCTCTTCCCCTCTTCCTTGCAGCTTGCATTCAACCCTCCGTTAGTTAATGTCTGTTAAGGAGAATCTTTGTAATTCTTTGGATCTACAACAACTTGCCATGACAACTCACCACAGGGTAAGAGTTACACTAATATCAAATGAATAAAATCATTGAAGAAAGGATGCCGAAAGAGGGACAACATGAAATGAGAATGACAAAAAATAAAATGTTTTTTAAATTACTTCAAATAATCAAATTGAATTGTTGAATTGTTCTGGCAAGTTGACCATGGCAAGTTGTCCCCTGGTGAATCAGCCGAGTGGCGAGTTGGCCACCATGAACTGGCCGTGGCAAGTTATCCTATTCGGTCAGATTCTGAAGCTCCAGGACCGCCGATACTGGTCCTGGTTTTGGGAAACGTTGTGCTAGTTAAACTGGACACTGGATACCACCCCATGACCATCTTCAGGCTGCAACTGGAACTAATCCCAGGAAAACTATAGCACACCTTAAAAGCAGAGCTTTTTAAGTTTGACTCCTCCTAAAATGATAAAAGAATTGTGCAACTCCTATTCCCTCCATCCCAAACGTATAAAATTAATTGCATTCACTGGGCATACGGTTGGACGAGAAATAAATGCACCATATTTAATGACGAGGATCCTGAATTGCAGATTGAGGAAGGGGCTTGAGGTCCCCATTACTTTGTAATGCATTGCTCTCACATTTTTGATAACTAACAAAAAAGCATAGACTAAATCTGCAATGGAAGTTAGTGGTTTTTTAAAAAAACATGTTTCAAATTCTATTTAAAAAAAAGAAACAAAATCAATTCAGAAGATATTTACACTTTTTGGAAGAATAACGCAATGCTTTCATCTTTTACTCTGTTTTTCAGAAAAAGGTAGTCAGTTTCCAGCCTCTGCCCGCCCCGCTCAGAAATCAAATTACCTCTGATATAGTGGATTTGCAAACTTCTCTAGCCACCGATTCAAATTTTGGATCTGTAGTCAGGTTCAATTTGTAGTTCCACAGCAGCTGAAGGGAAAACAAGAGACAAAAGACAAAACTTAGCTTTTAAAAATGCTGCTTTGGGATCGTTTTTTTTAAAGCAATAGCTCAATTCGATCTAACATAAATCTGACAACATTTTTCCCTGTGATATCAGGGACTTCAATTTAGATTAATTTATTGAACACATTTATGTAGCCGCCAACTCTGGGCAACTCCCAAAATGTATAAAACAAACATTTTCTACACATCACATTAATCTTTGCTTTCTGGTTTTTAAGAATAAGGCAACATGTAGATCAGATTTTTTTCCCTGAAGTTTATACTGTATATAATTTATAAAATTTATACTTTATCTCTACATGACTCACCAGTATGTGAATGGTTTTTAAACCTGGCAACTTTAAGACATGTAGATTTCAATCCCAGATTTTCCCCGCCCACCAAATTAGCCAGGATCTCTGGGAGTTGAGGTCCACACTTCTTAAAGTAGCCAAAGTCACATTGGTGTATATGTATTTCTATTCCTTATATGTTTTCTTTAATAGGTTTTACTATTATAAGCCACTGAGTAATTGCTGCAGGCAAGTCAATGACAATTAACATAAGAGAATTTTTAGGGGTACAATTTGTGCCCCTAAATACAGATGATAAAATAGAGGCAAGGAGGGGGTACTAGGCATGTGAATCTACTCATTAAAACTCACACCAATGCAGCTAGAGAGAGAATGGTTCTCTTTTCCCGTGCTCCAAAAAGCTCAGTACTCTGTGATGAGAACTGTTACTCTATCCTCTTGTGACGTTATTTTCGGCACAATGCAGCCTTCTCTTGCCTTTGAAAGGGGGGTGTTTGTGTGTGTGTGTGTATGTGCACCTGTTTTGCTTTAGTTTTATACCCAAGGAAGCCGGGCGCAGTGCAAATGCAGTGCCAGTCCCCCACCCACCTAATTTTCTTTGAAGCTCATTGAAATCGCCAGTGTAATAATCAAGATGGCATTCAATTGGAACAATGCTGGAACTGCACTTTGTATATGCACCTTGTTAGGGAGCTGGGTATTATTTTTTTTTTTTTACATGAACCTCTTCCAAAAGGCATCCAGCATAGAGCAGCACAGACCAGAGGTGAACTGGTTGCAAACTGGAGCACGAGATTAGGGCAGCAAAAGGAGAAATGACTAAACAATGAGCTGACTGAACAGAAATCGTTTTAGAGCACAAACTAAGTGAGTGCTTAAATTCAGGGAAGTTTATTCGGTTGCATTCCTCTCTGCCGCTTAAAGGAAAATGACTGATGGATTGTACGCAAAGGAAAGTTTTGCCTTTCGAGCACAATGCCTTCTCCAACAAGCATTTCCCGACAAACACAATTCTGACTGGCCTACAGAGGCAGCCATAGAAAAGTGAAGAAAGCTGAGCCTTTTCCATTTGGTTGAGTTGGTCAGGATCCCACCCATTTCCCCTTTTGTCAAAACGAATGTGCTCAGCGCTCTTGAAACAATATGTGCCAAACCTTTTTTCGAAAAGCACACTTACGTGGTTGCAGTCAGAAGAGATCTCGTTATCTGGCTAGAAATAGAAAACAAAACAAAACGGTATTAATTCAGAGGTCAGGATACCCTGCTTTCCTTCCCCACAAACCAGCCAGTGCCATTGTCTCAAAATAATGCGCATGATCAGACTAACCTGACAAACGGCTCAGCCAAAGCCAGCATCCCGCAGATTAAATACCTGTTTATCTTTTCTAATCAATGGCTACCACCAAGGAATTAGCTTCAACTCAAAGGCATCAAACTAAGTTTCTTTTCCGAATGTTCCACTTAGCTTGCTTTTCCACAAGTCTTATTTCATAAAGCAATCTACTTTAGACAAGCTGGCGCTCTACGCAATAAAGGCCAGCAGGATTTCGCTAACAAAGCTTCAATCGTTCTTAAGATGGTGGAACACTTCACTTTTTTTTTTCCTGGCCATCGGTCACAGTGGCAATTACGAATTATCATTTTATTGGGAGGAGAAAAGCTCACAATGATGAGAGCATCACACCATCCGTTTTTGACCTGATCTAAGCAAAAGCCAAGAAGCTTATCTCAATTCAACAAACACCGTAAGATGAAGGGGATCTTTTCCCCCACATGTGACTGAAACAAGGAACCAAACTGAAGGAGTTTCCACTGTACGCATACCCAGCCGAAGTAACACAGAACAAGTTTTTCTCATGTGCCTTTGGCTTGTATTCCTTGTCTATTTGGGGTACCACTTCACTACCCTGAAATAGCTTTAACCCTGAAATATTTTTAACCACGTTTAAAAACGTGTAACTATGTTTGCTTACATTTACCCCTTGATATATATCCTTCATTTTTCTCACATCCACTACATTTTTTTTCCTTTGGTCAACTAAGCACATTCCGGGGCAAAGGACTCCCTAAAATGCTTATAAATTTAATGGTGGATTACAACCTTCATCAATTCCCTATCAACGTGGGTCGTGGGACAAGGACTGCAACTGAAGCTGTAGTGCAGGGGTGTCCAAACTTGGGAACTTTAAGACTTGTGGACTTCAACTCCCAGAATTCCCCAGCCAGGCTGGCTGGGGAATTCTGGGAGTTGAAGTCTACAAGTCTTAAAGTTCCCAAGTTTGGACACCCCTGCTGTACTGGAAACCTCTGGAGGGCATCATACCAGAGGTGGTATTCAGCAGGTTCTGACCAGTTCTGGAGAACCGGTAGCAGAAATTTCGAGTAGTTCAGAAAACCGGTAAATACCAACTCTATTCTCTGCCTCCCGAGTCCCAGCTGATCGGGAGGAAATGGGGATTTTGCATTATCCTTCCCCTGGAGCGGGGTGGGAATGGAGACTCTCTAAGCCTGACTCTCAGGCCTCCCCCTTTTCGTATTATTTATCTATTAAATTATTGGCTGCCCAACTTACCATAGGGTAAATCTGGGCAGCTTACAGTTACAAAATACAGTTAAAACAGAAAAAATAATAAAACCAGACATTAAAACCAAGGACACACAGGGAGGGGTGCTAAATTAGCCCATATCTCACAGGGTTTTTTTGGGGGGGCGGGATAGGAGGAGGAAGGAGTATTAGCTAAGTTCGTTGCCTTAAGTTTATACAAAAATAATAAAGGAGGGATAAAAATAAAGATAATGTTCACAACTTATTGTAAACAAAACACCAGGTGATTGTTTTTAGTTTAATGCGCACTGTTGGGATCAGCCTATTTTCCTTATTTTAACCAGGGAACAAGCTCCATTTACAAACTACATCAACAGAAAGTATTCAAAACAAAAGCACACAACTTTCTCTGTCCTTTGGAGGACCAAAATCTTAAGAACCACAATCCGAGAAATAAGTCTAGGACCATGACGGCAAAACTACGAGACGCGGAGCAATCTCTGCAGGCACACGAGCCGTCGCCCAGGTCAGTTCCACTGCACATGTACACCTGCATCCCGCCGGCCAGCTGATTTTGGGGTCTCTGGTGGGAGAAGTGCGCGCATACACAGGGGGGAGTGTCATGCTCTCATGCACGGCGGGTGGAGGGGGTGGGCCTCCCCGAGCTCTGTTTTTGGTTCCAGGAAGCTTCAGAGAAGCCTGCTAGCACCAAAAAAGGGGCTCCCATGCGCATGCGAGGGGGGGCTGTGGGGGGGCATTGGATTATGGGTGTCAGCATGCGAACTATCACGCACATGCTTTTGGCACCCAGGGTAAAAAAGGTTCACCACCACTGGCCTAGGACAAGAACTACTTAAATGTGAATGCTATCTGGACTTATATTTAATCGTTTCACCTTCCATTTAAACATTTTAATTTGTTAACCGTTTGTATATCTTAGAATCCATGTAGTTGCTCTATGATCTCTGCTCTGGGACAATGGCCATAATTCTAGAGAAAAGAGAAATGCAAGGCTCTATTTCATTTTACTTTTCTAAGGCCAGATTAGGGAGTGAGGAGGTAAGGCATACTTTATATAGTCTTTCAATAAAATCCACATCCCAGAAAACAGGATGTGATATTTATAAAAGCAAAGTAGTTCACTTCTCCATAAACAATTTTGCCACCGCTTATAGTTTGTGAGTCAAAGAAAGTGCCGTTCTAAATTTTGACAGACCTACTGAAGGATACCTCTCTTCTGGCACAAGGCAAGCCCCTCCCTCCCTCCCACTTTTTAGCCCCTTCCTTTCTTCAAAGACTAACTAGCTATGATTTTATATCAGCATAATGCTATTTATGCAACAATTTTAAAGCTCATCTAGCAAAAGCTTACAATTAAGGTAACAGTAAATCAATTACCCATAATTTAGCTCTTGGTTCTTGCTTCAAAGACTAAGTGCAGGTTATGGAGGAATATATTCAGAATTTTTACTCACTCACAGTAGCAATTACGACGCTTCAACCACCAAGCACCTATTAATTAACTAGCCTTACTAACTTGTCCATACATGTTTAGTTAAAAAAAAAAAGACTCTTCCTGGGTTCTTGTGGTGCCTTGCTAAATTTGTACTTCAAAAAGAACATGACAACCAAGTTTTTATAGCCACCAGGAAAGTCATTCAATCTGGATTCCACAGATTATGAACTCTTCCTTTAGGACGTCACCTTAATACTGACTTAAGCTAACAAGCAGGTTAGCTTGCTCGCTCAACAGTGAGACGCTGGCGGGGTGAGCATAGCAGTACCTGCATTTTCTGCATTGCATGTGAGAAGAGCGCATCTTCCTTCCCCTGTCCTTACCACTTTCTATAGAGGGATGATTGAAAGCATCCAGTCATATTGTATTACTGGGTGGTTTGGAGGTTTTAACTCCTGCAGGCAGGAAGGCTTTGTGCAGAGAGTGGTGAGGATGGCAGAAAAGATTATTGGAAGTTCACTCCCTTCTATCCAGGACATGGCACATAAGTGATGCTTGAGCAGGGTCCGCAGGATTGTCTGCTACATGTCCTCTTCACGACCTGTTTTTCTTGTTACCTTTTGGGAGGGGGCTTCCTGGTATCCAAAACAGAACAACTAGATTCAGTCACAGTTTTGTTCCATTAGTATCAACCTTCTGAACTCTCAACTCTCCTCTTTCTGCTATGTATTCAAAATGGACAATGGTGTGTGTGTGTGTGTGTGTATTTCTTTTAAGAGCAGGCAATATAATTTCATTATTAACGTGTGCCAAGTATGCTCATAGTAAAAAAATGACAATAAAGGTTATCTTATCTAACTTACAGGCTGCTAAATTAGCCCATATCACTGATACACATTTCAAACTGCAGACCAAACTGGCTTCCAACAGCAATCTAGGAAAATGATGTCCTAGGTAACAAGAATGAAAAGCTCTGAACTATAAATTTCGTCGTGCTGCTGCTACTGCAACAGCCTTGAACTGCTGGCTTCTCTTCATAAGAAGGATCTATGAAGGATGTCTCTAGAACAGCCAATCTGCTTCCTTAAATTGCCACCATTCCCAGAGTATCCAAAGCTAGTAATTTAGGTCACTTTTTAGTAGGCTGTAATAATAGGTTTCAGGGCTTTCTAAAATGGTTAAAGATGGAGGAATCTCCTTCCAGATATTCAGAAAAGCAAGACTTGCTGAAACCATAAAAGCTCATTTCATGTCTTAGCAGAAAAAGAAGTTGCCTCAGCTGAGCTGATATCCCGCAGCAAATAAAGTATTTAATTTCATTTATTTTACAATATTTACTGCCCACTCTAATCCTAGCAGATCTGGGCAGAGTGAAACACTATCCAAAAATGAGGGGTCACACTGAAAATGGTTGATAGATTAACAACAGATCCCACCTAGCCCACTTCTCATCCTACTCCCTCTCTCTCCATCTTTTAGTAATAGTTGATAAGTTGCATTTTTATAGTCTATAAGAATAAAATATCATTGCATTTGTATAATTTTATTCTAACACTGCAGCCACCCGGAGTCAACTCATGTGAGATGGACAGAAAACAAATTTAATAAATAAGTATCAGCAACAAGTACAATAATAATCAGTACTTTAAAATCCTCTACTGCCGTGATGGCGAACCTATGGCACGCGTGCCACAAGTGGCACGCGGAGCCATTTGTCAGGGCACGCGAGGCGCTGCCCTGTCAGCTGGCCAGCGCGCATGCGCGCGCTGGCCAGCTGAGTTCACCTTTTTAAAAGCTATTTTTCGCCTTCCCCAGGCTCGAGAGGCTTTATAGGAGCCTGGGGAATCATGCAAAAATGGGCGCGTTGTGCGCGCATGCGCACTGGGGACGCGTTGCATTATGGGTGCGGCACGCCCGCACACGACCCCCCCCCGCGCTCCCCCCACTTGTGGCACGCGAGCCAAAAAAGGTTCGCCATCGCTGCTCTACTGTATCAAAAGTGCCACTCATGTAATCTAAAGGCCAATATCTTCCTTTGCCCTATTTTTGAAATATCTCTCTGCAACTTTAACTTGTGTGGCCTTCAACTCCCATAACTCCACAACATGCTAGCTGGGCAACTGTGGAAAGTGAAGAAGGCCACATACCTTAAAATTACTGAGCTGGAAAATAAGGCTTTTGGATATAGGCCACCCTTACCACTAGAGAAAGTGGCTTCCACAAAAAGGAAGCCACCATTGTTGGGGACTGCTGGCCTAATCCATGCTTCATGAACCTCACAAGAGGGGTGCACAATAGCCCCTCCTCAAATAAGCGGACCAGACAGGCAGATTCAAGCTTGGCCAAGCAGTGCCTGATGTATCCTATACTGCACCATAAAGGGCTGGGGAGAGGCATTCCTTCTTTTTGACTGAATTCCCAATGGCTCCAGAGGAGATAGGTAACTATACAGAAAAGTTGGAAGTTAAGAGGGATTTTAAATCTTGAAAAGACAAGCTTTCTAGGAACACCTTCCAAAGAGTATCAGTATTTGTTTGCTTCACTATCAAACTAGAACAACTGAAAAAGTGGGTGGGTGGGTGGGTGGGTGGGAGGGAGGGAGGGAGGGAGGGAGGGAGGGAGGAAGGAAGGAAGGAAGGAAGGAAGGAAGGAAGGAAGGAAGGAAGGAAGGAAGGAAGGAAGGAAAATATCTGACTGGAAAACTGATCATTCCTGATTCGAAAATAGATGGGGGTGGGGCCAGCCAGAGGTAGTATTTACCAGTACTCCAAACTAGTCAAAATTTCCGCTACCGGTTCTCCAGAACTGGTTCTCCAGAACTTGCTGAATATCACCTCTGGTCCGCAGCCAAAGTAATGAGACAATAATTATTCAGGTTACATATGAGTAACTTCAATCTGCTTTTTATCCAGAGGGATAACTGAAATTACCTTAAAATTCCATTCCAAAGACATAAGAAAGAGCTGATTTTTTTTTTGAAGTATATCAATAACTCCCAATTTCAGTCACTTGAATTGAGTTTTACCATTTTCTTAAAGGATTGTGGGGACGATGAACCCAGCGTCAGAATGAAATAAATCGTAATCATAATGTCTATACGCAGTCTGGTGAATATGCTGATTAACTGAGCTGGTTTATCCTCTTGAAGGTGAATGAACAAGCACAGCACGGAGGGTCCAAGCCTTTACCACCAATTCTCGGTGAATACGGGATTTGAGGATAGAGTAGATCCAAGTGACATTTATATAAATAGAAAGGCTGGGGAAAAAAGCAAGGAGGACTTCTTCCGGCAGCCCAGGAGAAACCAAGACCGAATGTCCATCATTAATTATTGAATAGAACACTTTCACCACAGCAGACTGCAAAGGATCCCCTTCTGGGATTGTTTTAATGAAGTTCCTGTCACTTAAGCGCTCGGATTTGCAGTCTACTGATAATCTGGCTCCAAACAGCAGTTGCCTCTTTTGAAGATGCAAAGAGAAATGTTCCTTGGACTCATAAATTCTCAACTGGGAAATAACTTGCGAAACTGAAAAGGAAAAGATCTCTATTTTGCAGAGTGAGAACAGTAAAACTGCACCCCTACAATGGACACCAAATACTTCTTGTATGTTTTCACATGTGATTATCCTACCCATTTTTTTTCAACGCATGTACAGCCGTGGTTAAGAGAAACATTCCCGTGTTGTTTAAATAATGTTTTGTTGATTTGTTGAGGAAAGGCGTGTCAAAATAGATAAGCTTATTGCCACACATAAACGCCTCTTTAGTGATTAAAGTGATCGTTTCCCTATCACTACAAGAGCCCGGTTGCTGCCTAATGATATGCCAAGCATGTATCTGCCTTGGTACCAAGTAAAATTATTCTAGTATCACCTCAAAACATCTGAGCTAACAATTGCTGCATAATGTGCACACCTACCTTCTGAAATTGAAATCTACATCAATCACAGAAAAATAATTAATATGCATTAAGGTTATATCAGGCAAGAAAAACTTTCTTTTACTGAATGGATGATTAAGTAGAACCTTTCCGACAGTGACTTAAATAATTAACATTGAGTTTTCCTGAGCAGGGCCTTAAACCAGGATCTAAATCCATTTTGCTTAACGTCTTCCTCCCACAAGATAATGCCAAAATGCCAAACGCCAGCACAGCCACCTTCCTCTGAAAAGCTGGAATTGGGTGGGTTGGTTCTCTTTCTCACAAGGCACCTGATAAGGGTCAGCGGAGATCCCCAGGGAGGTGGGTGGGGTTTGACTCACTCCCACAGATAGGCTTTGCAAATGCTTATATTGGCCTTTGAGCCTTGATCCCACATGACTTTAAAGAAATGTCCTGGCATGGAGCAGATCTACTTGGCTGGTTGCAGCTCCCTTTGCCCAATGAAAAACTTGGGTTCCTGCTGCAGATTTCTCTAGCTCTGCAGTGAAGGGTGCCACCTCCTCTCTGGCTTCCCCCACCCCTAAGCCCTCTCAATCAGAAAGTGAAGAGAAGGACAACCCCAGTCTGGATGTACAGGTAGTCCCCAACTTACAGCAGTTCGCTTAGTGCCGGTTCAAAGTTACACGAGGACTGAAACAAGTGACTTGCGACTTTTCACACTTGTGACCGTTGCAGCATCCCCATGGTCACATGATTTAGATTTGGATGCTTGGCAACTGACTCATATTCACGACGGTTACGGCGTCCCAGGGTCATGCGATCCCCTTTTGCAACCTTCTGACAAGCAAACAGACTCACTTAAAGTTACTAACTTAACAACTTTTCAGTGATTCACTTAACCACAAGGGCAAAGAAAGATAGTAAAATAATAGTTAGCCAATTACTCACTCAACAACATCAATTTTGGGCTTACGTAATTGTGGCCATAAGTTGAGGGCTACCTGTATATAAAGGCCAGCATTTGATTTGCCCTCTTCTCCTGGGCTTGGAAACACTTCTTCTATTCCTTTCTCTTCCCTCCAGTTCCCTTTTCTTTCATCTCTTGCCTTTGAGACCAGGAGCTCTCTTACAATACAATACAATAGTAGAGTTGGAAGGGACCTTGGAGGTCTTCTAGTCCAACCCCCTGCCTAGGCAGGAAACCCTATACCGTTTCAGACAAATAGCTATCCAACATCTTCTTAAAGACTTCCAGTGTTCTTGTTTCAGTCCAGCTGCTCTGGGAGAAAATAGTTGCCTGACTATCAAGATAGAAACTCCCTGAAATTGCAGCACCCTGGTATTTAACACTGTTACTTCGGTATATCTTCCCCGAGTATTTATTGATCAGTATTTCCTTTAATACTTATGTATTCAATACCTCAGGAAGATAAACTGAAGTAACAATTTACTGTCATACGAAGGCTAATTATTGACTTGCATTACCTTTTTATTTGTTTGTTTAAGTACAGAAGCCATTTTTCTGGAAATTTTGAAGGAAATGACAAATCAGAGGGTGGGGAAATTAAATGCATGGGCGTCAGTTTTGAAAAACCCTTACTTTATTTATAAAATAAGTAGGCTTGCTTAAAATTAAAAGGGTTGGTTTAATTCACAAAAGTTATAAATCTACTGATAGAATTCATATAATAAATTGTAAGGAAAAGAAAATGTTCTTTTTGCCTTTCCAAAGACACATGCAATCAAAATGTTATCAAGGAAAAGAAGAAGAAACCGTGAACACTGTAAGATCAGGGGTGTCCAAACTTGGCAACTTTAAGACTTGTGGACTTCAACTCCCAGAATTCTGGGAGTTGAAGTCCACAAGTCTTAAAGTTGCCAAGTTTGGACACCCCTGCTGTAAGTTATATATTTTTACTTTTGTTCCCCATTTTGCCAAACGGACAGGAAGTAAGCTGACAAATGAAGGGGAAGAAAGCTCAGAATACGAATGTTGAGGCATGAGGCATTAACTGGATCTGAAACACTACCACTTTCAACAGTTTTCGTTTCTTATTTTTTAAAAAAAAGCTTATTATTTTCATAAGACTTCTAAAAACTGGTTTCCTAGGCCGAGGCAAGAATAGACATATCAAAACCAATGTCTTAACAATTTTGTGTAAAAGGAAATATCACAGGCCATTTCTTTCTTCTGTTTTTTTTTTTTGGGGTAGAACTTCCCTCCCACCCAAAAAAAGTCACAGGGGGGAAAAAACAAATAACAGAATGCCAATGTTAGAAGGCGCCACTGAGGACACGAAGTCCAATCCTTTGTTCAGGCGGGAACCACATCAAAGCTTCCCCCATGGATGACTGTCCGGCCCCGGTCTAAATATGGCCAGCAAAAGATGGTCAACCACTTCTCTGGCTAAGAGGCATTTTGTGCTTCTGTCTAGAGCTTTTCATCCCAGCCCAGTTTTGGCATCTGGTGCTCTGGCAACAGGCACTGGGCGAATAGTTAATGCCCAAATAATGGAACACAGCCCTTTCTCCTGTAAATCATTTCAGTTCTATCCCACCATCATTTGCAATGTTTTCCTCTTTATATTGTTTGTTTGCCATATTTAAGAATCACCCTATATCAGGGGTGTCCAAACTTGGGAACTTTAAGACTTGTGGACTTCAACTCCCAGAATTCCCCAGCCAGCCATGCCAAGTTTGGACACCCCTGCCCTATACATTATATTATTTGGATGCAGTGTTTTTTTCTAAACTGTTTACTGGAAATTAACATTCTGATGGTTAGATAACACAGACCCTTTAACGATAAAGAGAAAACGTGTATGCTAATATTAACTATGATTTCGCTTTTAAAGCTAAGCCTTCAGTTGCAATTTAACTCCGCTACATAAACTAGGCCTATCATTGATCACCACTGTGTTAATCATTTATCTGCAGGAAGTAAGAACAGCCAAATTTCTTCCCATATATTACAAAAATATTTTTCTGCATGATTGCCCAGGGGACAATTACTGTTTCTTCTTGGGGTTCTGAATATCTGTTTGCAAGTACAATTTCTCCCCCACCAAATAGGCCTCCATTTTTCTGAAGGATTTTCATTTGGTTCCTTCATACAAATGAAGTGAGCCCATAGCGAAGCTCCTTTTGGAAAATATCCAGGAATTCAAGTTATCTAAAATGCTACAGAGAACCAGATCACCAAAAGCCTCTCATCCTATTGCAGCAATTACAATGTCTTCTTAGTTAGTTCACAATTGTTTTCTTCCATTTAAGACTGAAAATCCAAGAAAGCCACCCTGTCTAGTTGAAGCTGTTTAATTATAACAAAGGAACATTATTCAGCGGTTCTTCCCAGGTTTAGGGGGGTAGGTTGTCCCCAAAACTGGGCTCTTGCTTGGTGTCGAAGCCGATAAGTCAACGGACACAAGGTGTGTGATACAGAATTATACTTTTATTTTGGTACCAAGATATAAGAATCCCGGTTTGAAAAGCTAAGCAAGGGCCCAGATTAGGATCTTAGAGCAGTTTTTATAATCAAGAGATAGTGGCATTCAACCCTTTGCCCTTCCCCTAATAATGCATGCATAACAGATAATATTGATTGGTTATTTGGACTGCAGCCCCCCTAAACCCTTACACTCGTTATGTTAAATAGCTAAATGTAGTGTCACCTGTTTTTCACCCCAGGTCACGGGTATCTTGCAAAGTGTGCCAGCTATGTGGGTTTGGGGGTTTTTCTTATAAGCGAGCTACTCTTGCTCCTAATATCCTGGCTGGTGGTTTTAAGGTGCCAACTTCTGTGCAGCGCCCCCCCCCCCCTATTACAGAGCAGAATAAAAGAACAAACAGTTTTATCTGAGGCAGCCCCCTGCGACCCCCCTCCCTCTTCAGTGAGAGAGACAGGAAAGGAGCAAAGCTCTTAATTGTCAAGGCAAAGAAATGAAGACAAGAGAAAATGTTTTATCAGAATTCATATTCCTCACTCTCATGTCCATTCCATCCATACCTGCGTCCTAACTCCTCTGATCCCCAGGGCCTCATCTGCGCATACATTCCATCATTTGCATAAATCACAGTAACTTTAGATAGGCTTTTGTTTTTTTTAAAGAAAGTACCTTATTGCCCTTTTAAAAAGTGTAATACAATGTTGGTCCTTACCTGAATGTTTATTTTCTGTAGTGGGGTGGAAGGGGCTACAGCTGTAGCGGCTCCCACCGAAACTACAGGAAAACATACTGGTTTTCATAAATATGCAGATGAGATTTGGAGATTAGTTTGTTTTAAAACCTTTGTTTTACTTGGGTCCTATTGTGATCCAATAACTTTGTAACCGAGTGGTATGTAAATTGCATAAACAAACAGAAAAAGCAACCTTAAAAAATGCAATTAAATTTCATCAAACCAAAGTGTAGTGTGGAGAAACATTGAACGGGTATAGTCTGTTAAAAAAAACTGATAGAAAAAAGAAAAAAAAAGATGGTGCGATCTGTATATTAGCAGGAAGGCAGGGTTCGCTTATAACTTCAGTGGCTTTAGATTTCCCTTCCCTTCTCTCCTGCCTTGTGATTTACCAGAATGTGGTCAGCTGAAGCAGTTGATTCTTTATTTTTGCAAGCCATATCACGAATGTGTCACGGCTTGCAAAAGTTTCACAGCTATGATGGCTTTTAACCTTTCAATAGTCCTGAGAAACACAAGGTGCTTCACAAAAGTTGTTGTTCTGGGTGTGGAAGCCGCTGGCTGGGACTCAATCTTTGAAGCTACTTTGGCCTTATAGCGGGGTGTCCAAACTTGGGAACTTTAAGACTTGTGGACTTCAACTCCCAGAATTCCCCAGCCAGCATGGCTGGCTGGGGAATTCTGGGAGTTGAAGTCCACAAGTCTTAAAAGTTCCCAAGTTTGGATACCCCTGCCTTATAGAGTAGGAATTGGAAAAGAGTCGGGGGAAGAGGCCTGAGAAGGCTTTTTGCTCCGTCTCCCTGCCCTCATCCTCCGAGAGCTCATCCTCCTTAAGTTCTCCCTCCTCTGATTCAGAGGACTCATCCTGTTCTTCCTGGTCAGATACCACCTGTCCTGCAGAGGGGCCCATTGGAGCAGGAGCTGGTGGTATTGTTGCAGGAACAGGGTAATTTCAATTGTAATTGGTAAGCCTGTTTGGCTAGTTGCTGCAGTACAGTCACACCGGAGGTCTTTGTGCATAATTAAACCACAAGGAAGTCTTGCAAGGCAACTGATGCCAAGCCCAGAAGCACAAACTGCTGAGAAGATTTGGGGAAGGGGAACCAACCTGACAGCTCCCAGTACTTTCAGACAGCCTGGCCTAATGTGTCAATCCTTGGGGACCAGTTATAGCTTGTAAAAAAGGCAACAATAGCTTAATTAATACGGGTTACAGTGTTGGAATCTTTTCAAACAAAAACATCTAATTTAAGCAGACTGATCCATTTAAAAATACAAATTGAACCACATTTTAGTTCAAATGCATGAAAAATGTCACAAGCTGGCTTGAAATATAAAGTAATTCTGCTTAAAACAGACACATCCTCAGTTATGCTCAGTCTAACAACTTGTGCAGCCCAAACTGACTTTTATCAAAAGGAATTTGTATGTTTTTAATGTAAAACTGACCAAAACCAGAAGATTTGGGATTAGAATTTCCAAATCTTTAGCCTGTACTGAAGACCATCTGGTTCTGAGATTTTTACAAGTCCCATAGACTTAATCAGCAGGATATAAAACTAACTCAAAATCATAACTGCCTTACCTCTTAAAATCCAAGACAATAGTACAAAAACGAATACAACAAAAAAGCAATATAAAGAATAAAACTTTCTGCCAAAATAACAAGGATGGTAAATAATAGAATGATATTAGAGGTTCCCAGGAGCATACAAGTATAATAAATCCAATGAGTTGACCAGATCAATAATCTGCAGCAGAGATCTCCAACCCCCAATCAGTGGACCTACACTGGGGCGTGGCATGTCAGAAACTGGTCCGTGCAAACAAGCAAAGCCCAATCCGCGGAATGCTGGCAGCACATGAAACTATGCCTCCTCTGGTCTGTGGAAAAGCCTCTCTCCACGGAATCGGTCCCTGGGGCCCAAAGATTGGGGGCCACAGATCTACAGGACAAAGCAGTTTTCTCTACCTATTTTCAGCATTCTCTTTTTGATTGAGTGAGTACAAGTGCAGTTCTCTTCATGTACAGTTCAGCCTTCAGTCCCTCTACAAACACTGTTGCTGATATGTACTAAATATTGTCCATTTCATTTTCAATCAAACCTGAAGCATTCGCTGAAAGGTACAATGATCCAAAAGTAATACAAAGGGCCAGCATTCAATGGATTTGAATGAAGCATGCGCAGAACAGAGAAAAAGAAAACTACGTATTGAAAGAGAGTTCATCTTGAGCCCTAACTTTTTAACTATATTCAAAATCTTCCTTTTTATAAAAGATAAATAATTCTATATAGAATAGAATATAAAGATGTAATATCATTGGATGATTTCAGGATGATGTAATGAAATGCCATAATATAAATTTACTTCAAATTTCATATGCCTTACATTGAAAGGATGTAATAATAGCTAGGCTTAATGGATATTTAATAATTATAACAATTTGTATACATGTATATTAGATTGATGATACTAATAATGGGAAAAAACATGGAATTGAAAATTATTAGAGAATGTTATCAATGCTAAAATAATAGAATGAATTAGAATAGGATAACAAAATAACTCTTCATTATTGGATATATTGAAGATGATATAATGAATCATTATAATATAAATGGTTATATATTTAGAATACCTTGTTTAAAATGGAGAAAGAACGTTGGTCTTACCTGAACGTTTTTTTCTGGAGATGTGGAGGGAGGGGTCACAGCAGGGTTATCGCAGCCTGATTGGTCCATTTGACTGAGAGAAAGCTTCTTAACCTTCGGCTTCTCCCGTTGGTTCCCAGTTTCCGCAATGTCACGGTCAGCACCTGTAAATTAAACACAAACAAGGGCAAGCCCCCCCGGGGCCTCCCGATTCTACACCTCCCGGACCCTGTCTAACTAACTAGGGCGGGAATGTGACCCCTCCCTCCACATCTCCAGAAAAAAACGTTCAGGTAAGACCAACGTTCTTTTTCCAGTAGTGTGGAGGGAGGGGTCACAGCAGGGACATACCCACGCTACATCCCTGGGCGGGCAGACTGGGTCCCAGGTGAAGAATCGGCCACCACCCTCTGAAGGACCCTCCGGCCAAACGATGCCTCAGCCGAGGCATAAACATCCAAACGATAATGCCTAATAAAAGGCGTGGGGGAAGCCCAGGCAGCCGCCCTACAAATATCCTCTAAGGGCGCCCTGGTGGCCCAGGCCGCAGAAGTAGCGGCACTGCGGGTGGAGTGAGCAGTGATCCCTGATGGGGGGGGCTTCCCGGAAGCCCCATAAGCCTCAACTATGGCCAACCTTATCCACCGTCCTATGGTGGAAGAAGACACCTTGCGTCCTAACGAGCCTGGGTGAAAAGAAACAAACAACGCCTCGGTCCTCCTAATGCTCTCCGTTCGCTTTAAGTATATGCGAACCGCCCGGCGGACATCTAGCTTATGCCACACTAACTCCTGCTCCCTCGAAGGGTTGGGACAGAAATTCGGGAGCACGACTTCCTGTGCCCTGTGAAACTGTGAATTCACTTTCGGAATGAACGAAGGATCTAAACGAAGGACCACCCTGTCCTGGTGAATTACACACAGGTCACTGCGGGAAGAAAGGGCCCCCAACTCTGAAATGCGCCTGGCCGATGTAATGGCCACTAAAAACACCACCTTAAGGGTAAGCAGACGCATATGTATTGTCCTAAGTGGCTCGAACGGGGAGCCCGTCAGAGCCTGGAGAACCAAGGTCAGATCCCAGGTCGGAAATCTATGAACCGGAGGTGGACGGATATTAGCCGCCCCTTTCAGAAAACGCTTAATCAGGGGGGAACGGGAAAGAGTCGGAGAACCTTCCCCCCCCCAAAATGGTGGCCAAGGCCGCCACCTGTCGCCGGAGAGTATTATGCGACAAGCCGTCCTCCAATCCCTTCTGGAGGAATTCCAACACATCCGGGACGGTAGCCCTAGAGGGATCCAACCCCAGTGGAACACACCATTTTGCAAACGCCTTCCACGTGGCGTTGTAAATCCTAACCGTGGAAGGCCTCCTAGACGCCTCTAAGGTGGCTATGACTCCCGATGATAGCCTCCGCCCCCTCAAAATCCCCCGTTCAAGAGCCAAGCGGTCAGATGAAGCCACTGTGGCTCTGGGTGATCCACGGTACCCTGACGCAGAACGACCTCCCCTGGGGGAATCCTCCATGGATCTACGACCGACAGCTGGACCAGGTCCGCGAACCATGGTCTCCTCGGCCAGTACGGGGCTAGCAGGATAACGAGAGCCCTCTCTGTGACTACCTTCCTTATCGTTCGGGGAATGAGGGGAAGGGGAGGAAATGCATAAAGAAGGCCCGGAGGCCACTGGCTCCTGAGGGCGTCCGCTCCTTCCACCGAGGGAGTCTGGAATCGGGTGAAGAAACGCGGCAGCTGGGCGTTCTCGGGTGAGGCAAACAGGTCCACCAGCGGCAAGCCGAATCTGATGCAGATCTTCCGGAACAGCTCCGTGCCCAGTTGCCACTCGCCCTCGTCCAGAGTCGTGCGGCTCAGCCAATCCGCCTGGAGATTCGACACTCCCGAGATGTGCTCCGCTACGATCGAGGCCAAATGCCTCTCCGCCCATAGGCCCAACAACTGTGCCTCCCGCCAGAGAGCGCGGGAGTGGGTGCCCCCTTGGCGATTGACATGGGCCTTCGCCGCCACATTGTCCGTGAGCAGGAGAACATGGCGCCCCCGCAGGTGATGACGAAAAGTCCTGAGGGCAAGTCTGGCGGCTTTCAGCTCCAGCCAATTGATGTTGTGGCGGAGATCCGAGGCAGACAAACGTCCCTGGGTCATGTCGGAGTCCATCACGGCCCCCCAGCCGAAGAGGCTGGCATCCGTCATCACTGTGACTCTCTCAGGCTCCCAAAAACAGGCCCCCTGTTGCAGCGCTGGGGACAACCACCACCGAAACGAGAGTCTCACCTCCACCGGTAGAGGAACTGGCCGCAAGGAGTTGCTCATCATCCTTCTCTGGACCGGGATTAAGGCCCACTGGAGAGGTCGCAGGTGGAGCCGGGCCCAGGGCACTATCCCTATGCAAGAGACCATCTTCCCCAGGAGTTGAGACAAGGTCAGGATGGAAACAGACCGTCTTTTTTGTACGGAGGAGACCAGCTGGCGTAGGCTGGACAAGCGTTCTGGAGACAGGCGGACCCTCCCTGACTCTGAGTCTATCACTGTCCCTAGGTGTAGGATCTGCCTGGATGGGGACAGGTGGCTCTTGGGAAAGTTCACGGAAAACCCCAACGCCTGAAGCCAACGGATCGTTAGCCGAAGATCCGACTTGGCTCTGGATAGGGACCCTGCCTGAACAAGGACGTCGTCCAAGTAGCACTGAAGTCTCACCGGAACGGAACGCAGGTAAGCCGCCAGTGCTGCCAGGACTTTGGTGAACGTCCGCGGAGCTGAGGCCAGACCAAACGGGAGAGCCCGGTACTGGTAATGCCTGCCCCGGTGAGAGAACCTGAGATAACGCCGGTGAGGCTGAAGGATGGGGACATGGAGATAGGCCTCCGTCAAATCTACCGAGGCCATGTAATCCCCCTTCCGAATGCCCTGCAGAATGGATTTCAGGGACGCCATCTTGAACCGCCTGTATACTAGGTAGCGGTTCAGGCGTTTCAGGTTGAGGATCGCCCTCCAACCCCCCGAGGATTTTGGAACTACGAACAGGTGGGAGTAGAAGCCCAGACCCCTCTCCGGCTCCGGAACGACCTCCACCGCCCTGATTTCTAGAAGATGGGCGACCGCGAGGTCCATGAGGCGACGTCGCTTCGGATCCCGAGCCGGGGGAAAAACTTTGAAAAAACTTGGGGGTTTGGAGAGGAATTCTAACCTTAGGCCGTGGCGAACGGTCGCCCTGACCCAACCGTCTGACGTGATCCGATCCCACTCGTCCGCATACAGTGCCAGGCGGCCTCCGATGGGATGACTCGGGTTCGAGTCATTTCCCTCTGCGGAAGGGGCGGCCGCCCCCCCCACGAAAGGGCCGCTTGGACTGCGGCTGATATCTAGAACGGTCCTGAAAACTCTGTCTATTGAATGACCTGTCCTGCCTGTACGGTTGGTATCGCTGGTCCTGATCCCTGTCATAAGACTTGAACTGGGGCCTGCGATAGGGATGACTACGGGACTCCGCCTTCTTGGTGGATGTAGGCATAACTTTCTTTTTATCTTTGTTTTCCACCAAAATCGGGTCTAAGGAAGCCCCGAACAAATTTGGGCCCTCAAAGGGGGCAGCTACTAGATCCCACTTGGCCTTATAGTCCATCTGCCAGTTCCTGAGCCACAGGAGCCTACGAGAGGCCACAGAGGTGGCCAAAGCACTTGAACCAAATCTAACAGCGTCTAGGGTCGCATCAGCCGAATACTGACACGCTGCCATTATTTTAGCCAAATCCTGGTGAACCCGCTCATCTTGGATCGGAATACGATCCTGAAGCTGGCGAAGCCACATAACCGTTGTACGGTTGAAGTACGAGGCGGCAGCTGCCGCCCGCACCGCCCATGCTGAGGCCTTGAAATTTTTACGTAAAGTGAGCTCCGCCCTCTTGTCCTCTGGTTTAAGCTTGTCTGCCGCGTCCCCCGAAACCACTGGGGAAGATGAGACTAAAGCTGCTATGGGCTGATCTATACTCGGAAGCTGAATAGCCTGCACAAACGACTTTTCCATGTTATAGGCGCGACGGTCGTTGCTGCCAGGCGGAGAAAAGTTAGAAGGACGGGCCCACTGACTAGTAGCTACCTCCAAAAACAGGGGAGGAGCAGGGATCTCCTCCTTATTGGTGGCTGTCGCTGAGAACATGACCATGTCCGGATCAGTGGGCGGCGGGACTGTGGGGTCCCCAGTGCCCACTTTGGTGGTCCTCCTAGCCTTCTTAAGCAAAGGTTTGAACATGGCCTGGAGGAACAGGTTTGAGGAACGAGGCGGCTCGGGGGCCGCATCCTCCTCCTCCGAAAACCCCCAATCATCCCTCCTTGCCTCCCCCCTTGAGGAGACTTCACTCATGAGGGAGGGAGAGGAAGCCCTAGACCTAGATCTACCAAAAGGAGTAAGCCTACTGTGATGATACGGCCTGTCCCTTTGGGCTATGCCCCTAGAGATGGCCGCGGAAATAAGCCTTTTGAGGTTCTCAGGGAGGTGTTCCAGATCCTCCTCATCGCCCTCTGAATCATAATCTGGTGCCACATGGGCCCTGCTACGTTTACTGCCCCTACTCGGGCCTGCAGAGGTACCCTCCAGTGGGTCCTCCCTATCTGCCCCTCTAGTCCCCCGGGAAGGAGAAGGAGAACGAGGATCCCCCCGCCCCTGACTCCTATCAGATCTACATGAGGAGGCAGATGAAGATGAAGGGCTAAACCCCCTGGCCACAGGAGGAGAAGGGCAGGAAGCCAAAGGACGTGGGGATCTGGATCTAGGCCCAGGATCCCGGGCCTGCCTTTTCTCAGCCCTTTCAATAACTTTTTCAATGGCCCTGGATCACCTGAGCTCATCTCTCTGCAGAGCCCTTGAAGGCCTTTCCTCTGCGCAAGGCCGAGGAGCTCGAGGCCTAACTGTGGGGGTGGGATCCGCCCTATCTTCGCCCGCCTGAGATGGCGTGGCCTGCTGGGACTCTGATCTCTCCGCCATCGCCCCACTCACGTGCTCCAGGTGGTGAACAGACCGAAAAAACAGGGAAAATAAGCAGCCACAGCCCTTTAGCTGGTGAGAAACGCCTGCTCCGGGCTCCCTGCGACGCTGCCACTCGCCCCAACACGTTCCTCCGGCCTCTACGTGCTGCAGGCCCAGCCACGTGTGTCAAAATGGCCGCCGGCTTCTTTGGGCGGTCCTCCGACAAAGCGCGCCCAAAAATGGCCGCCGACCTCGACTGACGCTTCCTGAGCCTCTGGGCGGCCGCTCGCAAGCTCGCCGCCCCGATCCTAGCCAGCACTCACTGAGGGAGCCTAAAAACCCCCGTAGGCAATAAAAACTCTCCCGCGCCTCTGCCGCGAGCTGCAACCGGCCCCGGGATTAAGGCGACATGAAAAGAAGCCGATCTGCCGCTTTCGCGCCGAAAAACCCCAGCGCGCTGCGGCTCCAGTCAATTTAAACGTGTCGCTGCAGACTAGGCAGCAAAAGAGGTAACAGGATCGCCCAGCACGCCCGAGACTCCAGGCATCAGTCCGGGCGATCCCCTTGGGAGAGGGAAGGCATGGAACGCCCCCCCCCCCGTCTCTCAGCCTTCCGAGGGCAGTAAACAACAGCCCTGCAAGGCAGACCAACTATAAAAAATCTGTAAATTTAGAATGTTCAATTTTTACTAAATCCAATACTAAAATAGCTATAAAAACTCTCTAACTAGGAACCAAACCTGAGTCTTGGACCTTGACTGAGAGGAAACTGGGAACCAACGGGAGAAGCCGAAGGTTAAGAAGCTTTCTCTCAGTCAAATGGACCAATCAGGCTGCGATAACCCTGCTGTGACCCCTCCCTCCACACTACTGGAAAAACAATAGTGACAATCAAATAAAGGAAGCATAATAACAATGTATACAAAGATACTTGATTGAAAATATGTGAATTTTGATAAAATTCAAGTGATGACTATGGAAAGGACGCAGAAAGACCTTGTAACCAATCGATACACTGTATGTAGTTGAAGAGGCTTTTATGTTATATGTGTTGTGTGTTTGTGTTTGTTTTAAAATAAAAATTTTATTAATAAAAAAAAAATCTTCCTTCTTGTGAGTTGACAAACGAAGGCGCAGTCTCTCTCCTCGGGACCTCAGCAATCCAAAATGGCATTTGCCTCTCAGTGTCATCTTGTGCTCGCAGTCAATGTGGCAACAAGAGTTTTCTCTCTTTGTCTAGCAGATGAATGGTCACTCCACCCCAGTGGCTCTTAGCACACATTCATCTGTCCCCAAATACACAGGCTTAGCTTCTGATTCACCAGGACAATGTTATGCAGATCACTGATTTGGTTCAGATGCAAAAATAGTCCGGGAGCAGCTTAGAAACGTGGAGAGAATCCAGACTGGTGTCCAGCTGTCACTGCTCTCCCACTTCCTTCCTACTGAATATTCATGGTTTTAATGGGAAATTTAATCATCACAATGTGGGGTAACCAAAGATGTATCAATCAATGATAAGTTGTAGCTACGATGGAGAAAAGAAAAGAATGAAAACAGATTCACTCTCTCTTATTCTTCCATTGCTTAATTAATATAAATGAAACAAATACAGGAAGTCATATAACCACAGCTGAGCCAAACATTTCTGTTCTTAAGTGAGATATTTGTTAAGTGAGTTTTGCCCATTTTACAATTTTTCTTGCCACTTTTGTTAAGGGAGTCACTGCAATTGATCAGTTAGCAACCCCGTTGTTTAAGTGAATTTGGCTTTCCCATCGACTTTGCTTGCCAGAAGGCCACAGAAGGTAAATAGCATGACCCCGGGATAACGCAGCTGTCATAAATTTGAAGCATCCAAATGTAAATCACATGACCACGGGGATGCTGCAATGGTCATAAGTGTGAAAAATAGTCACGAGTCATTTTTTTTCCAGTGAAGTTGTAACTTCGAGCAGTCACTAAATGAACTGTTGTAAGCCAATGACTACCAGTTCATTGTTTTAATCCTTGACCAAAACCCTACTTGCAAGGTGCTCTCAATAATAAGCTCTTTAAGATCAAACACCAAGATAGGCAAATACCCACACAGCACACTGTGTGTTCAAAAACATTTGTGGGTGGTTCTAAGAGAAAGAAACAATATATTTTGTTCTGGTTCAAACATAAAGGTTTTGGCCAGAATTTAATCGGAGGATGAGATGAAAACTCTGGGTCAAACAGCAAATGCAGAAGCGCAAAAGACCCCCACCAGGGATGATCTAGGTTTCCGGAATGGGACAACTTGCCACAACTAACTTGCCACAGCCAATTTGCTGCAGGACAATTTAACAATTCAATTTAATTATTCGAAATTAATTTAAAATTATTTTTTACTTTTTGTCAATCACATTTAATTCCATCCTTCCTTTGACCTCTTTTCTTTAATGATTCTATTCCATTTCTTTGATAATTAGTGTCACTCTTGACCCACAGTGAATTGGTTGGCCGTGGCGAGTTGTTTGTGAATTGTCATAGACTCCTGTGCCTCTGCTATTATTCCTCCTCACCCACTTAAAACCTGGAATCTGAAGCTAAACTGAAGTCCACAGCTGATGAAGCAGAAAAACACAGCCGCCAAGTGATACAGTTTGCTGTTTCTGAGCTAACTAAGAATATTTCACACAGAGAAGTTCCCCTTTCTGTAGAAGATGGAACTCCACAAAATATCAGCCAATGAACTGCGGCAAGCAAAAGAAAACTTCATTTTTGTGTAGTGGTCATCAACAAACACAAGATTATTGTTAAAGCTTGGTGACTTAGTCCAACACGATTTTCAGGATGGCTGGAACAATGAGATTAAAGGAAACTGGAACAAAGGCCTTGGAGAAGCAGTGAGCGTCTACCTGCTCAACGATCTTGTACAGGTAGTCCTTGACTTATGACTATTCATAATTATGATTGTGCTGAAAGAAAGGGCATATGGCCTGTACTCAATGCTACGGCCACTGCAGTGCCCCCGAGGTCACACAATGAAAATTCAGGCACTTGGCTATCTATCCCTCCGCTCTTACGACTACAGGTAGTCCTCAGCTTACAACAGTTCACTTAGTGACTCTTCAAAGTTACAACGGCATTGAAAAAAGTGACTTATGACCATTTTTCACACTTGTGACCGCTGCAGCATCCACATGGTCACATGTTTTACATTCGGATGCCTGGCAACTGGTTCATATTTATGATGGTCGCGGTGTTCCTAGGATCACGTGATCTCCTTTAGCGACCTTCGGACAAGCAAAGTCAATGGGGAAGCCAGATTCGCTTAGCAACCACGTTTACTGCAGTGATTCACTTGGCAAACGTGACAAGAAAAGTTGTGATATGGGGGGGAAACTGACTTAACAAATTTCTCACCTAGCAACATAAATTCTGGGGCTCAATTGTGGTCGTAAGTCGAGGACTACCTGTACAGTGATGCTGCAGCTCCCCTCCATCTGGGTCCCAGAGCCTTGGGCCTCCTCCCTGCCTTGGCATGCCTTGCTCCCCTTCCCTCTTCTGAAGACTGCCTCTCCAAGGCAATGCGCAGCTTTCCTCCAGAGAAGCCCCTCACAACTATCCCAAGAAATGGACGAATGACCATTGGCTTACCTGAAGGGTCCTTTTCTGTACACCGCGGGAGAGTCCAAGCAATGGGTTAATTCAGTCTGCTTGCCCTTAGGACTGAGGAACTATTTTTCCTTAAGCCACACCTCCTCCTGGTGTGCTCAATCCCCCAGAATTCTTAGAAGGAGTCAGTTCGTGCGGACGGAGCGAAGCGTCCAAGATGATGTACTGTTGACACGAGGAACCCGAATCCCGGCCTTGAGAGCCAGGGTGGGTTGGACTCTCCCGCGGTGTACAGAAAAGGACCCTTCAGGTAAGCCAATGGTCATTTTCCTGTACACCGCTTGGAGAGTCCAAGCAATGGGACATACCAAAGTTATTGTCCATCTGGGTGGGCAGAAGAAGGCTCCCGGGATTCGGTCTCTGACACAACCGCCTGGAGCACACGCCTGCCGAAAGACGCCTCAGCCGAGGCGAAAATGTCCAGTTTATAGTGTCGCACAAATGGAGAAGGAGAGGACCATGTAGCGGCCCTGCAGATGTCCAGGATCGAGGCCTGGGTGGCCCAGGCCGCTGAAGTAGCAGCACTTCGTGTGGAGTGTGCAGTGATGCCGCGCGGAACGGCCTTGGATTGACTTTCATAGGCAGTCGCAATGCAAGCGCGAAGCCACCTGCCAATTGTGGAGGAAGTGACCTTCTTCCCTAGGGAACCGGGCTGGAAGGAGAGGAAAAGAGCCTCTGACTTCCTGAATTCCGCAGTACGAGCGATGTAGACCTTCAGGGCCCTCCTGACATCAAGATTGTGCCAGGATCGCTCTCTGGGATGCGACGGATGAGGACAAAAATTTGGCAACACAATGTCTTGCGCTCTATGGAACCATGAGTTTACTTTGGGGGTAAAGGTCGGGTCCAGCCTCAAAATGACCCTGTCAGGGTGGATGACGCACAGATCCTGGCGAACAGAGAGAGCCGCCAGCTCCGAAATCCGGCGAGCTGACGTGATGGCAATCAAGAAGGCCGTCTTCAGCGTCAGGAATCGAAGAGAAGTAGTGCGTAAAGGCTCGAATGGAGGGCCAGAGAGGGCCCGCAGGACCACGGACAGCTGCCAAGTAGGGTAGCGATGAACGGTGGGAGGGCGAAGGTTAGAGGCGCCCTTGAGGAAAAGACGCACCTTCGGGATCTTGCTGAGAGGCAAAAGGTGGTCGCCCGACCAGACAGTAGACAAAGCCGCCACTTGGCGTCGAAGGGTGTTCGGGGCCAGGCCCTTGTTGAGTCCCGCTTGAAGGAAGTCAAGCACTCTGGGAACCGGCGCGGTCGTCGGCTCGATGAGCAGCTCCTCACACCACTTGGCGAAGGCGGCCCAGGACGCATCATAAATCCTAGTGGTTGAAGGGCGTCTAGCCGCCTGAATGGTGTTCACTACCTCCTCCGACAGGCCTTGGTCTTTTAATTGGTCCCCCTCAAGTGCCAGACGGCCAACTGGAGCCACTGGGGCTCTGGGTGAATCACGGCCCCCTGGCTGAGGGAGATCTGGTCCGGAGGAATGCGCCACGGAGGAGACACCGACAGGTGGACAAGGTCGGCAAACCACGACCTGCGGGGCCAATGCGGGGCCACGAGAAGGACCTCTGCTCCCTCTGCGATGACTTTGGAGATGAATAGAGGAAGGAGAGGCAGGGGAGGGAAGGCATACAGTAGCTCGCGGGGCCACTTGCAACGCAGAGCGTCTGTCCCCTCCGCCCCCGGGGTGAAGAACCGGGAGTAGAAGCGGTCGAGCTGCTTGTTGTCCCTGGACGCAAACAGGTCTACGGCCGGAGTCCCGAATCTGTCGGACATCTGGTGGAACAGGCGAGGGTCCAGTTTCCACTCCGCAGGATCTATGGTCGTCCTGCTCAGCCAGTCGGCCTGTGTGTTGTCCACTCGGGAGATATGGTCGGAGCGAAGGGATTCCAGATGGCGCTCCGCCCAGCGTCCCAGGGACTCCGCCTCTCTCATCAGTGCTCTGGATCTGGTGCCGCCCTGGCGGTTGATGTGGGCCTTGGTGGCCACATTGTCCGTCATCAGAAGCACATGTTGACGATGGATGGACCGGCTGAAATGGCGCAGGGCCAGGCGAGCAGCTCTCAGTTCCAGCAGGTTGATGCTGTAGCTGGTTTCCACTTGGGACCACTTGCCCTGAACAACCAGGGACCCCATGTGGGCTCCCCAGCCGGAGAGGCTGGCGTCTGTGGTGATGATCAACCTCTCGGGCTCCTTGAACAGGTGGCCCTTGAGGATGGCCGGAGACACCCACCAGCGGAGAGACCTCCTCACGTCCGGGGGAACTCGAATCGGCTTGGTAGAGTTGCTCCTGGATGCCCTCTGGTGCGGCAGCAGCAGCCACTGAAGAGACCTGGAATGCAGGCGGGCCCACGGCACGATGGAAATGCAGGAGATCATTTTTCCCAGCAGCTGCGACAGAAGGACCACTGGAGCCTGCCTCAAGCTCAACACCTTGTGGGTCATGGACCTTAGACCGGTCAACCTGTCTCGGGAAAGGAAAACCCTGCACAAGTTGGTATCTATCACCGCCCCCAGGTGTACAAGTCTGTTGGTTGGAATGAGATGGCTCTTCTCTAAGTTTAGAGTGAAGCCGTGGTTTCTGAGGGATCTCATAGTGGTTTGGAGATCTCGAAGGGCCTGCTGCCTGGACGACGACTGGATCAGGATGTCGTCCAGGTAGCACTGGAGCCTTATGGGCCTGCGTCTTAGCTGAGCCGCCACTACCGCCAGCACTTTGGTAAACGTCCGAGGAGCGGACGAGAGGCCGAATGGAAGAGCTTTGTACTGGAAGTGGCGACCCGCATAATAGAAGCGCAGGAACTTCCTGTGCTGAGGACGGATGGGGATGTGAAGGTATGCCTCTTTGAGATCTATAGATGTGAGAAGATCTCCCTGTCGAATCCCCGCCAGAATGGTCTGCAGAGACTGCATCTTGAACCTCCGGTAGGCGATATGCCTGTTGAGGTTCTTGAGGTCCAAGATGGCTCTCCACCCCCCCGAGTTCTTTGGCACCAGGAAGAGGATGGAGTAAAACCCCCTCCCCTCTTCGCCTTGGGGAACTGGTTCCACGGCCCTGATGTCTAGGAGATGACGGACTTCCTGGTCCATACGCTGCCTCTTTTGGGGGCAGGACGGGACAGGGCACCGGATGAAGGTCCGAGGGGGAAGGGACAGGAATTCCAGGGAGAGGCCTTCCCTGACTGTCTGCAGAACCCAAGCATCCTCGGTGTTCTGGGCCCAATGGGAGGCGAACAGCTGGAGGCGACCCCCGATGGGCGCCAAGCCCTGGCAGTCACTTTGACTTACGGAACGGCCTGTTGGAGGCCCCACCGCGGTTATACTTGCGGAAGCCGAACTGCTGCCTGCCTCTGTCCCGAAAGGGCGCTCTGTCTTGGGACCTGTCGCCCTGCTGGCCGAAGGACCTATTAGAGGGAGAGAAGGAAGAGGCAGAGGTGGAAGGCTCGGAGGCACGAAAGGACTGCCTCCTAGAGTAGGGAGCGGCCTTACGTTCCTGCTTTTTGTTTAGAGAAGGTAGGATCTTCCTCTTGTCCTTGGACTCAATAAGGAGAGGATCCAGGGACTCGCCAAACAATTTGGACCCCTTAAAGGGGGCGGAAGCCAGTTTCCATTTGTTTTTCTGGTCCGCTTGCCAATGTCGGAGCCAGATCAGTCGACGGGAAGTTATGTTAGAACCGAGGGCCCTGGAGGCAAATTTGGTGGCATTGAGGGACGCGTCAGCGGCATACTGGGAGGCCGCGATTATTTTTGACACGTCCTGGTGGAGACGGATGTCTCCCGCCGGAAGCTTGTTTAGGAGCTCGCGCAGCCAGATCACAGAGGCCCTATTAAAAAAGGAAGCGGAAGAAGAGGCCCTGATGGCCCAGGCAGCCGCCAGATGGGTCTTGTGGCACGCCTTTTCCGCCTTCTTGTCCTCCGCCTTAAGGCCTTCCAGGAGGTCGGCCGGTAGAGAGGAGTTGGAAGTGAGCGCAGCGATGGGCGGGTCGACAGTGGGAAGGGCCAGAAGGTCCTCCAACACTGGCTCCATAGTATAAAGCTTCCTATCTACCCCGCTGGGAGAGGATTGCGTGGCAGGCTGAGCCCACTGGCGCTGGATTAAGTCGAGGAACAGCCCCGGGACCGGAACCAGCTCTTGCTGGGGCGTTGGCACATCAAACATGACCGCATTGGGATTAGCCGGAGGGGCATCATCCGCCGGCGCGGTCGGCTTGGGCTTGATCCCCACCCTGGTGGCAGCCTTGACCTTGTGAAGGACCGATTTAAAAAGGCTGGGCTTGAAGAGACCCGCAAAGGCGGGCGCTTCGGGGGGAAGGTCCTCGTCGTCCGAGAGGCCTAGCACCTCCGGGTCAGGGTCCTCAATGGCAGAGGCCTCGCTGACCACCGAGGATTCCAGGGAAGGATGGCGAGCACGCTTGCTTGGGGGCGGAGCTGCCTGATCGGGTTTGGGACCCCTAGGGGCCGCTGCGGTAGGGCTTTTAAATTTCATGGCCTCCGTGATGCCCTTGGCAATGGCGCGGGCCATTAGCTCCTGCATGCGGGGCGATAACTCCTCAGAGTCAGAATCGGGATCCAAGCCCTCTTCTAGGGGGGGTGAAGCCTCACCCTGCATATCGTCTATGCTAGCATCCCCAGGGGGAGGAACCTGTTCACAGGCCCAAGAAGGGGCCGGGGAAGCCGGCTCTGCAAATGACCTATTAGGGGATAGGTCCTGGGATTCCACCTCCTCGGCGAGGACCGACTGGAGATCTTCCCGGGAGGGAGGGGCTCCTGAAAGGGACTGCACCCTGTCTGCCTGGCGTCTGGCCTTCTCGAATTGCTTGTCAAGGGCCCGCTGGCGCCTTTCAGCATCCTTGGCCTCAGCTACCGAAGGGGTTCTGGAACGCTGTTTCCCAGAGCTACCCCCACCACTCTTGCCCGCACCCCCACTCCCCGAAGAGGAGGAACCCTTGCTAGGGGCCTGCGAGAGGCTCGGCCTAGCGTCTTGGGAATCGGGAGGACTGGGCAGGTCCATAGTCAATGACCACACAAGATGGAGCAAGGCTATGATAAGGCAGAAGGATATAGACTGGTTGCTGTAATGGGAAACAAAACGAAATGAATCGTTAAAATTGCCATATATACAATTAATCGAATCAATACTATGAAATCATCCCATGTTTCACACCAGTCGGAGGCCCAGGGGTAGGATTGGGGCCTGCACCGAGGTGCAAGGCTCCGCAGGAGAAGCAGGGAGGAGAATGACTATAGAAAAAATCTTTAGGCCTGCGCTTACTTAAGGCCTCCTCCCTGAGCCGGTATGATGACCGTTGGAATGGCACAGGAACCAGCGCCGCTCGCAAAAATAGACAAAGGGCGAAGGTGGCGATCCTAGCCCGAGAAACCCTTGCTAGGCCCTGCCACCTCCAGCGGCCTCCTGACAACGAGGCTGATGCAAAATGGCGGCCATGGCTGGGCGCGCTATTTTCGCGCCTAAAAATGGCCGCCGCAACAGCGTGGGGCTAAGGGAGAGCGAGGGGCGAACGCGCCTCGCAATGGCGACGATCGCCCACTCCTCCCTGCGGCAGAGGTCCTCTAGCAGGCCGGGGAGCGAAAATACTTCGACTAAAATAACAAACGAGGGGCCTGGGGACTTAGGAACCTCGCCGCTGCAGCCGCGCCGTTTTAAACGACAAGCGGCAGGCCTCCGAAGCCGTCCCAAGAGGATCGGCTGAGGGGCACCCCCCACCACCTTCCAGCTTACCTCCTGGCCTTCAAGTGCAGAATTGAAGAGAGAAACGTCTCACGAGGTTGGGGAATATTAGAGAAAAAACTTTAAACGCAATTAGAGAGTCCAAGCCAAAAAAAGGATCAATTTAGCTCAGAGCTCTAACTAAATACGTCCAAACGGGCTGACTGAGGAAGAATTCTGGGGGATTGAGCACACCAGGAGGAGGTGTGGCTTAAGGAAAAATAGTTCCTCAGTCCTAAGGGCAAGCAGACTGAATTAACCCATTGCTTGGACTCTCCAAGCGGTGTACAGGAAAAATTCTGGATCCGTCCACAATTCTTGTGATCTCAGAAGAGCACAATTTTTCAAATCACACAATTTGGAATGTTGATGATGATGTACTTCTGAGCGAATGCACAAATGGTGCCCACTTCCAGAATGGCAGAAGGTCGCACGTCGCATCAGCTGGGTGCTCTTTCAAAAAGGTGAGTTTTGGTAATTGGGGCAAAGCGTGATGCAGCAGGGAGGAGACCCAAGGCCTGAAGGGACCCAGAAGCAAGCCCAAGGCTTGTGGGACCCTACAGGGTGGGAAGCTATGCAAGGGGGGAGGGGGCTCAGTGGGGGGAGAGACCCAGCATAGCCCACCTGAGAGAGGTGGCCTGGGCCTGCACTGGGCCATCCCAACCTCCAGACATCCGTGCTCAGATTACTGACCTAGCATTTAGTTAACAGCCACCGCAAAGAAAGCTGGGACTGCAGTGGTGGGCCAGCCATGTGGACATTTCGTTTAATGAGTGCAATAACTTACAACCATAATTCCAGGCTCAATTTTGGTCATAATTTGGAGGATTGCTTGTATTTAGCAACTTGTTTTGCGCCTTACAAATTCCCCAAAATAGTAGTTCTCCCATTTTTTTGCAAGAAGCTCCCTCTACTTCCAGTAAATCTAAAGTAAAATACCAGATACAAGGAAATGGATATAACTACAGGCAGAGACTTGAACCATATTGCAAAAGTTTTCTACACACCTCATCTCTTTCAGAAGAATACTTAGCCAACAGTAACTCCAAGATCTTTAGAAAGGTTGTTACATTAGCAAAAAAAAACCTCCCTCAATTATGCAGAACTTAGGTAAAAGCTGTAACTAGTTTCTCAAAATTTTAAGATATTGTTTAGGAGGAATATGAAAAACCGGCTGATAAACGCAGGTGGAAATATTCAGTAGACAGAAGTACAAAGAATTTGCTAGCTCTGAAATTGCTCTTTGAAGGAAAAATTAAGCCTATTTCATAGCTGAATACTACGCTGCAGCCCAAGAGAGACATTATTGACGATTCTGTGCTTTTTGATACAGATATAGCTGTTATTCAAAGAGAAGCAGAAAGGAAATTAAGCAATTGTGCATCCAGCAAAAAGCCTTTTCTCAACCACTAGATCACAAGCTCCCGTTCTCCGCATTCCTCATTTTAATTTGAAAGTTTTACTTAAATCAGAAATACTTTATGCTGCCCAGCCAAAATCCCATGCAAATTGTAGCGACTTAATTTTTTGGGGGACAAAACAGGCAGCGCTGCAGGGACTACTGTCCAGTTAAAACTCTTATTAACAAGAATGAAGTCCAAGACTTACACACATTTAATAATGCAGTGGGGGAGGGAAGCTCCAACCGAGTCTGATTGCTTTCTGGGGAGCATCTACTATATATACAGATGTATAATGACAAGTGTGACATCTCTTTTTTTAAAAAAAGTGCTGTATGGGCACGGTGAAAGCAAGGACGGTTTGCGAGAGTAGAAAGAGGTATATACAGTTAATAACGTTGATGTAAACTAGATTTAGCAGCCCATCTTTTTCTTAAGGTTAGTCTGCTTATTATTTCAGACAGTCTTTCCGCACTCTGCACAATATTGCCTACCACAAAAGGGAACAGTGTGACAGTCACAGAACACAGAACATCTACACGTATGTGTATGTATGATGCCAGTATCTTTATAGTAGTTAAATATAATCTCAGCCTTTACTTTCAGTCTATCTCCTCAAATTGTCAGACCCTCTGATCTTAACTGCTTGCCCCCATTCCCAGGTCTAGGAAGCAAAAGCAGACACACACACACACACACACACACAGCATTGCAAGGCGGGTTCCATGAACGGCTTTTCTAAGATAGGTATTCAAAAACTGAATAATGGAAGCGCTGAAGCTAGCTTGGAATAAAACCGCTAGGGCGCTCAAGGCTCGGCAGTTAAAACAGAAGCATGACTCATCACCGCAGCTATTTATTACATTCTGGTTACAAAAATGCAGAGGTAGGGATGGATCTGCTTAACTAAGTTTCTCAAAAGAGAGGGGCGGGAGGGGGGGGCCATCCTGTTTGAGGCCACCTTCCGGCCTGATGGGAATCTCTGTAAGAGGCAGACCTGGGAAGACTCAGCCATCTTGGTTTGAGATCTGACAGCTCCAGCAGGATTGCCTACATCCTGTTCAGGCTCTGTTGGAAATAGGTAACTACCTGTTTACTACATTTTTATTGGGAGGTACTCATTAATGAGCCTTAACTAATGAGCTAAACAGCTGTACTAACTGCTTAATGACTGAAACTATCCTGGTGATATTGCTGAAGAACTCCAGGTGCCATCTGCTCACTGCAATCTCCAGGCAGACAGTAAAATGATAATGTCTATCTGATCGCAAAGTACGCAAGGAAGCCGAAGTATTTTTTTTTTAAAGCAAATAAACCCACAAACCATTTTGAACCAGTGCTCTTTGTGCAACAAATAAACAAAATGTCAACTGCGAAAGAACAATAGGGACTCATGGAAGGATTTTCATGCTGAAAGTATAAGTACAGTATGTAAAGATCTGTTTAAGGCACATAGACAAGAGCTTTTGTAGACACACAAAACTGTTGTGTGCCAACTCTGGGAACATCTGGGAACACTGCTACTGGTCCCAGTTTTGCTTAACTCTCTTAGAACTTTTTCCCCGCAGTGACGATTCCCAGAATGAGGCGCTCCTGTCTGATACAGCAACTGAGAAGTCTATTATTATTATTATTATTATTATTATTATTATTATTATTATTATTATTATTATCATCATCATCATCATCATCATCATTATTATTATCATCATTATTATAATAATAATTAGGAAGATCACAGCTAATGGTCAATCTTCAAATCTTAGGGTGGAATGAGGGTTGCTGAAAGACAAACTGCAAAGCAGGAAAGAGATCACAGGATAAAGAGGTATCACAAATGGAATAAATACTTTTCTAAGTTCCTATCATTGTTTCACGTCGGGTTATCCTCTTCATTATTTTCATTAGCAGTTTATGCATCTTTGATCAATATTTAACTCCTTCATTGGGTCAGTCATGCTTTGAAATAAGGGCGCTTCTATCAGAAGAAGAGCTCATCCAGAAATCTCGCCTGTCTCTGTGGCACAAAGCAGAACACCAAATGCAGCAGAGAGAAAGAAAGCTCTTTTTAATTCTATATCGATGCTTCTGATCTTCCCAACAGAGGGAGGACAGTGGAATCTCTTAAGGACTTATGTTTCATTATGCTGGTTCCCTCAGAGGAAAAGGAGCGTCCTTAACAGTCCTCCATTGTATTCACACCTGCACGGCTATAAATTACACAAACAGCCTTCAGGCTCAGCATGTTTATTGATCTAAGATCAAATGAAGACTTACAGACTCAATTCTCATCAACAGCCCATCTCCTAAAAATTTATCAGTGATACAGAGCGCTTTCTTCTCAGCCAGAGCTAGACACCGGGGTGTCCCCCAGATGTTTTCAAGAAAAAAAACATCCTTTGCCACCAGCTACACTGGCTGGGATTGACATCTGGATTTACCTACTAGTGCAAAGTCAGATCTAAATGTGAACTAGCATTAAATATTTTTGTCTAGACGTTTCATATACATTCCCTTTTAATGTCTATCTATTTAGTTCCTGTTAACACAAACAATTCCTACATCCGTCTCCTAGGAAATAAGACCCACTAAGTTTATTATAGATGAACATAACAACTATCTAAATGGCTGCAGCAAATCAGTAGGAAAGGCTTCTACAAATATCCTAAATCATAAAATTTAGAGGAAATATACCACTGAGAAAGATTTCTAATGAAACATATTGGCTATTATGTTTTTATTGCATCTGTATTAACTCTTGGATTAGGATCAGAGAGACCCGAGTTGAAATCTATCTTCATGTCACTCCTTTCAGCCCAAGAACCAGCATGGCGGTGTGGTTCAAATATTGGACTACAAACTAGGAGACTGTGAGTTCTAGTTCCCTGCTGCACCATGTGATATAAGGATAAGGGATGATAAGGGATCAAAGCTGCCGTTGTGTAGATAAAAGAGAAAGCCGTACTAAACTTGCCTTGGGCACTTAAAAAAAAAAGAGGGGGGGGATACAAAATCAACAAATACAGATAACCCACAACTTACAACAGTCAGAGTCTGCCCGTTATGATCAGAAGTCGTAACAGTCATAAAAATGAGTCACCCATGTGACCAAATCGATTTTACGAACTTTTTTTGCATTGGTTTTAAAGTGAATGTCACAATTGTAAGGCAAACCCATTATTTGCTGTGGGCCATTTTGATCAAAAATAGGAAATAAACACCAGTTTTCAGCAAAAAAAAAAAAAAAACCTTGTAAAACCCAGTCATGTGATAGCAGGATGCTGCAAATGCTCATTTATGCCGGCTGGCTGATGAACCCCCAACATGTACTTACATGGGAGGCTCAGAGGGTGGGGAGGGAAGGGAGACCACAGGGGGAGGACGCTGTCAGAACTTTGTAACCAGGTCATAGATATTCCCAGAAAGTCTGTCGTAACGCCAAATGGTCACTAAATGATCAGTCATAAATCAAGAACTACTTATACTCCACTATGTCAATGTACATTTCTCATTTTTATCTTCACAAAAACTGGATCGATTAACCTTATCTGGTGTAATAACTGAAAATATGGTATTTTTATTTATTAAACCAGGGGTGTCCAAACTTGGGAACTTTAAGACTTGTGGACTTCAACTCCCAGAATTCCCCAGCCAGCCATGCTGGCTGGGGAATTCTGGGAGTTGAAGTCCACAAGTCTTAAAGTTCCCAAGTTTGGACACCCCTGTATTAAACAAAGGGTCTGAGCCTTTCTATTCTGAGCTCTCTGCTTGTATTTCTTAAGCTAAGGCTCTGTATGCTTCACTGTTATTTTAGTTTCCCTGCATTTCCTTGTTACTTGCCATTTTAGTCTTTCAGTTAGCTATTTATCCTGGCAAGTAGGACTTAAAACTTTAAAGCATGCCAAAACCACATAAGCCACAATCAAGAACTACGGTACATGACAGCCACACAAGAGTCTGAAGGGCTAATAGACCTTTACATATTTTAATAAAAGAGCACAATTATTTACAGAAAAGGGTTTTTAAAAATGAGTATTTTTACAACCAGTACTTAGCAGGGGACACAATAATCTAATTCGGTGTTTGCATTCTTGATTCAAGCCGACTTGAGATTTATTGAACTGAAAAGGAATTAAGAACTGGGGTATTCCTCCCCACCCCTCCTCTTGGCACAGAAGACGCAGTCTAGGTGTTCCTAATTGTGTGCTAGGAAACAGGCTTAAGGAACCAGGTGGCCTCTTCTATGGTTGGATGCAGGGAAAGAGGCTGTCTCTAAGTCTTGCTGCTTTTCCTCATTCATAACCTGAGCTGAAGATTAAAGAAAGCTCTGCAAACTCTGCTATTTATTCAAATGGTGACTCCAACCTTTGCCTGTTTTGCCTGCAAGACTAAAGCTTAATTTAATCTACAGCTGTTTCCCAAATACTACAAACAAAACTGATCACAGTATGAGGGACAAGACCAGAAGCCATAAAAATTGAACTGTTTAGGCAGGGCCTTCCTTACCCATCAGAATTTGAGATTGCCAATGCATCTCCTAACTTGGAGGAGAAAAAAAAACAGACGACGAGGAACTATGGCCTGAGATTAGAAGCAGCAGAATCTGGACGTAACGTGTGTTACGGTGTATGATACTGAATCCTGTCTGTATAAAAATAAGTACTGTATCCAGTCAAGTAAGAAATCAAATTCATGTTTTATGTTTTTATCCAAACTATCTCACCAACTTAAGACCATCTAAATGGATCGTTGATTTCTGCATGGTGATATAACACCTCTGGAAGTTTTCAAAACCATGGAAAATGTTTTAATATCTTAACTTATAACAATTAAAAATATGGGAATGGACATGGAAGATGACAAGAAAAGGAACAGGTAAGCATAACTATATAAATATTTAGTGAGAATGTTCATTTAATAAAATTACTCCCAGGTAATTTCTGAATTCAATAAGTTACTGAATAATAAAAAAGATGAAAACTATTATATGATAAACTTTTTAAGATACAAGGCAATACAAAATAATATACTCTCAAAAGGATGTTAACATATAACTTGAGTCATACTGGGAAAAACAAGGGGAAAATTTTAAAACAAAGGTCCTGCATAGATTTTGAAAATCATAAATCCATAACGAAGTAAGTAGTCATTCTCTGGGTTTGACTAATTTGTAAACTTGGAATAGACTTGCTGTCCCTAAAGACCACCCAGAAGCTTCAACTGATCCAGAAGGTGGCAGCTTCACAAGCTGCATTGGGTGAGGTGCAATTCAAGGTGTTGTTTGTAACCTACAAAGCACTACAAGGCACAGGGCCTGGTTCCTGAAAGGCCTAACATCTTCAATAGTATATGCCACACTGATTCAATCCTGCAGAATTAGTGTGCTTCAGGTTCCTTCAATTAAACTATGTCATCTATCGGGACGCCAGAAGTGAACCTTCTCTGTAGCAGTGCCTGCCCCCTGGAATAAAGACCCCCGTCCGTCCCCCAATCCAGATGGCTCTGACTCTGCTGTTGATCAAATGAGCTGTGAAGACCTCCAACCAGTCCTTTGGAGAAGGAGAGAGACCACTTGCTTCCTCATGCTTGCCATCTTTTATCTTGTATTGATTTTATTGGTAATTTTTAATGTCTGGTTGTTGTGCATCATATAGTTGTTCAGTTCATGTAGCATACAAGTTTAATAAAGTATTATTGCTAAATAAACGAGCTATAATTCATTTATTATTCTAGAGCCAATTACTTCATAGGGTATGCTTTAGGCAGGGCTCAATCTGGATCCAGCCTCATGTGTAGAGATGAAACTAATCTATTTTACTTTAATATCTGACATTTATATTACATAATGAGATAAGAGCATTTAAACTTTTTCAGATTTTTCATAATCCTTTCTTGAGCATCTTGTAAGAACCAAATGATGTGGGACTGACACGAAGCAGGGGGTTGGACTAGAAGATCACCCCAATCGCTTCCAACTCTGTTCTTCTGTATCCCTTTCTCATGCAAAGATTGCTACTTATCTCCATTTAACAGCAAAAGACTTTAAGAGTTGTTGTCCAACATATCTGGCAGTTGCAAAGTACGGACAGATGGATTAAATGTCACAAAATGCTGGAAAGACCAACATCAGAACTAACGGTCTTCCATTCTCTGGGGCTTCAGCTGTAGAATGACAGACGTGTAGAAGTCTCTCTCTTCAGCTCAGAAAACTGTTGTTACGTGTAAGATTTCCTACATGAAGCCCATTTCATATTAAATCCTAATAAACACTTTGAAGGGACTGAAGCCATTTCAACTTGTTAAAGGTAATGTCTACTCTTGAGGTCTTGGAAACAAGAGAGAATATGGTTTTTTTTTAAAAAAAAAGTCAATGTGGCCATGGATGGTGCAATTGAAGCTCAGCCACTTACTTGTTTGTGCACAATGTACACAAAAACTAGGCAACTTTGACTGCATTGAGATGGCACCATCTTGGTTTTTTCCCCCTACATAACCTGCAGACACATCTATTACCAGGAGTCAAGCTCGCAGCCCGCAGCCCATCACACACTGGCCATGCCCACCCCTCGTTTAGCGAAGGGGGGAAAGTTGTGATATGTCGCCTGACAAGTTTGACACCCCTGCTTTATACGCTATATGGAGAGAAGGGAGGAGGCATCTTCAAAAGATCTTCAGGAATCAATTACACAGAACTATAAGACAACCAATGTAGGATTTCAACGGCACATGCAAATTTTGTTACTGGTTTTAACTCTAGAAGAACAAACCTGCCAGCTACTACTACAATATTCTAGAATACACAGTACAGTACAGCATATTCTTTCATAAAGAATTCCACGTCACAAAAAGAGTTACACAGTTGTATCCTTTAAGTACTAGAGCATTCCCTAAAATTCAGTGCAATCAGTTCCCTAACCATTCAAGCTCCTTCTAAACTTTCTTTCTGACAATAAGAAAGCAAAAGAACAAATTCCAAAACTTAAGAAACATTTTCAGCTGACATGTCTGTGCAGTTCACAGTTTATATGGAAGTATCATATCTAGAAAACTAACTGTAAAACCAGAATTCCTCAAGAATTCACTGGTGCCGTAAAAGATTTAGGCAGCCAGAGCACCTGTCTCTTATAATCATTATTAGGTACCTTGGAGGTCTTCTAGTCCAACCCTCTGCTCAAGGAAGGAGACCTTATACCTTCCACCATTACTGTCTTATATCATCCCTCATTTGCTATGATCTTCTGCAATATTCTTCCTTGTATTATGTAGGTGTTAAGATTGCTGTTACATGACAGTACATCTAAAACATAATGCTGTTCTTTTGAAACTATTGAAAGTATAAATTGTAAACTAAAAATCTAAAACAACACCCACTATCTAAAAACAAAAACCACAATCCACTGGCTCGTTCACTGTCATTCACACTGAAAATAAGTATTACAATTCAGTACAAGATCACTAAGATCTACTGTTTGAAACAGGAGAACAAACTAGAACTCAGGATGCAATTCATCCCAATGCAGGGTGGAACCGACATCAGACAAGGTGCTGTACTTAACGTGACATCAGACAAGGTGCTGTACTTAACGTACGTTACACTTCTCTTACACGAGATGAAAAATAGTTTTCCCTGCCCCTCTAGGAGTATTGCAAGCACCAAGAGCATGGGTAATGGAAACACCAATTGAGCCTAAGGCTGCAACTTTTAGGGATGAGGGGATCATTTGGAAGTCTAAGACAAAACTGTGGGTGTTCAAATAGCGACTGCCACCACATTTCTGACAATTCATTAAAGAGCTGCCACGGTGTGTATGACCAATCACATACCACCATTTACCAAGCGGTGAACTGGTGAGGTTGGCTTCCCACTCTACCACTGCCCATTCTCTGGGGGAGACACCACCCTTCCAAACGACACACTAAAGCACAACTTAGTTTTGCTTCCTAAGGACATTTTGAGGCCCACTTGAGGCATTTCATGAGAGAAGCTGGTGTTTTATGGGAAATCGCTTTAAATGTCTCTCTGCTTTAAATTAGAAAAGCCAGCAACTATATTAAAATCTGGGAACATAGGCAATCTGGTGGACGCCAAGGAAGCTAGCTGTCTGCAAGGACACAGATATTCACATTGATTTCCTCAGTAACTAGCTATTTCTTCCACATCACTTTTGCTTCCTTTACACTTAGTTCAGCCAGAAAGTGAGACATTTCCCGATTTCAGAACCCCTCCCCCTGTGGTTTTCATATTCATAGTTTTAGAATGAAAAAAAATATCAAGGAATCTGGTAAGACCTTTTCTGACTAACAAATTTGACTCAAAAGCGCTAAACCTTTGTAAGAAGCCTTTCAATACAATGCGTTAGAAAAAAGGCTTCGGACTCCTCCTGTTTTTTGGTCACAGTAGACACAGCTTTCCTGCAATAGCAATGAAAGGAAACCCGAAGTAGCCAGTGCAGATAAAAGTTGTCAGCACACTAATGTAACTGTTAGTACTGAACACTTTTCTAACAGAGCAAACAGATACAAAACAATTCCATATCAGAATCTAGAATTTAGAAACAATTGGCCTGGTTCACACTAAGTTAAAAACCTGTTTGTAAGCCTTATTTTTCTTCCTAGGAGGATTATCCATTTTATAATTCAAAAGAAAACTAAATTAAGTGGTGCTATGTGCTAATCAGGCTCTTGCCAATACTTACTAGCAGCACCATCTCATCTGAACCTACAATAAAATGCTGCCCATTTTGTGACTGTGATGCCTGAAAGTAAACCCAATAAAACAAAAAACATTATTCTCCTGCTTAACCAAACTCAGGATTCTATGTGATCAGGTAGTGAGTGTCCTTTTTAAGCAGAACATAGTATCTTGCCCCACAGAATGTCTTGTCTTCTTTCAAAAAATTAAGGACAGACTGGGGGGGGGGGGCAGGAGTAAAACTCCACCTCATGAGTTAAACATGTCTTCCCATTCTTACATTCAGTCAAACAGATTGATTACAATCTTTTCACTGAGACTTTTTCCAATGTTGGTATTATTATTAAAAGTACCATATTACTGGCTTCACCCCACCCAACAGTTTTGAAGTTATTCAAATATTTGAGAGAGAAAAAAACCAACAAAGACAGCACAAAGATACATTTCAGCTTTCTCCGGTAAAACCTATCAAGATTGGCTGGTTTGTGCTCTTAATCTAGAGCTCATTCTTTGCTTGCCCATTTCACAAATTGCCATACTTTGCATTCTTATGAATGGAACACTATAAGAATAAAAATGTTAAGTAATTTCTATTCAGAAGAACTCGGAAAGAGCGGAAACTTAGCCGCAATCATTTCTTAAAGCATCATGACACAAATAATAAGCCTTTCAATTTAATCTGTGTAGCAGACATATTTGTTCATGTTCCTTTAGAAATTATTTCTAATAAAATCAGTGGTTTTAAATGCCTGAATTCAGTTGTCTGTTCTGCTAACCAAAGTTAAAAATGAACCTGGTCAGTAAGGATAAACGAGCAGATGATGCACCACTGAAAACTGGAAAAGCTGAGGCCCCAAATAACCTTTATAAAATCCAACTTTTTCTTCTTCTTTGGCTGTGGGTCAATGGGTGCTTTTTTAAAAAATCCACCAGTCAGGTGGGAACCAAGCTTCCTCCTTACTGCTGCTTGAATGAACTTCCAAAAGTTCTGAGGAAAGTCCACAAGTGTTTCTTGTGCCACCTGCACCCACCTGATTCTCTCAGGGTAGATTTTTGGGGGACAAAGTCGCACAGCCAAAGAGGAAACAACACCGGCTTTTAGGGAAGCGTCTTTCCCAGGACCCCTGAAGACCACCTCACCCAGCCCAGGCAAAAACCTCACGGGTGGGATGCCAGGTCTACCTCTGCGGGGGGGGGGGGACTAGATCCGCCCAAGCGAGGCTCTCCGGGCAGCACAGGAAGCCGGGGGGTGGGGGTAGGACACCCCTACACAGAAATGGGGCTGCACCCTAAAATCCACAGCAGGGCCGAAAAAGCCAGGAGCTTTTTTGTGCCCCCCCCCCAGGGCCGGTTCTACCCACCCTCTGGATCCCGAAGTGTCCCATAATGCTCGGCCAGCAAGGATGCCCAAGGAAGCGGCCAGGTTGCTTAAGGAACGCCCGTGGAGGTCCCCTCAAGCCTGCCTAGGTGAGCCTAGCGAGGTCCCATCATCCACGGACGCCTCAGAAAGGCCTGGCAGCCGGGGGGGGGGTCCCGCTGCTCCTCCCCCTCCCCGCCCGCCCGGGGGTCCCGCGCCGCCCGCTGACCTCGCGCACGTCCTGCAGGCACTCGAGGACGGCCAGGTTGTTGGCCCAGCTGTGCTTGGGGCAGACGCGCATCACGTCTTCGCGGCACACCGGCTCTTCCGCCAGCTTCCAGCCGCCGGAGGAGCCGACGCGGGGCGCCCGCCCGCCGCCGCCGCCAACGCCGCCCACGGCCGGCCCGAGCTGAGGCGACTGCTGCTGCTGCGGCGGCTGCGCCCCCTGCGGCTGTCCCCCCTGCGGCTGCCCCGGCGGCGGGAAGGCGGCGGCGGCGGCCCCGGCCGGCTGAGCCAGCGCCGGCCCGAGGGCCGCGAGGAAGAGGAGGAGCAGAGGGCCCGGCCCGCGGCGGCCCCGGGCCCCGACACGTCCGCACGGCGCCATCTTGGATGCGACTCCTTCGCTCGGGCCGCCCCGCCCACCGCGACGACGACGGCGCCGAGACACGCCCACCGCGTCCTTGCGCGCGGCGCCACGGGGACGGAGACGGCCGTTTTGAGAGGGCGGGGCTGCGCCTCCCCCGTCGCCCTTGGCAACCGCTGGGCTCGCTGAGAGGTTTCGGGCGCTTCCGCCGCCCGGGCGACGCAACGGGGAGAATGTCACTGGCGGCCGTTTGAGAGAACAAAAACGCCCGCCGTGCAAGTGCGAGGACCGGTTGCATTCGCTAGCTCTCTGGGCTTACGGGTGGAATCAAGCCGTCCTTTAACCATGGTTTATTGAGGTCACAACGGCTGGTCACAAAACACGCGGGAGGCTGTTTCAGAAGGAAGCGCATTGCACGTGGATCGCTTTGTATCTTTGGTAGTTGCACTTCTAGGCTGCCAAATCGGAACACCAACACACGAACAAACCCAGGTAGCTTAGTCCTGGTTTGCAAAGTCAGCTATGGTGCGCTCGTAAAGATGGGCAACATTGAATATGGGATGGAATGGGAGGAGAAAAGAGAAAGCAGAAGAGAACAGATAAAAAGATTGTAGAATAGGATAGAGAACAGAATAGGAATAGAATTACAGTAGACTAATAGAGTAGAGTAGAATACTAGCATAGAATAGCAATAAAAGTAGAGTAGAATAGAATAGGAATAGAATAGAATTAGAGGAATAGACTACAGTACAGTAGAATATTAATAGAATAGAATAGCAATTAGAGTAGAATAGAGTAGAATAGAATAAACTTTATGGTCTCTTTGAATGTACCCTAATCGTCATATATTAAAATGAAGTTTCATTGCATACAGCTCTCAAAGGGTCACCCACCTCCAATTTTACACTACATAAACATGACAAAAAAATACAAAATTATGCATATATTACCCACATATATTATTATAGGACACAGAAAAACAACCCCGTCTAGTCCGGATGTATATGCGTGCAAGGCAAGAAGACCGAATCTTGCGAGTTTAGCAGGCGAATGGCACAGGGAACAAAGCTGTCACAGAATCGGGTACTGAGTTCGAGGAGGGGTGGGGGGGGGGTCTTCCAAGGCCACTAACCCTCGTAGGGAAAAGGGAGAAGCTGCAAAGAAAATGCTGGTCGCCCGCAGGTGAAGATTGAGGACAGGAGCCCGTTAGCCCCTTTTCCGACCTGCACGGGTTATTCCAAGGCATCACTTTTCATGAGCAAACAAAGCACAGCGCTCCTTCTGCTTTGTTACTTTGTTGTTCTTGCTGAAAAGGGTGTGAATTGCAATCCTGTGCTAGCCCAGTTGAAAACGCAGGCTACAGTTGTGACCCCTTTGGGAAAACTCCCAGTTTGTGCAAGGATCTGAGCAGCCTATTTAAAAGGGGAGGGGGGCGTCGGCTGAACCAGTCCCTTTGCTTGAGGGTGGAGTGGACGTGTTAAACAAAGCGACTCCCGAGGGCTGCTTGCAGAGACAGGAAGGGAAGCCGCAGCACCCCTCTCAATAGCCACTTAAGACTTACACAACACTTGGAAGCACAAACATCACTTTTTTGGGAGGGGGTAGGGAGGAGACAAGGAAAAAGTCACCAGGCACTCCCACACTTAGCAACTTAGAGAGGGGTGTGCGTATGTGTGTACACAAAAGCTGAACAGACTTGCGCAGTCAAAATGGGAACAATTGCAAACTTGTCCTTGGCTTTACCTGGAGAAGCCAGGGATGGGGGGAGGGCTCAACCAGGTAGGTGTGTGTGTGTGTTTGTGTGCTTTAGTTTGATTCATGGGGAGGTTGTCCAAATTAATTGTATCCCTTGGCGATGGAGACTGCAACACTGCAAACTTTGAGAAACAGAAACAAACTACAAAGATAAAAACATAAATTGTTTTTAAAAAAGGAAAAATACATAGAAAGTGGGCTTTTTAAATGGAAAAAAAGAAAAGAAAAAATGTGTATCTTTTAGGTGTAAATAGTTACAACTCCATATATAGTTATCTGCCGCAATTATTATTTGAGTACAACTTCATTTCTAACACCTTTATATAACTGAATTTTTAAATAGGCGTGTTTTATCCAGATGAACCCCATATTTCAATTAATTTGTCCACGCAAAGACAACACCTATAGGCAATCTGCTCATAGGTGGCAAGGGCAACTACATAGTAACTTCCTCGATTTTCATAATACAGGAATTAGTACAGCCATCAGACTAACACAAGGATGTGTGTTTTTTAATGTTGTACGCCGCCCTGAGTCCTTTGGGAGAAGGGCGGCATATAAATCCAATAAAAACAAACAAAAACAAACGAACAGCACTATCCCAAAAACTAAACCAAATTCTTCCAAAAAAGCTCCATTTTATTAAGTGTTTCGAAGGCTGTCAGAAGCCTTTGGGTAAGGTTTTTCCAAGTTCACAACTGAAAGACGCGTTTGCCATCTTCCACAATTTCCCTGGCTGGAGAATATTGGGAGCTGAAGTCCACTTAATTTAAAGGTATCAAAACTGGGAAAGATTTGTCTTTTGAAAGGCTTCCTTTATAAAAACACATGGTCACAACAGGACAGCACCACACCTTCTCAGCAACCTGACTTCATGAAAGAGCTGGCCAACGTCCACAATTGCATCCGCTGGGTCAATTAATAGTGGAGAAACCTGAGATTTCTAAGACTTGTTGAAAGAAGTGTCCTTCTGGGCTCAGTTCGAAGTGGGAAGAAAGACACTGGAAACAAGGAGACTGCTCGGAAAAATGGTTTCATGGTGGACAGGACCACATGGTTTGAGATCCTGGGCAAAAAAAAACCCCAAATGGGTGAGATATATTTATACCCTCTCTTGGGGCCCACCTTGGAGCTTCCTGTTCCTGTTTAAGAAATGTACTCTGATTGGTTGAGGGCCAACCCTACCTTTGTTGGATCTTGGGTGAGGGAATTTGCTTATGAATAGACCTAGCTATCTCTTTCTCTGTTAAGTGCTGATGTCTGCTTTGGGCTATTAAGAGTGAGTCTGCTTCCTGCCTAAAAAAAAAGCACGTTTCTCCATTCCTCAGCCAGGGAAATACAATATTCTGCTTTTTTTATATTTCCTAGAATATTTCATTTTTCTAGGAGAGGGGTAGGTGCTAACTTCCAGATATTTTTTCCGTTTCTGCAGAGGGATTAGGCCATGTATCCTCTGAGTTAAGCCTAAGTAAAGATTTATAGTTTTCTGCTTCTCCTTAAAACATGCTTTCCTGGGTTGATTATTAATATTCAGCATAATAGGATTTCTGAAGCCCCAAGGCTGCAAAATTTGAGTCCGGTGGCATTTATGTTCTCTCTTCTGTATGAATTCACTGAAAGAACACCGCACTGGAATTGGACAGCCAATAAATTTAAATAAATAATAAGAAATAATGATCATTCTTTTACATATCTCAGGCAACATTTCATGCACTTACACGGTTTCTCCTCTATATAAATTCTTCAATACTTGGTAAGATTTGCATTCTAAGTACAGCTTTTTCCTCATTCCGGGGCTAATATGATTTCTTTACTCCGTAAACATTTGAGAAATGATGGTCTTTGTAGCAACACTAAAGGTCTTCTCAGCGTTTATATTATTTATAGAGCCATTTTTCTCCCTACAGAGAAACCTTGTTGGATGCCTTTTCTATGTAGATATCTTGCTTTTCTTTCTTCCGTGTACATTTTGGTCTGGATTTTAAACAGCTTCCATTTCTGCAACCCAATACTCAAAATTAATTTTTGCCTCTTGATACGTGGCTCTTTCAAATACACTTGGCTTGTCTTGTCTCATCTGCTGGATGCTGCAATGAAAAGAGAGCTAGAGAAAAGAAAGCACAGATCTGGAAACGACCCAACTGTACTATTTGGAAAATGAGAGAGTACACCTAAGTGTGTCTTCTCTTTTAGCATATCCAGTAGACAGAGCCAAAAGAAACTGCTCTGAAAAACATTGGATTAAAGTTGGTTACAGTCAATGTTGTTTACATTGGATTTGGCATTTTTATCTCTTTCGAGTTGTTCCCAAGGACCTGTTGCTTGATGGGACTGCTGCAGGATGTAAGCTGATCTGAGAAAAGCTGCTTTTTGCAATTGACTGATGGGTTTTTTTTCAAGCAGTGCTCCAGAGGTTTTGAGATGGCACACAAGTCACCTTTTAGTATTGGTACTATATTTGCTTTCTTTTGCCACTGTCATCCCACCTCTATTTGCAGATTTATTATTAATAGGAGGATGGAACAATGTATTCATTCGGGTTAAATCTCACTTTTTCTCCTGGAACTCAAAGGTCCCTCTACCTTCCCTCACAACAAGCCTACAAAGTAGGATGATCATAAATGGTTCAGTTAAAGGTGAGACACTCTTATCATCAGCATTGTTTGACCAAGGTAACAAGGAATCCACCTATATTTTTATTGTATAATTTGATTACGGTATATAAACAGAAATGTAGAATCAAAATCACACGAAGTATTATAAAGCCTTTGCAAGACTACACCTGGAATATTGCATCCAGTTTTGGTCACATTACAAAAAAGATGGTGAGACCTTACGAAAAAGTTGGTGAGACTTTGGAAAAAGTGCAGAGAAGAGTAACTAAGATGATTAAAAGGCCTGGAGATAAAAACATATGAAGAAGAGTTGCAGGAACTGGGTTTGGCTAGTCTAGAGAAAAGAAAGATTAGGGGGGATATGATAGCAGTCTTCCAATATTTGAGGGGCTACCACAAAGAGGAGGGGGTCAATTATTTTCCAAAGCAGAAGGCAGAAGAAACAATGGATGGAAACCAATCAAAGAGGGAAGCAACTTGGAATTAAGGAGAAACTGTGAGGACAAACAGTGGAACAGCTTGCCACAATAAATCACGGGCGCTCCAACACTGGACATTTTTAAGAAGAGACTGGACAGTCACTTGTCTGAAATGGTGTAGGGTCCCCTGCTTGAGCAGAGGGCTGGACTAGAAGACCTCCAATGTCCCTTATAGTTTTATTCTGATTTATCCTTATGCGGAGAAAGCACATTCTTGTAATATTCTAACATGACAACATGAGACTATATGTGGTCCTGAGTTCAACCATTTTTTAAATTTCTTGGATTATCTTCTAATTTATTTCTGGAGTTCAAGTAGCTCGGTTTGGCTGAGAAAATGTAACTGGTTCAAAATCAGCCAGGACGTTTCTATGCACAAGAATGAACTTGAATCCGCATTAGTCCAACGCCTTTTAGCACTATATACAATCACATCTTGGAAAGTCAGCCTTGCCCAGAACGGAAAGGGAAAATATGTTCTCTTCACAAATAACCCCAGGCAGGATTTGGAAATGTTCCCAGTTCCTGCATAATTGTAAAGAAACATTAAAATGGTGATGGAAAAACAAATACACCAGGCACCCTTGATATTTCTAGAAGCAAAGGGGAAAAAACCCAGAACTGAGCTAAACCTTATTTATTCCTGCTTTCATTATCATAGCTAGCTTAAGATAGGATCTATTGCAGAGAGGAAATTTCACGACCTGGAAGCAGAAAAACAATCTTTTCATGCATAGGTAGCGTTTGCTTTATGCAATTCCTATCCTATCAATATATTCCCAAACACTGAACTACAGTTGGTCCTCAACTGTATGACCGCAATATTTGTTGTTAAGCGAGACAGTTGCTAAGTGAGTTTAGCTGTCAGCGTTCCAAATATCATGCAGAATTAAATCAGAGTCCAAGGCAGAGCTATCCTTAAAGTTCCAATTTAATAAGACAGACATGTTGGCAACAAACTGTGGAATCCCAAATCTAAAAGCTTCCTGGGATTCCACCCAGTTGAAAGTTCATGATCTTATCCCCCACCCATAAATCCATCACATGGTCCAATCTTCTTCGGTGCCAGACCCATCTAGTTCCAGTCAGATGAGGAGGTGCAGAGACAAAATATGAGCTTGATTTCTAGAGGAATGACAACAACACATTCTACAATTCTACTCCTTACTATTCCCCCTCCCAATTGCTACACTAATGAAACAGCATAATGAAATAATAGAGTGTGTGGCAGGCCAAAAATCCTAAAAGGAATGTAACTGCAGGTCTGACAGGTGGCCTCTCCTCAGAAGAAAAATGTTTCCTGAAAAGAGAATAACATAAAAGTTAACATAACAAAATTAGCCACCTCTTCCCCCCCCACCCCCCAGGGGGACCCTTTGGCTTAACAAGAAACTTCTCATGGAATTGTTTTATTAACTTCTCCACTTTTAGGTTCCAACGTTTCACCCAAATAGCTTCAGACAAAGAGTAACCCTTCCAATGCACTAAATACTGTAAGCGACCCCTATTCAGCCTGGAGTCTACGATTTTTTCCACCTCGGATTGTGTTTCCCCTTCTATCACTACAGGAGAAAAAGCTTGGGTGGATGCTCTTATGCTGGACCCAATTACTGGCTTCAACAAACTACAATTAAATTCTGGGCCAATTTTCCCTAGACTTCTGGGTAGACTGAGTCGAACTGTAACTGAGTTAACTATCTTCATTATTGAGAATGGATCTAGAAATTTTGGACCTAATTCCTTGCTAGGCATTCTTAATCTCATGTATTTGGTAGATACAAATACTACAAATCGCTCCCTCTTGTGTGAGAGACCGCGGGAAGCCCCTTTACAGGGCAGAGAAGAGGAGTTTGGGATATATCTACAGGACAAAGTCGCTCAAATCCGGATGGGATGGGCCCCTTTCAGTGGTTCAGTCGAGACGCCCGAGGCGAGTCTTGAGGGACCGTTCTGGGAGGAGTTTGACTCGGTTGCCATCGAGGATTTGGACAGGTTGCGTGGACGTCTGCGTCCTACCACATGTTTATTGGACCCGTGTCCCTCCTGGCTTGTACTGGCATCCTGGGAGGTTACGCGCGACTGGCTCCTGGGCCTAGTGAACGCTTCGCTGGGTGAGGGGTTTCTACCGGCCGCCTTGAAAGAGGCGGTTGTGAGGCCCCTGCTCAAGAAGCCTTCCCTGGACCCAACGGACCTAGTCAATTACCGTCCAGTCTCCAACCTTCCCTTTTTAGCGAAGGTTGTAGAGAGTGTGGTGGCACAACAGTTTCCACGTCACCTGGAGGAGAATGATTATCTAGACCCGCGCCAGTCCGGCTTCCGACCCGGGCACAGCACGGAGACGGCCTTGGTCGCGTTGGTTGATGATCTCTGGAGGGCCAGAGATAGGGGCTGTTCCCCTATCCTGGTCCTATTAGATCTCTCGGCGGCGTTCGATACCATCGACCATGGTATCCTGTTGCACCGGCTAGAGGGGCTGGGAGTCAGGGGCACCGTTTTACTTTGGTTTGGCTCCTACCTCTCTGGCCGGACGCAATGTGTGTTGGCAGGGGAGCAGAGATCGACCCGGAGCCCCCTCATATGTGGGGTGCCACAGGGGTCGGTGCTCTCGCCTCTCCTGTTCAACACATACATGAAACCGCTGGGCGAGATCATCCGTGGTTTTGGGGTGGGATACCATCTGTATGCTGATGATACTCAGCTATACATTTCCACCCCGAACCACCCCAACGAGGCCGTTGAAATGATGTCCCGGTGTTTGGAGGCCGTACGGGTCTGGATGGATGGCAACCGACTAAAACTCAACCCTTCCAAGACGGAGTGGCTGTGGCTTCCGGCCTCCCGGTTCAACCAGTTACTCCCATCACTGGCCATCGGGGGCGAGCAACTGGCCCCCATGGAACGGGTGCGCAATTTGGGCGTCCTCCTGGATGCCCGGCTGTCCATGGATGACCATGTAACAGCCGTGGCAAGGGGGGCGTTCCATCAGGTTCGCCTGATGCGCCAATTGCGCCCCTTATTGGACCGGGATGCCCTACGCACAGTCACCCATGCGCTGGTGACGTCTCGCCTGGACTACTGCAATGCTCTCTACATGGGGCTTCCCTTGAGATGCACTCGGAGACTGCAGTTGGTCCAGAACGCGGCCGCGCGGGTGATTATGGGGAGGACTAGATACTCCCCCGTAACACCTCTCCTGCGCGAGCTGCACTGGCTTCCTGTAGTCTACCGAGTGCGTTTCAAGGTTTTGATTATGATCTTTAAAGCGCTTCATGGCACAGGACCTAGTTATATGAAGGATCGCATCCTGCCCCATACATCCCTACGACCAATCCGCTCACACAGAGAGGGACTTCTTCGGGTGCCGTCCGCTAAACAGTGTCGGGGGGCGACACCCAGGAGCAGAGCCTTCTCTGTGATGGACCCAGCCCTGTGGAATGACCTCCCCCATGACATCAGGATTACTTCCGATCTCCGCTCCTTCTGTGTACAGTTGAAGACCCACCTCTTTCAATTATCTGGCCTGGCTCAACCGTAAATTTTTTCTTATTCCTCCTGACAGTCCTTTTAAATTTTAAATTGTGGTATTTCCAATGGGGTATTTTAATGGTGACTTTTAATTGTCTAAATGTGATGTAATCTGTTACCTCCTCCGTGCATGTATGTCCGTCCATGTATGTCTTAGTATATGTGTGTATTTGGATGTCTATGTGTTTGCACATGTTTTATGTTTTATATGTTTTATTGTACGCCGCCCCGAGTCCTGTCTGGAGAGGGAGCGGCTAATAAATTTAAATTTATTATTTATTATTATTATTATACAAAAACTTTGTCCCCCACACGGAAGGGGATTTGGAGTGAGCGATGTTTATCAGCTTGCTTCTTGTAGGCATCTGCCACATCTGCTAGAGCTTTCTTCGTATTCTCCCATCCTTTCTTTAGCGTGTCCATCCATTCATTCAAAGACATGGAGGAGGGAGGTTCTCTAGGCAACTCAGGCATGGCAACAAATTCCATGCCACTGGTAATCTGGAAAGTTGTTAATCCTGTGCTGGTTTGGACCACATCGTTATACGCAACTTCAGCGAAGGATAGCAAGTCGACCAGTTGTCTTGCTGATAGTCCACATAACACCGGATGTATTGTTCCACCACCGCAATGGCCCTCTCTGCTGCGCAGTTCATGCTGGGATGAACCTCTGAGCTCAGTTCTTGTGTGGACCCAATGGACCTCAGAACCTCGCTCCAGAACTTGGCTGTGAACTGGACTCCACAGTCTGAAATGATCCTCTTGAACAATCTGTGCAGACGATGTGTTTCACAAACATTTTCGCTAATTTCTTTGCGGACGGCAACCCTGAGCAAGCGATGAAGTGCGCCTGCTTGGAAACCAAATCAATAACTGTCCAGATTACTCCCACTGCTGTCTGGGAGTTCCATGATGAAGTCCATTGCAACCTCTTCCCATGGTCAGTTAGGGCTGGCCACTCGTAGTAGTCCAGGGGACTTCTCCGGCAGTGGTTTCATCGTTTCAGCAAGTAGCACAGCTTTTTACATAATCTTCCACCTCCGATTCCATCTTTGGCCACCAAAATTGATGCCTGGCGAAATGGAGCGTTTTTAGGAATCCAAAGTGGCCTCCTAGTTCCACCACATGGCTTTGCTGTAGAACTTCCAGCCTCAACCCCGCAGGGACGTACAGTTTGGACCCCTTCCAGGCTAATCCATTTTCCATCGTTAGGATTTCCTGGTTGAGTCACTGGTCTGTTGGAAGTGCCAATTTCATAGCTGTCCTCAGCTTACCCTGGCTTCGGTTAGTGACTTGGGCTGCCTTTTGATGGGAGGAAGAAATGATGGGGCGAACAACTTTTCCCTTCTTACTGTCGTCCTGCGGTTTTCTTGACAAAACATCCCCCAACAAGTTTTTGGGTACTTGTTGGATCCCTGTTTTTTTGTCTGTGGTAGGCGCTGCAGGTTCTGGGATCTTGGGTTCAATCGTCCCTGGGTGGCCCTTTTCCTCCACCAGTGGTAGTGGCCCAAACGCAATCATCAATTTCCTACCGCCATCTTCCCACTTTATCGTAGGCTTCCACTTGTCAAGCCATGCAAGCCCCAAGATAATATTTCCCGGCATCTCTGGAGCCACAATGAATCTGAGAAGCTCATAGTGGTGGTCCACTTGTAACTTCACCAGTTCAGTTATTAGCGTGGCTGGGGCCCCTCCAATTAGCATTCCATCTACCTGCTCAACCCGAATGGGACAGGCTAGGGGTCTTGTGTGTATAACCAGTTGCTTTATAAATATGCTGATAAAGCATCGAGTGCAACCAGTGTCCACAACTGCTTCAACTTCCCCTTCCACTCCCGTCTCGGGTACTTGGAAGTTGGCTTGGAAGGCGAAGGGGCGGATGGGTGCACTCACCATTGGGTCATCTTCGGCATTTTCCTCCTCCGAGGCCTCCTCCTTGATAGGACTTTCGTCATCTTAGGTTGGGGATCCTCTTTGAGGTTGTTGGCCTAGATGACTCTTTTCTGATGGCATCTGGAGCCTTCTCTTTACCGCCGTGGCGGTTGGTATGCACGTTTGTGGCATTGGGGCTGGAGCCCAGCACTCTGATGCTCTGTGGCCAAGTTGACAACAACAGTGGTATTTTATTGGCCCCCACGAGGGAAGGAACCTAATTACATCTCTAAACTTAGGAACCACCTCATCACATTGTTCCGCTATCCATCCTTATTCATCTTTTCTTCCATTGTCAAGAACTCTTCTCTGTAGGAAGGTGGAGTAAGAACCTGTTGGGGCATTGTAGGTGAGACTGGACTCGGGGGTTGGGGGGCAATCCCTGGGTTGGCCACTGCCCAGTTATCTGCCATGGTGCCATCTGCTGAGGGAGGGCAGGTGCCCACTGGCATCCCTTCCATCCATGACCTGGGGTTAAGACCCATCCTGGGGTTGCCTGATTCACAGGTTGCAGTTCAACCAACGATGGCTGGCTAGGGGGGGTTATGTGCCAAGGCCCCCTCTGCTGGCTTGGAGGATTTTCCCATGCTGATGGCCAAGCAGGTGCCCACTGGCATCTTTTCCATCCATACTCTGGGAAAAAAGCCCAATTTGGTGGTGCTTGATTCACAAGCTGCAGCCCAATTTCACAACACATTCCACAATTCTACTCCTTACTATTCCCCCTCCCAATTGCTACACTAATGAAACAGCATAATGAAATAATAGAGTGTGTGGCAGGCCAAAAATCCTAAAAAGAAATATAACTAGCAGGCCTGACATTAGCCCTATTTTATTAGCTTTCTTGCCACCGTTAAGTAAATCACTGCAGTTGATAAGTCAGAAACAAGGTTGTTAAGTGAAACTGGCTTCCTCCATGGACCTTGCTAATCAGAAAGTCGCAAAAGGGGGTCATATGATCTCGGGAAAGTGCAACTTTCACAAATGCATGCCAGTTGCCAAATGACTGGATTTTGATCACATGACCATGGGGATGCTGCAACGGTGGTAAGTGTGAGAAACGGTCATAAGCGTTGTTGAAACTTCAAATGGTCACTAAAAGAACTCTTGTAAGTTGAGGACTGCATACCTGTACTGTATAAAGCAGGGGTCTCCAAACTTGTCAGTCAGCTGGCTGGCTGGGGAATTCTGGGAGTTGAAGTCCACAAGTCTTAAAGCTGACACGTTTGAAGACCCCTGGTATAAAGGGAAAGCATTTATCCATCAAGTCTCCACCCAAAGCTGCAGTTTAAGCGTGAAAGCTGAACAGCCCTCAAATTACCACGAATACAGGTAGTCGTTGACTTATAATCACAATTGAACACAAAATCTGTCGTTACATGGGACATTTGTTAAGTGAGTTTGGCTCCATTTTACGACCTTTCTTGCCAGAGTTAAGTGAATCACTGCAGTTGCTAAGTGAAACTGGCTTCCCCCATTGACTTTGCTTGCCAGAAGGTCACAAAAGGGGGTCACATGACCCTGGGACACTGCAATTGTCATAAATGAGTCCGTTGCCAAGCAGATGAATTTGATCACATGACCATGGGGATGCTTTCAATGGTTGTAACTGTGAAAAATGGTCATAATTCACTTTTTCCAGTGATGTTGTAACTTTGAGCAGTCACTAAGTGAACTGAACTTGTTAAGTTCAAGGACTACCTGTATAAGACACTGCACATAGTCACACAACCTCCCCAAATCACATCCCAACTCCAGCCTACACTGCAAACAAGCCTCAAAGAAATAAACAATAAGCAGATTTCAGTGCAAAGAGAAATGGCTCATTATTACCGAAAGCTACGGTAGCATACACCCAAACTGTTCAAATTCTAAAGCAAACACTCCATTTAAAAGCCACCAATATACAAATATTTAAAATATAAAAGCACACATTCTCTCTCAACATTGCACCGTCAAAAACAACCGGCTAGAATGCAAACACTCTCAAACAATTACTCTCAAATTACGTTGCAATGCCAGCACATTGTTCCTTAGAGGTGTATTAAACAAAAACAGTGGCAATGTAAATATAGTTCTTCCTCTAAAGTTAGGCCACCATGTTGTAATTCCTATAGCCACCATCACCATGGGAAGAATAAGGGTTTTTTTAAAAAGAAAGACATAGAAATCAAGGAAACTTTTCATGGAGTGAAGGATATGGAAATAGATAAGGCAAAGATTGGGGGGTGGGGGTGATATACAAAAAAACCAAAGTGAATTACACTGCAGAGTTGCAGACAAAACACCCCCAAATTATTGATACATACGAAGTTGTGATTATAGAACTACTGCCAGACAATCTGGGACGTTAAGTGAGCATATTGCTAAATGAGAAATATTGCTAATAGCAAAGCTTCGCAGTCTGGTTGATTTTACCAGCAAAACTGTTTAAAATGTTACACGATGCAGCTAAAATACTTCTTGTGGTTTGCAAGCAGACATGGAGTACGGGTACTCCTCAACTTACAACAGTTCACTTAGTGGCCATTCAATACAATACAATAATACAATACAATAGTAGAGTTGGAAGGGACCTTGGAGGTCTTCTAGTCCAACCCCCTGCCTAGGCAGGAAACCCTATACCATTTCAGACAATGGCATTGAAAAAGTGCCTTATGACCTTTTTCCACACTTACGATCATTGCATCTATCTGCATGGTCATGTGATCAGAATTCAAGAGAAGAGAAGAGAATTATTGGCCAAGTGTTATTAGACACACAAGGAATTTGTCTTCAGTGCATAAGCTGTCATTGTACATAAAGGTTATAAGTGAAAAATCATGATCATAGTCATCATAAAAATACATTAATCATAAGATACAACACTTAGTGATAGAATCAACATAAATTGTACTAGGAAACCAAACAAAACAATATAAATCATAAAGATACAAGCCACAAAGTTATAGTCATAAGTAGAAAGGGAGCTAGGTAATAGGAAAGATGAGAAGAATATTAATAGTCTTACTAAATAGTTCGACAGTGTATTTATGATAGGTGCAATTCACTTCTGACAAGCAAAATCAATGGGGAAGCCAGGTTCACTTAACAACTGTGGCAAGAAAGGTCGTAAAATTGGGCAAAATTCACTAAACGTCTATCTCGCTTAGCAATAGAAATCTTGGGCTCAATTGCTGTCATAGGTCGAAGACTACCTGCAAAAATGAGGGGAGTAGAAATTGGGATTAATATTGCTGGGAAAAGCAGCAACAAACTGATAAGATGGTGATTCCCGTGGAAAGCTAGAAGGGAGAAAAACCTAAAAGATTTCTTGTGGAAGGTGAAATAAGGGAATGTAAAAGCCAGCCTGGTGCTCAATATGACATCAAAATTATGCCCACCCCAATGCAAGCAGAAAGCTGAAATAGTAACAGAGTTTATCTTCTTAAAATCAGAAACTGCAGGTATTAAGTAAAAAGATGCTTGCTTTGAGAAGCAAAACTATGACTTATCTGGGCAAAACATTAGAGTGCAGAGGCATCATCCTGACAACAAAGGTAGGAATTGTCAAGGTCATAGTTTCACCAATTGTGACATGATTTTGAAATGCAGATCATCAGAAAGCCTGAAAAAGAAAAATGAATATGTGCAGCAGAAAATTGCTGAGAAGATTTTACAATTCTCTCCCTAAGTCAGTGTAAATTGGCATCCTTGCCAATGAGGCACTGCAGGGAACAAAATGTACACCACTAGGAGTCATTTTCTGTGAGAGGGGCAGCCATATAAATTTGATAAATAAATAAACTGGCTGATCTCACACACAAAAAAGAAAAAGAAAAAAACAGGCATTCATTTGAAATTTCAAAGGACCAAAAATTACCAACAGGGACAAAAATACTGTATAATACCAAGCTTTTCCAGCCTAAGGTTACCAACTCCTGTTGAAATCAATCCTGTATGTACGTGTGCATCATATTTTTGTGTGCTTATATTTATGTGGATTTGTGTGGCTAAAGCCAAATTCTATCCAAGGGCAGAGTTGAGACAGAACAACCAAAATAACATCTACTGGTTTGCCATCATTATAAAATAAATTACCTTATTCATAAAATAATTGATCCCATCTTTCTATTGCCCTTTGTTTTACATGCCCTGCAAGCAGAAACACAAGTCCCATGTATTCCCTGCTCATTTTGTGCTGCTTGATATTAAACTATGCTCCCCATCAGTCCACTACGGTAATTTCTGTGCTGCGTGAAACTTATGAAAAGATATAGCTGTGCCTTCTGAGCTTTGTGATCCAGGTAAAGCTCCAGAGAGGCCCTGCTAGTTTTGCTGTCCCTAATAACACCATCTTGGGGGGGTTGGGGGAGGAGGGTCCTCCCATCCAAGAGATTTTAAAAAAACCTTTAGGGTAGATGATAAGGCTAGAGCCGAGCTGCTGACCAATTTATTCCATGGCCAGTTATTCTGAACTGGTTGCATTTCACCTCGTTTGATATATTTTTGTTGTCCAAATATTCTCAGTTATGATGCATGAAAAATGCACACACAATGTAAGAATTGGGCAAGGGTTCGAAGGCATAATACTGTATCCTCCAAGAATCTTGAGCTGGTATTAATACCATCTTAACCCAATTCTGTAAATAGGCTATACCAGCGATGGCGAACCTTTTTTGGCTCCCGTGCCGCAAGTGGGGGGAGCGCAGGGGGGTCATGTGCAGGCATGCCGCACCCATAATGCAACGCGCGACCCCTCCAGTGCGCATGCGTGCACAACGCACGGCCCTCCCCCCATTTTTACATGCTTTTTTCACCCTCCCCAGGCTCCAGAGGCTTTATAGGAGCCTGGGGAGGGCGAAAAGAGCCTCCCCCGACCCAACCCCCCCCCCCAAGGCCCTCCGGAGACTTCAGGGACCGTCCGGAGGCTTCCCGGAAGCCTTCGGAACGCTTAAAACCACCCTCCGAGCAAACCGGAAGTGACTCCGGACGGTCCCTGAAGCCTCCGGGGGGGGGGGGGGAGGCTCTTTTCGCCCTCCCCAGGCTCCTATAAAGCCTCTGGAGCCTGGGGAAGGCGAAAAATAGCTTTTAAAAAGGTGAACTCAGCTGGCCAGCGCGCGCATGCATGCTGGCCAGCTGACAGGGCAGCGCCTTGCGTGCCTTGACAAATGGCTACGCGTGCCACTTGTGGCACGCGTGCCACAGGTTCGCCATCACTGGGCTATACGCTGCAATAATCCAAGCACCGAATTAGGGCTACCATCCTGCATTTGCCAAATGATTTTTAATAGCTTCTTTTCTAAACTGTCAAAACAGGACATCTAAGAGAAGCACAGGAAGTCCTTGGCTTTCGACCACAACTGAGCCAAAAATTTATGTTGCTAATAAGTGAAACATTTGTTAAGTGAATTTTGTCCCATTTTACAACTTTTCTTGCCACAGTTGTTTAAGTGAATCACTGCAGTTGTTAAGTTAGGAACATGGTTGTTAAATGAATCTGGCTTCCCGATTGACTGCTTGTTAGAAGGTTGCAAAACATGACCCCCTCCCCGGGACACTGCAACCGTCATAAATATGAATCAGTTGCCAAACATCTGAATTTGGATCAAACGATCCTGGGGATGCTGCAACCGTCATAACTGTGAAAAACGGTGGTGTCACTTTTTTCAATGCTGTTGTAACTTTGGTCACTAAATGAACTGTTGTAAGTCAAGGACTACCTGTCTATTGAGAGACTAAGACATCAATGCCGTCAGTTACATTTATCTCCGCACTGTTATCAGATGGGCGGTATCTCTAATAGAACTTGGCCTACATTTCAACACATGTAACCCTTTTACAAATATCATTTTAGAACATTTTAAATGTTCTTCAGATGTGCCCTAGACGTTATCTATGCATAGACAGGATAATCAAAATTCCTTATAAATGCTTGATAAAGAAGCATCTTTATTATACAGAAACTTGTATTTTTAAAGCAATTGTAATTCTGGCGTATGTCACAAATTTATCTGTGTTTACATTATAGTGATCATGTACTTTAATATAAAGTGACTTGCTCACTGTTAAAAGCAGAACTGTTTCTATATTCTAGAGATTCCCACAAGGTAACAGTTTATTCCAACACGTTTCATTAAAAAAATTAACTATTTTTTCACCTTAGTTAAGGTATAAACATTCACTTTTGAAAAGAGTTACCTTACAAATTGCACCTTGCTAGTTGTCAACAAAAAGTTAAGGAAATATTCCCAAAACCCATATATATCATAATTTACCACACGGAAGCATTCCTGTCTGACATCAGGTACAAAAAGTATCATATCTTTTGGGATGCACACTGTCCTTCCCTTTCTTGGCACTTATGCTTAACTTTAAAGCTATTCGAATAGCCTAACAGCAAAGAGTTTTGCCCACTGGGAAAAACCACTGATTTTCAAAGTTTGTTTCACAATTGCTAGTTTAACAAATTTACATAACAGGACAATTGGACATACTTAATTGTCACAGTATTTCAGTTTAAGAATGTTGTTCTGAGGCTTGTACAGCCATGCACAGTACAGGCAGTGCAAAAAGCTTCCATTTCTACAGCTTTCAGATTTAAAAAAAAGGTTTTCAGATGAGCCTTGCAGTATATACACTCCAGTAATTTGCTTTGTGAAAGCCAGCAATCAAAATACAACATCATTTTAATTCAGAGCGGAAAACAGATCACCGATGTACTTAAGAAAAGCCAAGCAAAACCATTTTTTCTGCAAACAGACTTAATTAAGTTCTGAAGTGGCTTCACTTTTCATTTTTGCAACGGTCTGGCTTTGGGAGATCGGCTGGAAGTCTCCTAAATCACGGTTTCAATCCAAACAGTTAGGCTCGTTCATTAAGTCACTGCATCTCCCTAAACTGCATTCGAAATCCATGTCAGCAACCAGTTTCAGGCAGAATTTGCAATCACCTTTTTTCCTCATGATCAGAAAACATTTTGCTAGAATAGTTCATTGCAGAAAAGTGGATTTAAGTAGACCAAAAGAGAGAGAAGAGTGATACAAACTGCTTTTTGCTTTGTACACGATAGGCTAGTGACCTATTAGTACCCACATTATGAAGTTGTAGGTCACTGTGGAGCAGGGCTAATTAAGGTAGTCTTAGCAAGCACCAATGATTAATTTCCAGAAACTATATCCAGAAAATGACAGCCAGGCTTCTTCTTCACTTCCTCCCAGAATAATGCAAGCAGAAGACAAGACCCATAACAAGATTTGTTGCATGACTTATAACAACTGTCTTCATTGAAAAAAATATAAATTGGGGGAGGGGGGGACATAGGGTGAGCAGAGATGGAGCAAATAAATTACCCTGAGGTACAAATCTAAGGTGGTTCGGGAATAATCCTATCTTCAAGACAGCCAAACATCCAATTAGCAGCAAAGCATCTGCTTGGAAGGCCAGGGAGACAGTCACTGCCACTTGTAGATTTTCACCATCTTCTCCGTCAAAGTAGCAAGGAAGCTGCTGCGATTCACCTCAAAAGGACAGACATCCAACACAGGGAGGTCAGCTGGCAGTTTCTGAAGCAGAGTTCCACTTCCTGCGTCCCAGAGCTTCAGGATAAAGAGAAGAAGGCCATAATTCTCCACATATCTCGCGGGGCAAGACATGGTTCTACAAATTACAATGTTTTACAGGAACTGATACTTCCTAATAAAGCTACCCTCCTTTCCTGTCCCCTGATAAATGGTTTTTAGAAGACCCCAGACTGTAAAGACCAAATAAAATAGAGAAATTAGGGACTGGCCTCCCTTCCTTCTCTCCTCTAATGAACAGTATTGCATGGAGGAATACTGGCTGTATGTGCCCCACAGCTGAGTTCATCATTTTCCTCCCAGTCTCCTATCCCTAGAGAGATAAATACAGAGGACAGCCCCAGTCCCAGCTTAAGGTTCAGCTGCACAAGAGGTTCTCTAATGGCATGGATGTATACCAGAGGTCTTCAAACTTGGCAACTTTTAAGACTTGTGGACTTCAACTCCCAGCCTAGCTGGCTGGAGAATTCTGGGAGTTGAAGTCCACAAGTCTTAAAGTTGCCAAGTTTGGGGACCCCTGATGTATACTGTGGCAATTGCAACACACCCGCCTCCTCACTCAATCACTCCATGGTTTTTGTGACTTAACAGTTGTGGAAGAAGAAAAACAATCAATACCTAACACTACCAACAAAAGGCAAAGTTCTTATCCAAAATTAAGGCCATACCATGGCAGAGTTTGATGCTTCATCCCCCGCACACACAAGGATGCTGCCATCATCTTCGGGACTTTGAAAAATGGCATTTTTGGTTAAGAGTTTGCACGTTGGACCTGCAGTAAGAGTTTGAATGGGGTTGCACGAACAGACAATTTCGTCATCTCGGTCTGTCAGATGAGTAGATGTCAGCTCCATCACCACACACTGCAAGCAGTTGTTGTTTCGGTCTGCGAAAAGGCAAAATTGAAAAAAAGTTACAAAGTTGGAAAATATCAACACCCAACACAGCAAAAGCATTTAAATGAAATCCCTGTTTGATAGATGCTTGATTTTCTTCAGCTGCTGCTTGTCTGCACATTGAGACAGCGGTGGGTTCCGGGCGGTACACCCCGGTACAGGCGTACCGTACCTAAATGGTGCTTTGGAGGGCCCACCCACTTGCCCTTGTTACTTACCTGTATTTAAGCCAACTGGGCCATTTGTGCATGCGTGTGCAGCGTACGGCGCCTGCACGATGCTCCGAGCAGCTGGAGCGTTGCAGGGCAGTGGGTGCGCGAGCGTGTGCAGAGCGCGTGCCCATGGTGGACGGACGGACCCATCACAGTGTACCAGTTGCAACGGGATCCGGAACCCACCACTGCATTGAGACCATTGTTTTACTCAATCCTGAATGCCAAATGCCAAGGTGGGGCTTGATACCTACTACAAGAGTGGCATTAGTAACAATCTCTGAAGGCTTGCTTGTAAAGCAGTATTCCAAATGGGGGCAAAAGAGAAAATCAGATTTAGCACAAAGCTCCATGTGCTGGGGCTATAATTCTTAACGTTTCCAGGCAGTGAGAAAGACATGTTGACAGGAGATTCTGGGACCATGAAAGATGCTATGTTGGAAAAGACGGGGATTGTGTCTGTGGTCTTTGAGGTGAAGCAATGGCCAGGGGTCGAAAAGGAGAGCTCATGGCCCAGGCACATACATTAAATGAACCCTGAAATGATTCTCTCCTGTATCTTCAAATCTCTCCTAACTGACAAATAGGAGGCAGCCAGAATAGCGGCCAAAATGTACTACCATACCAGCAATGCCCTACAGTCGAACAGGAAGAGCCATCCAAAGTCCCCCTCCTATTTATAAGTAATGGATCAGGCAGGAACCCAACATAAACAAGTACTGTCAAGAGGGAGGTTACACCATCTGGTAAAAGGAAAAAGGGAGGGGGGGGAAAAACAGAATGCTTTCCTGAAGATGATTCCGTGTCCAGATTCGATGCATTGGCTGGGCCAATCCTAACCCTGAGCAAAAAATACCCCCGGATGACAACTTACTGGGTCTGAATGTTGCAAGGCAGTGCCGTGTGCTGGGTTCTGTCTGAAGGTCAATGCAACCTCCGGGTTCAAGGAGGAGATCGTGAGGTCGGTAGGAATTGCTAGAGTTCTGCTCCCAAAAACAGGCTCCTTCCAGCGTTCCAGACACCAGTCCACCATGTGGCAGTGAAGTTGAAGCCATTCGAGGAAGGTAAGATAAAGACACCACAGGACATCTGATGGGGTCAAAGAGAGCAGCAAAATCAGTATCACCAGGCCATTCTCTCTGATTCCCTACTCATCCTAAAATGAAAATCTTTATGGCAGGGGTGTCCAAACTTGGAACCTTTAAAACTTGCGGACTTCAACTCCCAGAATTCCACAGCCAGCCATTCTGGGAGTTGAAGTCCACAAGTCTTAAAAGTTCCCAGGTTTGGACACCCCTGCTTTATAGGAAAGTTTAAAAACAATTTCAAAGAGGGTTGAAAATTAGAAACCATCTAACTTAATTGCTAAGACTGAAATCCCCTGCTTACTTCAGATTAAGCATCACTAAACATTGTAGTGATAAGGAGGGTAACTTGATTGACATCACTCATAACTGCTCAGAAGATTCATTAATGCAGAACTACTACAAGCAAGATAAATGCCCTCCCCAACTTTATCCCCACTGTATCCTTTCCAATTCCCCACCATGAGAAAGCTAATGTCAGCAGCGACTTAAGGAGTAGAAATGCCTCTATGGCAAGATTCGTTCTGACATTAGCTAGTCTGGCCCCTTTTTGCTCTCGCCAGTTTGGAGATTTATCTGGATCACAGCAAGGAGTTTATATTCTGCATCCAAGTCTTCAAAGGAATTCTTTTCAAGAAAGGTATGTTCCTGGCCTACAGCATGAAGGATTTTTCAAATAACACACACAGCCTTAGAAATGGACTTATTAGGGAGATATTTTTAAATCCTCCGTGGTCTCTGTGTTTGGAAAGCAATGTTATCTTATGAAAGCCATACCTGGACTTCTGTGGAGGCAATTCCTGGAGGTGGGAGTTTGTGTCCCTCAGATCATAGACCAAGATAGATCCATTAGCCAGCCCAGCATAGACGTAGTTGGTGTCCTCGAGGCACCAGCAGCAGCACCAGATGGGGCGGCTAGCATTATAGGTCTGTACAACAGTGTTTGTGGCTAAGCTGGGAGAAAAGGAGAGAAAAGCCTCTCAGCACCTGTGCCCCATGCCTACCCTTGCACCTCTTCCCTTGGTCCATTACTACTCAACAGCAGGAAATCATTTCCCCAAAAAAAGGACCACAGACCAGTTTCCTGAGCCACACAGGGAAAAGCCTCTTCACTACCAGTAGAACCTTAGGGCTAGAAGGACCCGGAAGGTCTTCTGAACTAACCCCCTGCACAAGGTAGGAGTCCTTATGTGCCCATTTGTTTCTTGAAAACCTCCACTGATGGAGCACCACAATCCCAGGAGGCAAGCTCTTCCACTGATTAATTGTCCTCACTGCTAGCAAATTCCTTCTTATTTCCAGGTTGGATCTCTCTCTGCCAAGCTTCCAGCCACTGCTTCTTTTCCTGCCCTCAGACGCCATAGAGCCATGATTGCAAACTTATGGCAAAAATGCCCAAAGTGGCACGCGAAGTCATGTCACCTGGCACACGCGGCCTTCCCTGTTTGTCTTCTGGGTGTCTGGCGCGCATGTGCGCGCAATGATCAGCTGTCCCTCACACATGCGACAGTGCAGAAAACCGGTGTGCGCATGCACATTGGTCAGCTGATTGTCAGATGCACATGCATGCCAGAACCTGGAAGTTTGGCTTTTCCGGAGGGCGGCCCTGACGAGCGCATGCGTGTGACGTTTCCACATGGGTTTTTCGGCACTGGGTGCGGAAAAAGTTCGCCATCACTGCCAGAGAGAATAAACCGGCCCCCTCTTCCCCTTCAACTATTAAAAGGCAGCAACCCCGTCTCCCCTAAGCCTTCTCTTCCTTAAGCTAAGCATACCTAGTTCATCAGACAATCTAGCCTCCAGAACTTTATCCTCTTTGTTGCTCTTCTCTGCACACTTTCTACAGTATCAACATCTTTTTTTATAACGTGGTAACCAAACCTGGACACAGCATCCCAAGAGTGGCCTCACTAGTTCACTATAAAGCGGTACTATCCCTTCACACTGTCTTGAAACGATCCCTCCTTTGGTGCCGCCTAGGATTGCATTGGCTTTTTGGGCAGCTGCAGCACACGGCAGGCTCACGCTTAAGCTGTGATCATCCGAGACACCTAGATATGGCCTGTCCTCTACCTATGCATTTGGTTTTTCTTCCCTAAATGCAGGGCCTGACTGTGTACTGTAGATACTCACCTTGTAAGCCTGAGCGTATGGTCCAAAGAAGCAGATAAGAGCAAGCCATCTGCCCGGTTGCTGAAGGCCAGGCCCCGGATCTGCTTGCTGTGGATGGGCACGTACTGACTGCTCTTCAGGTTGACGGCGCTCATCATCTTAATGCCATAACCTCAAAAGACACGGAAAAGGCCACTTAGCGGACTCCTCCCTTTGATTGAGGTAGCAATCACACATCCCCACCTCTCTTTCTAGCCCTTGGTTTGGTTACTGACTCACCAGGAAGGAGAGTACTTTGCGGAGAGGGCTGTGAGACCACGAGGCAGCTCAGGGGGTCACAGTAGGCCATCACCCGGCAGTTGCCCATCTGAGAGACCAGAAAGGCTCTCTCAAAATGGTACTTGTGCTGACCCTGGCTGGAGGAGAGGCAGCCGGGAAAACAAGAGCGAGCACCGCTGGACTGCTGAGATGAGGAGCTGGCATTGTGCCGGACCAGCAAAGCCTTCAGTTCCTGCAGAAGGGAGTGTTAAGTCAAGCCCAGAGAGCTGGCTGTGTTTCTTGTCCACTGCAACTCCCAAATTCTCCAACCAGCATTCTGGGAGTTGAAGTCCACATGTCTTAGTTAGCAAGGCTGGGAAACAGTGTTCTATATAAAAGACATGATTTGGCATGGGAGGGCTAGTCCATTGATGGCTACCCCACCACTACCCCATGCCCCCATCCCCCTGTGCATGGCACATGCCCCGCTGCATGCACCCCTCCCCTCCCCCACGTGTGTGCCCTGCCCCAGTGCATATACGGCAGAGACCCCAAAATCAGGTGGCTGGTGGGAGATGCGCACGTATGCGCAGGGGAACTGAGCTGGGGCAACAGCTCATGTGCCCTCAGAGAGGGCACTACATACAACCTGAGGCACGCGTGCCATAGGTTCGCCATCACGGGGCTAGTCCCTCCACGTATTTTTTTTTCCCATGAGTACATTCCAGATAAATAAAAGGCCATATATTTTATACATCTCTTATCTTTTAATGATCAGCTTAAAGGATGGAGGTTTTTGTGCTTAATCAGGAAAGCCCTAAACAGAGGAGACTAATTTTGTTAAGCTGTAGATAAACATTCTTCTTTAGTTGGACTAATTATTTTAGGCCAGCAGTTATAAATTTTAATTTATAATGGGCTCAACTAATACAACTTTTTATTTCCCTGTACTATTTCAAAATTTATTTCAAAATTCAGATGCCATTGATTGGTCAAGTAGCAAAATCAGACTAACTGCCATCTTCTCCAAACTTCTACAGAGCCTTGCTGTTCCATTCTCACAAGCTGACCAAGCAAGATTGATCCATGCCAAGCAATCCCTTCTCTCCATTTCGATACTTTGAATCCAGCTTATCAATTCACTAGCCCTTGCTTTCCCTCCTCCATTCATGTGTTCTAAAACTCAATTCACTTATACTTTCCCTTGTAAGGCAAGCATTTATCTGGAATGCCACAGACTTTCTCCTAGGAAGCTTCTCAAAGTTCACTGGTGGTTAGTCAGGCTAGAAACCAAGAGATTGTAAATTCTAGTCCCGCCTTAGGCATGAAAGCTGGCTGGCTGACTTTGGCCCAGTCCATCTCTCAGTCCAATCCTTCTAATACAGTGGTTTTAGTGGAGAAAATAGGAGGAGGAACAAGTATTAGGAGGTAGGTAGGTCAGAAGGAAGGAAGGAAGCTTGGCACGCCCCAAGGAACATCTCTGGGGATATCTGTGCTCCTTAGCAACCATGAAGGGGATGCCATAGGAATCTCTTCCACAAATGCTTTTTTCCCCCCAAAGAGCATGTGACATGGACTACAGAGAGTCCTTGACTTACAACAATCCATTTAGTGTCTGTTCAAAGTTACAATGGCACTAAAAAAAATGACTCATGGCCGTTTTTCACACTTACAACTGCGGCAGCATGCCCATGGTCATGTGATTAAAATTGAGATGCATGGCAACTGGTTCAAATTTATGACCGTTGCAATGTCCTGGAGTCACAGGATCCCCTTTTGCGATCTTCTGACAAGCAAAGTCAGTGAGGAAGCCACGTTCACTTAACAGGCAGGTTACTAACTTACCATCTCAATGATTCACCTAACAATTGAGGCAAGAAAGGTCCTACAATGGGGCAAAACACACTTAACAACAGAAATGTTTGGGCTCAACTGTGGTTGTAAGTCGAGGACTACCTGTACAGTTGTCCTGGGTGAATGACTGCAGCTAATCTTACCTGTACTTGCTGCTTCAGTTTGCTGCACTCCTCCGTCATGACCTGCAGCTGAAGGCGACTCTGGGCTGATTCCAGTTCTGCTTTCCTTCGCAGGCCTTGCTCCTTTTCTAAAGAGCTGTGACAAAAATGGGACAGATCTGGTTAGAATTTTGGATGGGAAAGAACCAAGAATTCCTAGACTGTAGACTGGACTGAAAAACTGAGAAAACATCATAGAAGGAATCCGTGACAGATTATTTTCCTCTGGATTCCAAGGAAGCTACTTTGGTCTAATAATGAAGGTGCTGGCCTAGAGACCAGGAGACAGTGAGTTCTAGTCTGGCCTTACCCGTGTTTCCCCGAAAATAAGACTGGCTCTTATATTAATTTTTGCTCCAAAAGACGCATTAGGGCTTATTTTAGGTGATGTCTTGTTTTCAGGTAAATACGGTCCTAAATGCATCTGTCTGGTTGATTATTTTTAACTAGGGCTTATTTTTTGGGCAGGGCTTATATCACAAGCATCCTGAAAAATCACGCTAGAGCTTATTTTCTGGCTGGGTATTATTTTCGGGGAAACATGGTAGGCAAGAGAGCTGGCTGGATGACTTTCAGCAACTCACTTTCTCTCAGCCCAATCAACCTCACAAGGTGGTTGTTGGTGGGGTAAATAAGAGGAGGAATACCAGCTATGCAGGCCACCTTGAATTATTTCTAAAAGTAAAGATGGGATACAAATTAATAAGAAATAAATAAAAGCTACAAGGAATATCCACGAAGTCACCAAACCTGACCCAAGAGACTCCCAAAATCCTCAGTGTGTTACAATATTTACAGTACAGTATGAGTCTGGCAGCAAAGCTCATTTTTAAAAAATGCACTAGAAGTCCTTTTGGCCTTAAAAGCGCTTAATATAACCTTTAGTATCAAAAAGTTACAAAACATTTCTGCATACAGAGATCTAAATCTTATACATGGAATAGCTGATCAAACAAGACTGGGAAAGATTAATCTGAGCTGTGATGTTAGAATACAGGAAACGCCTACAATTTCACGGTGACCTAGTTTTTCTGGAAGAAGTTAAAAGTAACCAAGTTACAAAGTTTATAAAACTGTCAAGAACAAAAGCCCCATTGACTTTTATATTCTTCATGTCATCTGAACCCAACTATTTGCTAACTTATGATTAAGCAACCATTGGCTTTCCAGAATAAGGCAGAGTTGCAGAAGCAGGATCGTTCCCACAGAAATACCACTGCTGTTACCAAGGGAAAGAATTATACTCCTCAGCATATCTGACCTGCAGTAACTTTAACACTTATCAAATCACCACCCTTCTTTATACACCAGTTAATACAGTAAAAACGTTGTCAATGCAGCTGCAACTGCCACAGAAAATGTTTGGCCTCAATCTATCGTTGCTCATTGCTGCATTCAGGGAAAGATTTGATGCTAATCACAGTCTTTACATACTACCGATGCACCCACTTAATTGTTAGTAAACTTTGTTTGAAATCATTTTCTGAGTCTGGATACCAGGTGGTTATTATGCTTTGCTGCCTGATCTAGACTCACAGATTAATCAGGCACAAAAAATACCACTACGGGTTTGCTTGATCTCCTAGACATAACTTGTAATTGTGTGAGTAATTTCATTTATTCGTTACATTTATACAGGTAGACCTCCACTTACGATCACAGTTGAGCCCTAAATTTCTGTTGTTAAGTGAGACATTTATTAAGTGAATTTTGCCCAATTTGATAACCTTTCTTGCTTGCCACAGTTAAGTGAATCTACCACAGGTGTTAAATTAGTAACACGGTTGTTAAATGAATCTGGCTTCACCATTGGCTTTGCTTGTCAGAAGGTTGCAAAAGAGGATCACAGGACCAGGGATACGGCAACTGTCATAAATATGAGTCAGTTGCCATATGTCCGAATTTTGATTGACCATGGGGATGCTGCAATGGTCGTAAGTGTGAAAAATGGTCATAAATTTTTCAGTGCCATTGAAACTTTCAACGGTCACTAAATGAACTGTTGTAAATCAAGGGCTAGCTGTACAAGATTCTTTCAGCTCCAATCTGCATACCTTACATTTATTATTTGTAAAATTTATAGGCTGCCCATTGCACTTCAAGATAACTCGGGGTGGCTTACAATCATAAAAAATAAAAACCATATAAACTAAAAACTTAAGTTAATATAAAATCTAGAACACTATGGCCCAATTAAAAGCTGGGAGGGTGGAAGCAGGGGGGGGCGGCGGAATCCGTTGTTAATCAACCACCTCCACTATGAAGTTCCCCATTGGGGCCCCAAGTGTCTTTAAGCTCTTTAGGTGAGGACGGTCAGGGCTGACCTCATACCTGGGGGGGGGGGGGGGGGGGGGGGGGGGGGGGAGGAGAGAAGAGGTTCCCCAAGGTAGATCCAACAGAAGGCCCTTCTTCTGGATCCCATCAGTCAGAATAATCAGGTTCATCAGGTCTGCAGCATGCATGCTCTGCTGGTATGGGTAGGGTGGGCCAATCCCAGTGGGATGAGACGGTCCCTCAAGTAGCCTGGCCCCATGCCAGGAAGGGCTTTAAAGGGGATTACCAACACCTTGAATTGCACCCAGAAGCAAATTGGCAACCAATGCAGCTCACGGACCAGTGGTGTTAGATGGGCCATTCTTCAGGCCCCAAGAACTGCCTGCGCCACTGCATTCTGCACCAGCTGTAACTTCTGAATCCTCTTCAAGGGTAGCCCCATGGACAGCGCATTACAGTAGTCCAGCCGTGAGATGGCTGGGGCCTGAACGACTGAATGCTGGGATCCTGATCCAGGAAAGGGCACAACTGGTGCAGAATCCAAAGTCGCACAAAGGCTCTCCCAGCTGCAACTGCCACTTGCTCTTTGAGCAGGAGTTGCGAGTCCAGGAGAACCCCAAGTTGCAGACCGGATCTGTCTGAGGAAGTGCAAGCCCATCAAAATGAAAAATGGCAAAATCTCGGATCTCAGGCATCCAAAGCCATGCGGTCTTGCCAGAGTTCAGTCAAAGCCTGTTGATCCCCATTCAGGCCCCTAAAGCCTCACAGAAACACAAAGAACACATTCTGGGAACCTGGGCTGATCTATTCTATGCACAACACATTTCAATAAAAAATTATTTTGGCTTCATCCTTGATCATAAATGTACATACACTTTTATGTAGGAAAATGAAGGTGATCCAGCATCAATACCTTTTCATGTTTTCCTGTTCAGTGGTGTCCAGTGCTTTCAGAGTACGGGCATAAAGGACGACAACATCTGTGTGTTTGGCTCTCTTATTGCACTAAAACAAAACACAAAATGAAAGTGAGTCACTTTCTGGCAAATAATCTATTGTTCGGCTGTGGTTTGGATAAAAACATTACAATCTTGGCTCAACAATCATATCAAATATGGTGCATTTTTAGGAAGATTGTCTGAAATGTTTTCACATCGTGCTTGTGGTTACTTGCTTTATCAAATGTAAAGCATTTTTTTTCGTTATTTGGGCTCTTCTGCTAGTATCTATACACTTTTAAGGTACTTTGGTAAATTTGTGGATGTAAGAATTCTGTTTTGAACTTGTCTGAATGCAAGAGACCAGTGCCTCCTTGTAATCTGTTTAAATCTTCTTTGGTAACTGATCTTTATCACAACAAGCCTCCACTGCCAACAGTCCAAGTGCACTGTGCACTGTCTGTTGCAATTTGCATACAATAAATAATTCTCCTGAATGATAATGGCACTTTCTCCCTTAGAATCCTAAGCTCTGCAAAGTTCTGTTAAATAACTGAAGAGAACTACCAGGAGTTCCTTCCTTGAATTTCCATCACTGGGCACAGGTAATCCTCGACTTACGACCACAATTGAGCCCAAAATTTCTGTTGTTAAGTGAGATATTTGTTAAATGAGTTTTGGCCCATTTTATGACCTTTCTTGCCACAGTTGTTAAGTGAATGACTGCAGTTGATAAATTAGTAACCCAGTATGTGAATCGGGCTTCCCCATTGACCTTGCTGGTCAAAAGGCTGCAAAAGGTGATCACATGATCTTGGGACACAGCTATGGTCATAAGTATAAACCAGTTGCGAAGGATCTGAATTTTGATCATATGATCATGGGGATGCTACAAAGATTATAACTCTGAAAAATGGTGATAAGTCACTTTTTCAGTGCCATTGTAACTTTGAATAGTCACTAAATGAACTGTTTGTAAGTCGAGAACTAACTATTTAAATGTACCATGAAAAAAATAGTTGAAAAGGTCACCTGCAACCAAAATATTCTAATACATTTAGAATGTATTAATAGCTGAGCTGAGACTAAAATTGTTGTATCACTTGGCAAAAGTCACTTAAAATCCCTGCAACCGCTCTTAACCAAATCTGTTTCATTCCAAATGAGTCTTTCCTGCTAAAAGATTTTTACCTGGGGGCATTTGCCCACTTGACCCTTCAGCCACCTCTTAATGCAGCTGTAGCCAAAGAGATGCCCACAGCGCAGTGCAGCAAGACGATGCTGCCCAGCATTCGTCCACTCTTCAAAGCAGATGGCACAGGTATCGCCACTGTCCTCTTCCAAAGGAACCAGAGATGCCGCCGGATTACTTTTCTTTAATGGAGTTGTCTGCAAAAAAGAAAATATGGAAGGTAGCTCAGGTAAATGAGGGCCCAGGTATTCAACTTCACGTCCTCTCACCTTCTTTGGTTGGGAAGCTGTGACACTAGAATCAGGATGCTCTATCTCATTAGAATTATCTCTAGGAGGCTCCATTTGATTTGAGACAATTACTAAGAGGAAAAACAAAGAAATGTTTCACGTAAGGAAAACAAAATCAGTCTACATGAAAGTGCAGCCCTCCCAATAAGCCATTTCAATTTTAAAGAAGCGATAAAAAAAATAAGCAAGTTATTTCCATTTAATTCCAAACCACAAAAAACTCACAGGCAATAAGCATATAGAATTCAAGACAGACTTAATCAGACTACTTTAGAAAGTTACATACAAATATACATACAAACTGCACAGTAAAGGTAATGCTGGGCACAAAATCTGCCCAAGACTTTTCGTCTTAGCTCAACCAATTTCTTAGATTGTTAGGTTACAAAACATGATCCATCCTATGCAACAGGAGATGCAAAACAACAGGGACATCTATTGGGTTTGGTTAAAACAGTCAAAATGGCATCTGCAACAGGCCAATCAAAATTCCACCTGTTTTTAAGGTGTAATGAGAGCAGAGCTTCAATTATGCCATCGCAGCCCCCACATCCTGACCCCCTCAATAGACCGAAGCTCATGAAAATGCCACACAAACAAACAGATTGCTCTGATCAAGGATGGGCATCACGTCCTGAGACATTTACATACATTTAGATTTTCAAAGATGTGGAAACAATGCAAACCTTCCAAGCCAATTAGAGGTATTTCTTCTAAGTTTCTTGCAGGTTCCTCTTCGTCCTCCGTCGGGCTGCCGCTGTTGCCGCTGTTCTCAGAATCACTTAGGACCACCGTTTCATCTGAGCTGCTGTCATTGTGGATTACTAGAAGCGACGGTTCTGCTGGTTGGGTCCTACTGACCTGGAAATAACTGTCCAGTGATGCTGTGGATCTAATCAACACAAGGGGAATGTGTATTTGTGTGATATCTGATTTTAGCCCCCTCGAAATAGGCATTTCCTTGATCTCGGTGGCTGAGCCGTGCAGACTCCAACACCCAGGATTCCCCCAGCAACAGTTTTCACATGTCTGGACTCCAACTCCCAGAATTCCCAGCCAGCCCAGCAGCCACTTTGACAGGCCTGGACTCCAACTCCCAGAATTCCCAGCCAGCCCAGCAGCCACTTTGACAGGCCTGGACTCCAACTCCCAGAATTCCCAGCCAGCCCAGCAGCCACTTTGACAGGCCTGGACTCCAACTCCCAGAATCCCACGCATCTTAAAGTGGCTGAGATGGAGAAAGGAAGCGATGAAGCGCCAGTACCATTGCAAACCCCAACTGCACAATTAGGCGCTAACTACCCACGGAGCGTCCCCGGGGCTCGGCCTGCCGCTTCCTCCGAGGAGCGTCTCCGCAGCCCCGGCTACCCCGCCGTGGACCTGAGGGGCGGGGAAGGAAGGAAGGAAGGAAGGAAGGAAGGAAGGCGGTCGCCAGGCGATGGGCAGGCAGCGCGCGGGGCCCGCGACCGCTCACCTGGCCCGGGCTGCCCGTTGGGAGGACGACGATGAGGCGGAGGAAGGCGCTGCCCGAGGGGCGCCAGGCAGGTTCCTCCGGGAGCGGCGCGGCCTCCGCGACTCCGCCGCCCGAGCGTCTCGTGAGGAGCGGGCAACCGCCGGACGGCGTCCCGTGGCTTCCTCGCGATCGGCCGCGACGGTCGGCTCCCTCTCGTCGGCCTCGGCCACGGGCGGGAGATCCACCTCCATGGCCTCCTCAGCCGCCTCAGCCATCGGCCTCCCTCTGAGGGGGCCAGGCGACGCGCGCGCCGGCCAGCCGCTCAACCTCCCCGCCTCCTGCCCACGGGGGCCCCCCATTGGCCGCCCGGGAGGCGCGCGAAGGCAGAGTTTGATTTCTATTGGACACCGAGGCGCTCCATTGGTCTTCCCGGCTGTCACTCTTCCGGGTAAACATGGAGCGGAGCAGGGAGGGAAAAGGAAGCTTGGAAGACGCGCACGCGCGATTTGAAGCCCGCCGTCGGGGTTTAAAAAGGAAGCGCGTTTTGCAGGCTGGTGTGGGAGTCGCGTTTGCGGGTGGGGCGGATGCAGTTCCCTTGGGCGTGAAACACACCACTAGAATTTAAAAAACAACAACAGTGGAAATACGGGATCCACAGGAAGAAAAACATTGGGGGGGGGGGGAGGAATTGCCAGTTTCAAACAGCAACGTTGAATTGCCAAAAAGGCACTAAGAGGAGTTAACCTAATCTTGCAAAGCTGCTCCTCTGGTAATATTGTATTGCTAACTAGGGCATACAAAACCTTTGCTAGACCAATCCTCGAATACAGCTCGTCTGCCTGGAACCCGCACTGCATGTCAGACATTAACACAATTGAGCAAGTCCAGAGATATTTCACGAGAAGAGTCCTCCACTCCTCTGCTTGCAACAGAATCCCTTAAGCCACCAGGCTTGAAATTTTGGGCTTAGACAACTTAGACCAGGGGTGTCCAAACTTGGGAACTTTAAGACTTGTGGACTTCAACTCCCAGAATTCCCCAGCCAGCATGGAATTCTGGGAGTTGAAGTCCACAAGTCTTAAAGTTCCCAAGTTTGGACACCCCTGACTTAGACCTACGCTCTCTTAGATCCAACCTAAGCATAGACTAGTACATAAAACTATCTGCTACAATGTCTTACTTGTCAACACAACAATACAAGAGCACACAACAGATACAAACTTAAAACTAAACCACTCCAAACTCAATTGCAGAAAATACAACTTCAGCAACAGAGTGGTCAACGCCTGGAATGCTCTACCTGACTCTGTGGTTTCTTCCCCAAACCCCCAAACTTTAACCTTAGACTGGCTACTTTTGACCTCACCCCATTCCTAAGAGGTCCGTAAAGGGGCGTGCATAAGCGCACCAGCGTGCCTACCGTCCCTGTGTTACTATCCCCACTTATTCGTATCCTTTTCCTGTATTCGTAATCATGTTTATACATATCTGTTATACATGTTTGACAAAATAAATAAAATAAGAAATAAATAGATAAATAAGCTTTATTGTCATTTTTAGGGCATTATAAGACATTAGATAAATAAGCTTTATTGTCATTTTTAGGGCATTATAAGACATTAGAGAGCAATGGGTAACAATAAAGGAACTGTTATTTTATAGCAGGTTGATTGTGCCAGGCTGCATGTATCAGTGCAATATAATAAAAGTCCCTTTTAATTATTAAGACATGAGCTAGTTCCTTTTGTGTGTCCCGTGAAACATCTTTATCTTTCTTGTAATCTGTCGTTTTTAAATCAACTTTCAAATCAAGAGCTGTGGTTAGGCGCAGTGGCTAGAGTTCAGTTCTCCCAAATAAGAGGCTACCGTATTTTTCGGAGTATAAGACACACCTTTTCCCCCCCAAAAAAGAGGGTGCCCAGGACTGAGCAGTTTAAGGCTGTTGTGCAAATACAGATAGTCCTTGACTTACAACCACAATTGAGCCCAAAATTTATGTTGCTAAGTGAGAAATTTGCTTAAGAGAGTTTTGCCCCATTTTAGGACCGACAAAATCTTCAACATCGTTTCCCTGGGAGAAGAATGCCAACCCATAGAGTGACTGTTTCCAAAACAACTCTTTTAAACTTGACCCAACCATGAGAGACACACAATGGGAAAGGGACCAAGGGAGGAAACTTAACTGGCGTAAAATCTCAGCTCTGGCTTTTTCACTCCTGTAGTTCACTTGACTTCTAGTAAACGATGCCTTTCTCAACAACTGGAGTTAAGGATCGTTTTTACTCAGGAGCCCAAATGAAGGCAGGTTTGACATTGGCCTTCAACATCTGGGGGAGATTTGCTACCCCAAACCCCCACATTTTATGGAGCCAATCATGGGGAAGAACAAGATACTCCCATATAACACCACTCCTGCGCAAGCTGCACTGGCTGCCTGTGGTTTTTCGGGTGCGTTTCAAGGTGTTGGTTACTATCTTCAAAGCGCTTCATGGCACGGGACCTAGTTACCTGCGGGATCGCATCTCACCTCATACATCCCTGCGACCAATTCGCTCCCACAGGGAGGGACTCCTCCGGGTGCCGTCCACTAAGCAGTGTCAACGGGCGGTGCCCAGGAGTAGAGCCTTCTCTGTGATGGGCCCAACCCTCTGGAATGACCTCCCCCCAGATATCAGAACTACTACCGACCTCCGCTCCTTCCGACAGAAACTTAAGACCCACCTGTTCCAATTAGCTGGCCTAGCTGATTTATTATTATTATTATTATTATTATTATTATTATTATTATTATTATTATTATTATTATTATTATTATTATTATTATTATAACAGAAGATTTGGGTAAATGGCAAAGATGGCTCGTGGTCCAAAGGTCGGGCTGAGCCAAAGAATATTGAAATGTGGAAAAAAAGAGAGAAGGTTCAGATGATATAACGTATCTCCCACAATCACTGATTTTCACTCATGAAGTCGTTGCTGCTGTTGTCATCCTGGTCAATGAGGAGTTGGTTCACAATAACTGCAAAGGAAAAAAAAATCAGTTTTCAGAAACCTTCCTACCTCAGTTTTGTAGCTTAGCCTTCAAAACATGGTGCCATTTGTCTGCTTAATAAATGAGTAGCAATTCCATCTTTGCTGGTGTCATGGCTGCCATTCTGCTAAGCTGCGCATTGCAAGCTGACAGCTGACATCAGTAACGGGGGGAGGGAGCAGTGGGGGAAGAGAGAGCAATAGCACTTAGACTTATACACTGTTAGGGGTATCTCCGTTGGGAGACAGAAAATACCGCAGCGGAATGTACCGCTAGAGAGAAAGAACGTTGCTAGTAGAAAAAACACACGAATAGAGTTTCAGACACTGCTAGTAAAAAAGAAGTAGGTTTACTACTAATAATTGCTTCACAAGCAGTGATAGTAGATATATGTCCAAACACAATTCAAAGAACAAACAATTGCTTACAGTCGCAGTTCACGTTCCAGTCATCAAGCGAGCAAGTAGTTATCAAGCATAGGACAAGCAGAGAGAGAGAGAGAGTGAGCTCTCCTGACTCCCTCTCATTGTAGAGTTAATTACATAAGTACATTCACCCATTTAAAGCAACAACGACCATTTGTTATTGTATATAGATATATATTGCCTACCCAACACTAGGAGTATACTCCCAACTTACACCGCTTTACATTCAGAACCCAGATGAATCAAAAGGAAGCCATCCCATCCCATGGGAAGCCAACCGTCTCAAGGTCACACCAAAGGAATGCGGAGCCATGAGCATGCAAAGACATGGAATATTTCCCAAACAAAGTGTTAACTGGACATTGGCTGATAACCAGGGAGTTGGCCAGAAACAAGGGAAAGTTACCGGTATCTTTTATACATGAAAATCTCAGATCCAGCTTTGCATCTTCTATGACCACTTTGGCTTTAGTAATGTATACTTTTGGCTAATCATGGGCCAGGAGTCTTTCTTTCTTTCCTAACTGACCAGGCTGGAAGAGTTGACAGTTAGTGAGATAAGGAAGTGTGAGCCCAGAGTACTTATGTCTGGATTCATTGCTCCCCGATGCCCCAATATTTGTGCACCGTTTAGTGTTGCATTATATACAAAACTAGCTACAGGTTACGCATCAAACCCTAGCTAAAAGCAAATTATGGCTTAGTGAAATGTGTTACCTGAACCATGCACCCCAACGCCTGCTGCTTTCTCATACCTTCAGTAGTTGGGCGCTTGGAAGGGTTATAACTGCGACACTGGTTGATGATTTTCTGTAAATAGGGCGGACAGTCTTCTGCTAAAGGCTCCTGTATTTTTTGCTTATAAACCTTCTTATAGATTTCTTGAGAGTTGCAGCCTAGAATCACAATCAGAGAGGTGGCAAGATTTCACATAGACATGCATACCTAGAGCTTGCACCCAGAAATTGTGACTGCTCCCATCACTGGAGTTTTTCAAGAAGAGATTATACAGAGATTATTGTCTGAAGTCCCCCACTTGGGGTCTGCTCCCACTACTGGGCCACTGTTGGGGCAACTATGACTTGGATGATTGAGAATCTCCCGAGACACTGAGGTCTTCCTGAATTTTATTTTTTATTGCTGCCTTCTGCACCTTCTACCTGGACTTTTCATATACATTTCCAAGACCCCAGTAACGATTTTATTGGCCACACGACAGAGATCTGTATTTGTAAAGGCGAAAAAATCAGGGAGAGTCCTTAAGCAAAGCCTGGCTGATCATCATCTGGGATCATCTCTCTTAGGGTGTGTTGAAAGAGGGATCTTTCCTGACTGCTGCAAAAAAAAAAGGGCTTGACCTGCCCAAGAGCAGCAGATGTGGAAGAGAGACAAGTGGGGGAAAGCAATGAATCACTCCAAACTGTAGCTAGCTGGTCTTTGTCTCCTCAGATAAAAAGGAAGTTCTGGGAACCTCTGTGCAGATTCAGAAAATCTAACTTCCTCAACCCAAGATCTGGGAAATTCCTTGATCCCAGGTTTCACTTCTCTTGATTCAAAACGCCTCCATTTTAGGAGCCTCCAACACAGCCATTCTGTGTCCAGGGACACAACATTCAATCAATGTTGTGTCCCTGGACCTCTCTGCCTGTGCTCCATCTCCAACTGCTGAGCTGAGACCACGGCAAAAGGAAGGGCCAGAGGGCTCTTTATCAGCATGGACCAGAGCCTTGGGCAGGGGAGCAGTTTCCCTTATCTCATCCTGCCTACAAGCCACTCAGCTTTCCTTCTTACCCGCCGATGGAGAAGTAGGATATGGCACTCCTGATGGGGAAGTGGGACACGGCACTCTTCCACTAATCAGCAGGAAGACAAATCTTGAGAACTGTTCAACGGTAAGGCAGCCTAAGAAACCCCAAAGCAGTGTTTCTCAAGCTGGATGACTTTAAGATGTGTGGACTTCAACTCCCACATTTCAACTTTAAGATGGATGGAATTCATGGCTGGCTGGAGGATTCTGGGAACTGAAGTCCACCCATCTTAAAGCTGTCAAGTTTAAGGAGCTCTGCGCAGGGGAATGTCACGAGAAACATCCCCCACTTTAGAGAAGGATTAGGGGAGACATGATAGCTGTCTTCCAATATCTGAGGGACTGCCGAAGAGGAGATGGACTTGTTCTCCAAAATATCTGAAGGCAGGACAAGAAGGAATGGGTGGAAGATCATTAGAGAGAGCCAGCCTAGAATTCAGGAGGAATTAATTCTGACTAAGAAAGCAATTAAACAATGGAAGAGCTTGCCTCTCAAATTTGTGTGCTCCATCACTGGAGGTTTTCAAGAAAATATTGGACTACCTTTTTTCAAGGATGGTATCATTTTGGCCAGAAGACCTCCAAAGTCCCTTCCATCCCCACAATCCTTTGCTTTACACAGTAGTTGTGCCACAAGATGAAATAAGGAAGACCCCCTGTACCCTTCGGTTTTACCTACAGCAACCTCCCCCGTAGAAAAGAATCCAGACCTTCCCCAGAGAAGACCATAGTCCTCACCTGTAAACGGGAGCTTCCCAGTTGCAATCTCCCACAGCACAATCCCAAAGCTGAAAGAAAGGAAGGCAGAAGCTGTCACACAAGGGGGCCGAGAGATGGCAGCTCCTTCCCTGCCATTATCAAGCCATGGGGTGGCCCACCTGAGTAGGCCCTGACACGTTGGCCAGATTCGCACAATACTATTCAGCCTCCAGCCAAACATCACCACTTCAAGGCTTAGTAGTCGATTCTATGGAAAGCTTTTAGGCCTTTCATGGTTTGCAAAGCTAGCTAACAGTGGCCTATTCAATAAAACATGGTTAAGCAAACTGCTGATGTGTGGTGTGGATGGAGCCACTCTGGGATTCAATAATACAATAGTAGAGTTGGAAGGGACCTTGGAGGCCCATGGACCCACCTTGAAGGACATCAAGGTCATGGCATTTTGCCCTTTTTTTACCCCTCTCCCTCCAGATGGCAGCCTGCGACTAGGGCAGAGTCAGTGCTAACTAGGGGTTTTAAGATCTTCACAATGCCTTTTGGGGTGCCCCCACTCAAGGGAAGCCTTCCTCCCCTTCTCCCCAAGATCCGGTCTCCACAGTGGTCCACCAGCCATGACAGGATCCCTCCTGCAGATTCGTATCTCAAGGAAAGCTGAGTTCCTGCTAAGCCTCAAAAGTGGCCTATTGTGTGAATCCAGGCACCGTAGTCATTAGTTCAAGGTTTATAACTTAATATGTCGGGTACACCCAACCATTGGAATTTGGCCAAGTCACAGCTAAAGAAATTGAGGACGACATCTGAACTCTTGTCACTTCCTCCTTTCATTGCAGTTCACGTCAGGGAATCTCCAGAAAGGAAACTGAGGGAGTTTCGATGCCACAGAAATTACAGATATTTGGCCTCTCTTCTCAAAGGGGCCCCTGGAGAGACGAGGGAGGGACAGGTTGCCATAGATTGCTGGCTCTCTGCACAACACACTTTAACCTTGATACTGAATTACCCCATTTTCTGTGCTCCCACAACATTATGAATTCTAATGGAAAAGGCTAAACCGCATACAGACGGGCGTCCGCTGGCAATCCTATGCTCTGTGCACAGTCACTCATGCCCTCATCCTTTCTCGCCTGGACTACTGCAACGCTCTCTACATGGGGCTGCTCTTGAAGAGCACCTGGAGGCTTCAGCTGGTCCAGAATGCAGCCGCACAGGTTATCATGGGGGTACCTAGGTGCTCCCATGTTGCACCCCTTTTAGGCGGCCTGCACTGGTTACCGGTTGTCTTCCGGGTGCGATTCAAGGTATTAATTATGACCTCTAAAGCGCTCCATGGCTTAGGCCCAGGGTACCTGCGAGACCACCTACTGCCACCAGTAGCCTCCCACCGTCCAGTGCGATCCCACAGAGTTGGCCTCCTCAGGGTGCCGTCGGCCAGGCAGTGTCGGCTGGCTACCCCCAGGGGGAGAGCCTTCTCTGTGGGAGCGCCTTCCCTCTGGAATGAGCTGCCCCTGGAGCTTCGCATAATCCCTGACCTCCGGTCCTTCCGACGCGCCCTAAAAAATTGGCTTTTCCAGCAAGTCAGCCTGGCCTGTTAATTTTATTTAATTTTTAAAATGTGAGTCTTATATAAATTGGGTTTGTTTTTTGGACTGTTCTAATTTCCTTCAAACTTTTGTACTATGTGTTTTTTAATGCTGTACGCTGCCCTGAGTCCTTGGGAGAAGGGCGGCATATAAATCTAATAAATTCAATCCAAATCCAATCCAATCCTAATCCAATTTAAAATTAAGTTCAAAATGACATAGCAAAGCAGAATTCGGTCTGAAACTAACCCCATTAAACCGAGGCCACACTGAGCTCCAGAAAACGATGTGTTAACCCCGCATAACTCTTCATAGCTGCGGAGAGGCAGGATACAGACATACCTGTATATTTCACTAGCCAAGTTGTATGGGTGGTGTAAAGAGGCCAAGCCCTCTGGACAGATGTAGGCTAAAGAAGACACCTCCCTGGAGACTTTATCCTTGCTTTTTTGACTGATGGATGACTCAGTTTGGTCCAGTTTAAATCCTGACAACTGAATGGAATGGAAACGAAGTGAGTTCTGTGAATTCTGGGAGTTGGAAATCCGACAGGCTTAAAGCTGCCAAAGTTGGAGACCCCTGGTTTAGCACATTGTGGGAAGTCAGCCTGAGGTTTATTCCACTAGCCTGTTTGGAAATGCATCGACAGCCAATGGAGTTATTAAGGTTTTATAAAGCGGTCCTAATCGCCTGAAGTATTATTACTGCTTTATAAAGCCTTAGTAAGGCCGCACCTGGAATACTGCATCCGGTTTTGGTGACCACATTACAAAAAAGATGTTTGAGTCTTTGGAAAAAGTGCAAAGAAGAGCAACCAGGAGGATTAAAGGCCTGGAGATAAAAAACATACGAAGAACAGCTGCAGGATTTGGGTATGGCAAATCTAGAGAAAAGAGGGACTGGGGGGACATGATGGCAGTATTCCAGTGTTTGAGGGGCTGCCACAAAGAGAAGGGGGTCAATTATTCTCCAAAGCACCAGAAGGGAGGACAAGAAACAATGATTGGAAACTAACCAAGGAAAGAAGCAACCTAGAACTAAAGAGAAACTTCCTAACAGTGAGGATAATTAACCAATGGAAAAGCTTGCCTTCAAAATTTGTGGGTGCTCCCATCACTGGAGGTTTTTAAGAAGAGACTGGGCAGCATATCTGAAATGGTAGAGGGTCTCCTGCTTGAGCAGGGGGCTGGACTAGAAGATCTCCAAGGTCCCTTCCAGCTCTATTTTGATTGAGTTGTGTTAACAGGGAGTCCCTGTAATTCTGGCATTCACCCAACCATAGCACCTTCCGAAATCATCTCCCATTGTTATACTTCCCCAAAGTAGTACAATGAGGGCTTATATCACTCCAGGGATGGATGGGTAATGCTAGGAAGATATTGACTCCCTCAAACACAACACTACTTTCGAAGGGCAGGGTTTGCGTAGGTTTTCTCCAACATAATCTCACTGAAAGGAAATACAAGCCCCCTCTTACAGTTCTGTAACGATTAGACTTTTAGGGTCATTGTCTTTAAACCAGAAAGTACAGGTACAGATAATCCTTGACTTACGACCACAATCAAGCCCAACATTTCTATTGCTAAGTGAGACAGTTCTTAAGTGCGTTTTGTACCATCTTACAACCTTTCTTGCACAGCTGTTAAGTCAGGGGTGTCCAAACTTGGGAACTTTAAGACTTGTGGACTTCAACTCCTAGAATTCCCCAGCCAGCCATGCTGGCTGGGGAATTCTGGAAGTTGAAGTCCACAAGTCTTAAAGTTCCCAAGTTTGGACACCCCTGTGTTAAGTGAATCACTGCAGTTGTTCAGTTAGTAATATGGTTGTTAAGTGACTCAACCTTGTTAGAAAGTCGCCAAAGGAGATTGTATGACCCCAGGAGATTGCAAACGTCATAAATATGAGTCATATGCCAAGCATCTGAATGTGACCATGGGGATGCTGCAACGGTATAACAAGTATGAAAAATGATCATAACTCACTTTTTTCAATGCTATTGTAACTTTGAACGGTCCCTCTATGAACTGTCGTAACTCGAGGTCTATCTTTATAGTATAGGGATGCTACCATGCAGACCTCACCTTTACACAGTAGCCCTTGGCAACCAAGAATTTGGAACTGTTGATGCAACGATGCAGTTGGCACTTCTCTCCTGTCTGGTGCAACCTGCAGCCAACGAAAAGGAAGAGCTTCACCCAATTCTTATGTGCAGTTTATAGCAATAGCCCTTAGACGTATATGCAGCTTCACAGTGCTTTACAGCCCCCTCTAAGCAGTTTACAAAGTCAGCCTATTTGCCCCCAACAATCTGGGTCCTCATTTTACCCACCTCGGAAGGATGGAAGGCTGAGTCAACCTTGAGCCAGTCAGGATCGAACTCCTGGCAGTGGGTAGAGTCATCCTGCAATACTTCATTCTAACCACTGTGCCATGGAAGGGAAGGGAAGGGAAGGGAAGGGAAAGGGAAGGGAAGGGAAGGGAGGGAGGGAGGGAGGAAGGAAGGAAGGAAGGAAGGAAGGAAGGAAGGAAGGAAGGAAGGAAGGAAGGAAGGAAAGGAGGAAGGGCAATAGCAGTAGCAATATCACTTAGACTTATATGCAGCTTCACAGTGCTTTACAGCCCTCTCTAAGCGGTTTACAAAGTCAGCCTATTTGCCCCCAACAATTTCGGTCTTCATTTTACCCACCTTGGAAGGATGGAAGGCTGAGTCAACCGGAAGGAAGGAAGGAAGGAAGGAAGGAAGGAAGGAAGGAAGGAAGGAAGGAAGGAAGGAAAGGCGGAAGGAAAGGCAATAGCAATAGCAATAGCACTTAGACTTATATACCGCTTCTCAGTGCTTTCCAGCCCTCTCTAAAGCAGTTTACAGAGTCAGCCTCTTGCCCCCAACAATCTGGGTCCTCATTTTACCCACCTCAGAAGGCTGGAAGGCTGAGTCAATCTTGAGCCTGGTGGGATTTGAACTGCTAAATTGCAGTCAGCCAGCAGTCAGCAGAAGTAGCCTGCAGTACTGCACTCGAACCACTCTGCCACCGTGGGTCTTTTCCAAATCTGAGACAGATCTGATCCCTCAGGGCACACTAGGCAGCCAAGGCTCAGTCAATGAGTCCTTTGCTAGGACCTTAAGCTCATTATTCATGGGTCATGATGTATTGAAGACTACATGGAGAGGCTGGGACTGAGATCCCTGGAAATGTGAAGCTTGTAGAGTTGTGGTGGTGCAGTGGTTAGAATGCAGTATTGTTGCAGGGTAATTCTGCCCACTGCTAGGAGTTCAATTATGATTGGCTCAAGGTTGACTCAGCCTTCCATCCATCTGAGGTAGGTAAAATGAGGACCCAGATTGTTGGGGGCAAGAGGCTGACTCTGTAAACTACTGAGAGAGCTGTAAAGCACTGTGAAGCAGTATATAAGTCTATTGCTATTGCCCTTCCTTCCTTCCTTCCTTCCTTCCTTCCTTCCTTCCTTCCTTCCTTCCTTCCTTCCTTCCCACATGAAGCAGTATATGTCTAAGTGCTACTGATATTACTATTCTTTCCCACATAAAGTGGTATATAAGTCTAAGTGCTACTGCTATTGCTATTCATTCCCATATAAAGTGGTATGTAAGTCTATTGCTATTCTTTCTCACATTCTTTCCCACATGAAGCGGTATATAAGTCTAAGTGCTACTGATATTGCTATTCTTTCCCACATAAAGCAGTATATAAGTCTAAGTGCTATTACTATTGCTATTCATTCCCACATAAAGTGGTATATAAATCTTTGCTTTATTCCCACATAAAGTGGTATATAAGTCTAAGTGCTACTGCTATTGCTATTCATTCCCATATAAAGTGGTATGTAAGTCTATTGCTATTCTTTCTCACATTCTTTCCCACATGAAGCGGTATATAAGTCTAAGTGCTACTGATATTGCTATTCTTTCCCACATAAAGCAGTATATAAGTCTAAGTGCTACTGCTATTGCTATTCATTCCCACATAAAGTGGTATATAAATCTAAGTGCTACTGCTATTGCTATTCATTCCCACATAAAGTGATATATAAGTCTAAGTGCTATTGCTATTGCTATTCTTTCCCACATAAAGCGGTATATAAGTCTAAGTGCTACTGCTATTGCTATTCATTCCCACATAAAGTGGTATATAAATCTAAGTGCTACTGCTATTGCTATTTATTCCCACATAAAGTGGTACATAAGTCTAAGTGCTACTGCCATTGCTATTCATTCCCATATAAAGTGGTATATAAGTCTATTGCTATTCTTTCCCCCATTCTTTCCCACATAAAGCGGTATTTAAGCCTAAGTGCTACTGCTATTGCCAGGACAGGATGAGACAGGAACTGGTGTTGAGGACCAACTTTCAAGAGCACCTGCTCCTTCTCCCTCCAGCCACACACACCTGTACAGCCCAGCGGCCGCATCCGAAGCCATTTCGCAGCGAATCTTCCATGGCAGGTCCTGTTCTTTTCTCAAGACTTCCCGCAGGGTGCCTTTTTCACAATACTCAGTGACTATGGAGAACTGTGGAACGGTCCCTAAAGGAACAAAGATCCTCCATGAGTGGATGGCTACTCCTGGGACTCTGCTCCGCTTAGCTCACCTGGCCGGGACGCTCCGTTTCTCAACCCCAAGCCAGAACAGCAAAGGGAGCCCCCCTACCCTACCCCCTTCTCTGCTTCGCTCCTGTTCATTGAACGAAAGGCAGAAGTCAGTTATGCTGGCTGGGGAATTCTGGGAGATGAAGTCCAGCTATCTTCAAGTTGCCAACTTTGAGAAACAGTGAGTTAGAATGAAATACCAACGTCTTGCTAATATGCAATAGAAGCTTTTGCACAAAAATCTACCCGTGGCTGCGTTAACCGCCTCTCTGGAAGAGCCAAGGCTGAATGGGTGTACCTACTAAGGAACTTCCCCTTGAGTTTAGATCCGTCTCCAGAGTTCCCACCCACAATTCATTGAAGAGCTGGCTCTGAAAAGCCAGCCATAAACCTTGCAATTCTGCCAACAATGGAGTGATGGCAGTGTTATTACAACCTCTCCTCACTTCCCTTTTTCTGCAGGAAATCTCTCCCCTAACTCTGCACGAAAAAAGTCAGTGGAAGTTAGAGGGGGCTGCCTCAGGACAGGTAGTCCTTTCGTTTAGTGACTGTTGGAAGTGACAGCCGTGATGAAAAAAAGTGACTTATGACCTGTCCTCAGGCTTACAACTTGGCAGCATCCCTGTGGGTCTATGACAATTCGCCAGAGCCAATTCACCATGGCTAACTTGCCACAGGGCCACTCACTGCAGGACAAGAGTCACATTAATGTTAAACAAACAGTGGAATAGAATCATGAAAGGAAGGCTGCAAAAGGAGGGATAGAGTGAGATGTGAATTGCAAAAATTATTTTGCAATTTATTTTAAATAATTCAATAGAATTGTTAAATTGTCCCATGGTGAGTTAGCCAAGGTGACTTGGCCAAGGTGAGTTGGCCAAGGTGAGTTGGCCATGGTGAGTTAGCCAAGGTGACTTGGCCAAGGTGAGATGGCCATGGTGAGTTAGCCAAGGTGACTTGGCCAAGGTGAGTTGGCCATGGTGAGATGGCCATGGTGAGTTAGCCAAGGTGACTTGGCCAAGGTGAGATGGCCATGGTGAGTTAGCCAAGGTGACTTGGCCAAGGTGAGTTGGCCATGGTGAGATGGCCATGGTGAGTTGGCCATAGTGAGATGGCCATGGTGAGTTGGCCATGGTGAGTTGGCCAAGGTGAGTTGGCCAAGGTGAGTTGGCTGTGGCAAGTTGTCCCATTCCAAATCCCCTTTAGTCACCTGATCAAAATTGGGCACTTGGCAAGCAGCATGAATTTATATAGTTGCAGCCTCCCAGGGTCACCAATTGCAACTGGAGGGACATAGTCACACGAATCAATTGAACCTTTGCTATTTGCTTCTGTTAAGAATGGCTTTTTGCTGTTTTGCTTCTGTAAGGGATTGGAAAACAAATAAGAAAGATAGAACCAAGAGCTACCCAGGAACATTCTGCTTCATAGATAACCAGGAAGCGGGGGGGGGGGGCAGGGCAAGGAGCTGCCCAAGAATGCCCATCAAATAGATAAGAAGAGCAGGACTACATAAAGCTACAAGGGACGCTCTATAGACATGCTTTGGAGATAAGAAGGACACGGACAAGACATTGCTCACGATGAGTAACAAACATTGTCCCTGGTTGGCTACATGAGCGCATAAGTTCTTAACCACACTCTCCCCAAGTGTGGCCTTTTTCCTTGCATGCTTGCTGCCTCTATGCTGTGAACCTTTCACCCAGCTCTTTTCCTTTGGCCCAAATAAAAGCAGTTACTTTTTCCAAGCCTTTGCTTTGTCCAGGGGTGTCCAAACTTGGGAACTTTAAGACTTGTGGACTTCAACTCCCAGAATTCCCCAGCCAGCTCTGCTGGCTGGGGAATTCTGGGAGTTGAAGTCCACAAGTCTTAAAGTTCCCAAGTTTGGACACCCCTGGCTTAGTCTCTTTTTGGCATTTTGGTGACTTTGAGTACATTTTTGAGCTTTACACAACCTTGCCGCTTGGCTTCAGAAAAGCAAAATCAATGGAGGAAGCCAGATTCACTGAACGACTGGAGTGATTGGCTTAACACCAACACCGTCCCTGCCGCCGCCATGGTAAAAAAAAGATCGCAACATCCAGTGTGACTCACTTAAAAACCGCCTTGCTTAGCCATGGGAATTCTGGTCATAGATTGTGGTCATAGGTCGAGGACTTCCTGAATTTATCCCCATGAGGCTCTTCTCCAAATCCCAAGCCAGCCCAAAGATCTTACCGCTTTCATCAATGCAGATGCCATACAAGCGGACAATGTAGGAGGACTCCAACCTCTTCAGGGTCCTGATCTCTTCCTCGAAGATCTGCCTCACCTTCCTGCGAGAAACTGAACAGGGTCAGTCTTGGGCAGGATCTGATGGCATCGCCCTCAACACAGACACACCCAAACAGAAAGAAGGATTTACAATGATGAACAGATTGAACAGATTAACAGAGTTGTAAGGGATCTTGTAGGTCATCTAGTCCATCCCCTGCTCAAGCAGGAGACCCTACACCATTTCTGACAGATGGCAGTCCAGCTTTCTTCTTGAAAGCTTCCAGTGATGAAGCTCCCACAACTTCCAAAGGCAACTTCTGTTCCACTGGTTGATTGTTCTCACTGTCAGAAAATTTATCCTTATTTCCAGGTTGAATCTCTCTTGGTCATTTTCCACCCATTATTCCTTGTCTGGACCTTCAGGTACCTTGGAGAATAGCTTGACCTCCCCCCTCTTCTCTGTGGCAACCCCTCAAATATTGGAAGACTGCTATCCTGTCTCCCCTGGTCCTTCTCTTCCCTAGAATAGCCATGCCCAGTTCCTGCAACTGTTCTTCATGTTTTAGTCTCCAGGTTTTTGATCATGTTAGATAGATTCAGATTAAGAGAGTTGGAAGGCATCTTGTAGGTCATCTAGTCCAACCCAAGCAGACCCTACGCTATTTCTGACAAATGGCAGTCCAGGCTCTTCTTGAAAGCCTCCAGTAATGAAGCTCCCACAACTTCCAAAGGCAACTTCTGTTCCACTGGTTGATTGTTCTCAATGTCAGAAAATTCCTCCTTATTTCCAGGTAGAATCTCTCCTTGGTCAGTTTCCATCCATTATTCCTTGTCTGGCCTTCAGGTGCCTTGGAAAACAGGTGGACCCCCTCCTCTCTGTGGCAGCCCCTCAAATATTGGAAAACTGGTATCATGTCTCCCCTGGTTCTTCTCTTCACTAGACTAGCCATGCCCAGTTCCTGCAACCATTCATCATATGTTTTAGCCTCCAGTCCCCTAATCCTCCTAGTTGCTCTTCTCTGCACTTTTTCTGGAGTCTCAACATCTTTTTATAGTGTGGTGACCAAAACTGGATACAGTATTCTAGATGTGGCCTTACTAAGGCTTTATAGAGTGGTCTTAGTACCTCCCTTGATCTTGATTCAGTCCCTCTGTTAATGCAACTTAAGATCTCATTGGCTTTTTTGGCTGCCACTGCACACTGCTGGCTCCTATTTAGCTGGTTGTCCACTAAGACTCCAAGATCCCTCTCACAGTTACTGCTATTAAGCCTGGTTTCACCCAATCTATATGTGTCCTTTTGGGTTTTTCTTGCCTATGAGGTAGAGACATACTTTTAATTCAGAGCTGAAACAGATTCTCGCCCCATATTTTGGATAGTGCAATGCCCTCTTACTGGGAATCGACTTCAGGTTGCAACTGACCTTGGCTAACCTCAGAAGCCTGAGCAGGTCAGTCCTTGGATGGGGGACCACTCAGAAACCAAGAGGGCTTTATGCTAGCCCAAAAAGGCTGGGGCATCCCAGAACAAAAGGCAAAAGTGACAGCCAACCATTTGCTGCCAAGAAAATGCCCATATCGATGCATCACATGTGTGACATGAGGAAGGGCACCATGGCAGTGCGTGATCTGGGATGTCCCTCACCTCCTGGAACAGCCTCCCCCCATAATCACTCTGGCATCTATGCTGGAGTTATCCTGGAGAGCCATGAAAAGAGAACTTCCACAGAAATCACTGGGTCAACCCTGCCAGGTAGATCATCTAAGACAGGGGTGTCCAAACTTGGGAACTTTAAGACTTGTGGACTTCAACTCCCAGAATTCCCCAGCCAGCCATGGGAGTTGAAGTCCACAAGTCTTAAAGTTCCCAAGTTTGGACACCCCTGATCTAAGAAAACCAACCCTACAGGAGGATTAGAACCAGAACTTCATTGAGATTGGCCAACATTACATAATCCTGCAAGTCTACTTGTACTTTCCCTCCGTTCCCACTTTCTTGCAGTACAGCAGCATTTAAGTGCCATACTCTAAATAAATCGGTCTCTACCTAGGACTTAGGTAATCATCAGAATGATTGAGGGTCAGGTGTTTTCAAATCTGTGCAAATAAATGGATAAAGTTATCCCTAGAAGACAGCTTTTTTTCCTTTTCTTCCAGATCTGATTTTCAGAGACTTCTTCGACTAGTTCCTGTAGGATTTTTTTTTCTTTTGTGATATTTTTTTTTTATTTATCTCCAAAGTTAAAACATAAAACAAAGAAAAATTTTAAAAATAAAATAAAAAGGAAGACAAACCTATAAACGAACATCAAGCACTGACAATTAAAAAAATGTGTACAAAAAAAAATGACAAGTATTGCCTTAGCACTAACATGAAACATAAATTCAATGAGATTCATCACTGGAAGTTTTCAACAATAGACTGGACTGCCATTTGTCAGAAATGTGTTGGGTCAACTTCTTGGCCAGGGGGTTGGACTAGAAGACCTCCAAGGTCCCTTCCCGTTCTGTTAATCTGTTAAAATTATCCTCCCTGGTTGAATGTTACAAAACATATCCCTGCAGTTTCCTTGGCAAGCTTTTTCAGAAGTGGCTTGCCATTGCCTCTTTCCTAGGGTGGAGAGAAAGTGACTGGCCTAAGGTCACCCTACCGGCTTTGTGCCTCAGGCAGGACTACAACTCAGTTCCCCAGCCTGGTGCCTTAAGCACCTCAAATTGGCTGTGAAGATATCTTTCCCCGACTTCCCTGGACAAAGGACAAAAGCAGGAGGTGGGAAGAGCAGCGATAAACAATGTGAAAAGTTACAAAGTGGATGCAGCAGCTGGAGGAAAAAGTCAGCTTAACTTTTCGACTCGAATATAACCGGTTCTACCATCCCCACAACCACCCTTCTTCACTCACTTGGTGTTGATGGTCAGAGGGTTTTTGAAGACTTTGACGGCCACCGGACCTTTGTAATATTCTCCTTTGTACAGGATGTAGTCTTTCATCTCCGACAGAAAGGCCATCTTCGTTAAAAAGCGCCTGTCTATCTCTGTGATTTCTGTTTGAGCTTCTTCCTTCTGCCCTGGAAACAAGGATTGAATAGAATGAAAACGGTGAGGCTACCATCTTGCACTTTTCAGTGCAAGAAAAATAAAAACAGCCTGAAGGAGAGAGGGACTTTCCAACAATATCTGAAGAGTGAGGCAGAAAAGGTGAAAATGCGAGATAGGATGGCCGGGATAGGATGACCCAGTCTGTGCATGTTCTTATCCTATTGTTGCCTTGAACCGTGAGTCAGGGTGGCAAAAAAAGTCTGGATAGTGGACGTGGCATGTCAGGGGAAAATATTTCACCCTGAACTAGATGAGGTCTTAGATCGCGGCTTTTCCAAACAGCATTATCTTTAAGGTGCGAAAAAAGAAATAAAATCCCGGAAAACATATTCTAATTAAAAACAAGCTTTAATACAAAAATAATAAAACAAAGAAATAAACAAATCTATCTAATTGTTAGATTTTGGCAGAAGCAATTTGTCTACCAGCTTCCTGGCAGACGGACAAAGATCAAAAGGAAAGAAGTCTCTGGAATGGGTGATGTAATAAACATGTTAAGCATGCGCAATAAATCATTGTCAGATAAGACCTTATGACCTGCGCAGTAACTCTTTCTATTATTCAGCTGTTCAGTTCAAGCTAGCAAACAATTTAACGCAGTGACATGGCAGCACCTGGAGACAGCAGAAACAACTGGAGAAGATTACAAAATGCAAAAGACCTGCAAATAGAAATAGAATGACTGTGGCAAAAGAAAGCAAAGATAGCACCAATGGTGGGTTCGGCCAAGTAAGTAGTAACTCGGCCACCCACGCACCAGTTCTATTGTTGGTGGTACCATCTTTATTTTTGCTTCTGCGCATGAGCAGAACATTCTCCATTGCAGAAATGTGCAGAGCTTTTAGGTGTAAATGTGCACGCCGAACATAATGCCGCTAGCAATCCCCCCCTGGGTAGCACCAATAGTAGCAGGTGCCTTGGATGCAATCCCAAAACAACCGGAGTCCTGCTTGAACACCATCGGCATTGACAATATCCCCATCAGTCAATTGCAAAAGGCAGCTTTCCTCAAAGCAGCCGACCTCCTGCAAAGATACCTTTAATATCATCCAACATCCAGATCAGGCTATCCCAGGTCTCTGGGAAGGACTCCGCAGGTGGACAAAAATGCCAAATCCAGCCTGAACTCCTGGCTGCCTGTGCAACGAACCATAATAATAACACAAATGGACACATACGGTATCTGGATAGCGCTGTAAAAACTGCAAGGAAAAAAGCAAGGCCCAAAGGTGCCTTCTTTCAAAAGACAACGGGACTTTCTTGTTTTGCTTGAAGACGTTTCGCTTCTCATCCCAGATGCTTCTTCAGTTCTGACTGAATGGTGGAGAACGGAAGGATTTATATTCCTTGCAGTCATCTGAGAGTCATTGAGGCTACTTGGAGATTTATCTGTGTCCTCAGGGCCACCTAAACCTTGTGATCTGCTCTTTTTTTCTGGAAGTCCATTCATACGCGGCCCCATTCAAAAGGTGTTCATCCCTAAAAGCCTAGCTAAATGTCTGCAGAGATTCTCTGTCATCCGTTGTCCCACAGGTGCTTTTTCAAAAGGCAACTGGGCTTCCTTTATTTTTTTCTTGAAGACATTTCGCTTCTCATCCAAGAAGCTTCTTCTGTGCTAAGGACCAGATGATTGCAAGGAATATGAATCCTTCCATTCCCCCACCATTAAATCAGAACTGAAGAAGCTTCTTGAACAAGAAGTGAAATGTCTTCAAGCAAAACCAAGAAAGTCCAATTGTCTTTTGAGGAAAAAAAAAAACCACCTTTGGGACAACCATGACCTGGATGGCTGAGAATCTCCATAGAAAAAGAAAAGAAAAAGGCAAAACAGAATTGTTCTACCGGGCACTATTTTTAAGATGTTTAGGAACTGATGCAAAATACCTTCCACCTATTCTTCTTCTTTTAAATTTCCTCTTGTAGGCTTTGGAGTGCTGGGTTGTGTCCATAGACAGGTTCCATCCATCCATAGGGCTAGATTTTTTTTTTAAAAAAGAAGTTTTTCCTTTTCCTTTTCAGTTTTCGTAGCAGCATCTATATGTCTGCTTGTGTGCTTGGAAGCCATTTGTCTAACGGTGGCAATGTTCCTTTTTCTGATGTTGACTGTCGAATGCAGTCACGGATTTCAGGCATGGGTCACCCTCCCTCCTTGGTAGGCAATCGTGATGGTCTCTTTTGAAGACAAAGAGAAGCGGCCAGATCTCAAAATATTAGGAAATGACTGCTGAATGTGGGATTCATGATGCAACAGTCCGAATATAAAGGTTGGAAGGTCACAAAAAAGGGGGCCTTCTCCAACTTAATTCTGGCCCAAAGAGCATCCTCAGAGGTGTAAGCCACTTCCAGAAGAAAGGAGACCATAGGGCAGCTTTCCCTGGTGAGAATCCCACAGAAGCACCAAACTCCAGAATTCCCACCCTGCATGAGTTAGTATCTCCCACTGAACACACCTCCCCTGGGATTGCTTTACCTGCCTCTAATTGCTTAGAAACATCTGGAACTAGAGAGAGAGAGAGAGAGAGAGAGAGAGAGAGAGAGAGAGAGAGAGAGAGAGAGAGAGAGAGAGAGAGAGATTCCCTGTTCCATTTCTCAAAGGAAGCACAGAACAGAATAACAGAGTTGGAAGGGACCTTGTAGGTCATCTAGTCCACCATCCCTCCCACCCCACCCAAGCAGGAGACCCTACACCTTTTCTGACAGATGGCAGTCCGGTTTCTTCTTGAAAGCTTCCAGTGATGAAGCTCCCATGACTTCCAAAGGCAACTTCTGTTCCATTAGTTGATTGTTCTCACTGTCAGGAATTTTCTCCTTATTTCTAGGTTGAATCTCTCCTTGATCAGTTTCCGTCCATTATTTCTTGTCTGGCCTTCGGATGCTTTGGAAAACAGGTGGAACCCCCTCAAATATTGGAAGACTACTGTCATGTCTCCCCTGGCTAGTGAAGACATGAAACAATGGATGGAAGCTAATCAAGGAGAGAAGCAACTTGGAGAAACTTCCTAACAGGGAGGACAATCAACCAGTGGAACAGCTTTGCCTTCTGAAGTTGTGGGTGCTTCATCACTGGAAGTTTTTAAAGAAGAGCCTGGACAGCCATTTGTCTGAAGTGGTGTAGGGTCTCCTGCCCTACCCAAAACACAGCCGTACCTTTGGCCATCTCCTTCCAGCAAACTTTGTCTTCCGCCAGATCTTGGCAGCATTCCTTGCTCACCACGCACTTCTGAAAGCTCACTAGCACCTTCTGCTCCACCTGGAGCTGCAGCAGAAGTCCTTGGCCCATATCTCCAAAGCGCTCGTTCAGGTTGGCAAACTCTTCCAGCATCTCCCCAGCCTTCACAAATCTCTCCAGCACGTTATGGTTTTCGTACTTCTCGAAGAGTCCCTGGGCTTCAAGCAAAAGGTCCAGCATGCTATGCAGCATCCATGTCAGACTGGAGGACAGTTTGCTAAGGGGCTGAGCCTTGAGGAGCTCAATAGGCCTCAGGAGGACCTCCATGCGCTTGACAAGGCGCTCTTTCTGCTTCTTGCAGTACTTCATGTGCTGATATTGCCCGTAGATGACTTTCGCAACAGCTAGAATGTGATCCACGATGTCCATGGCTGCAAGGAAGGAACAATCCTGTGAACAAAGCATGTCTCAACTGGCAGCTAGAATTGTATTTGCACAAAGCAGACAAAATCCCATCAGAAGGGGAGATAATAAAGAAGATATTAGATTGTGCAGAAATGAATAGGTTGACATTGAGAATAAAGGACAAAGAGGAATCAGCGTGCTACAGGACATGGGGGCGATTTTATGATTGGCTTGAAAAAAGATACAAATTGAAAGAGAACAAAGCACAAAACAAATAACTCAGACGACACATTATTAAATCAAGGGGAGGGGGAATAAGAACATATGAAAATGTAAATATACAGGCAGAAAAATGATATGAATTGACAAATGCTAAATAGCAATTATAAGAATGTATATTTAAGAATGAATTTGAAAGGAAAACTTTTTTCAAAAATAAAAAAGCACGACTCAACTGGAATGTGCTCTTCATCTAACCCAGAAGACTTCAGGTACAGTAGACAACTTACGATGGCCCACAAGTTGGTTTTTGAAGCCTGTCTGTCCCATTGCATTACTGGGAGTCCTAATCAAGAAACCACAAGAGTGTGGAAGAGAGGAAAGTGATAAAGGGAGGAAGGGAAGGTTAGGAGAGAGGGCAGGGCAGGGGAAGAGGAGGAGAGAAAGAAGGAGTGGAAAGGAGAGAGAGGAGAAGGAGAGAGGAAGGGGAAGCAGAGAAGAGAAGGATGACAGAGGGAAGAAAGGAGGTAGGGAGGAGGAGGAGAGAGGGAGAAGAAAGTGATGGGTAGGGTGCAAATATGGTGTATGGAGAGCAGGAGAGCCAATAATCGTTCTCGGGGGTTGATGGTAAGACGAATTGATGTAAATATTTAATAATACAAAACAATGTTGGTTATGTATTTATTTATTTATTTATTTATTACTTGAACTTATTAGTCGCCCCCTCTCCCCACAGGGACTCGGGGCGACGTACAAAAGTATTATATAGCGTACAGAGGAGGTAAGAATAAATAAATAAGTTACAATACCTAAAAAAGTTAAAACCCCAGTGAAATTAACCCTTAAAAACTAAAATTACCAATTAAAAATGCCCTGGGCTGGAGAGGTTGTAGTATTATGCCAGGTCAGCTAGTCGAAACAGGTAGGTTTTCAGCTTCATACGGAAGAAGCGAAGGTCGGTTGTTGTCCTGATGTCTGGGGGGAGGTCATTCCAAAGGGTGGGGCCCACTACAGAGAAGGCCCTACTCCTGGGCGTCGCCCTCTGGCACTCTCTGGGGGACGGCACCCGGAGTAGTCCCTCTCTGTGTGAGCGGACGGGTCGCAGGGATGTATGTAACAGTATATATGTGGTTATTTATATGAAAATGAAAAAAAAATGAAAAACTTCATAAATCAAGGAACCATGGGAATCGTAAGCCCTCCATGGACTTACAATTAGGAAGCTTCTTTGGCAAAAGGTAGACATCCTCACCATCACCAACATCTAGGGAAGCCAACCTGCAGGGCTTCAATTAGCTGCAGGGATTCTGAAAGAAGTCATGTTATTTCAGACACGGATTACCCTCGTTGCTTAACAGGGAATCTTTTTTGAAATCAGGGGCTACCACCTCAAAACACCATCTTGCCTACTAATACAAAATGATTACACCATTGTATTATGGGGTCTTTAGGCTGCCCTTATTTTAGGTGGTAGAGCATCTGTCAGATTGGTTAACCCTTAGATCAGGGGTGTCCAAACTTGAGAACTTTAAGACTTGTGGACTTCAACTCCCAGAACTCCGCAGCAGGCTGGGGAATTTTGGGAGTTGAAGTCCACAAGTCTTAAAGTTCCCAAGTTTGGACATCCCTGCCTTAGATGGAAAACTATCTAAGACTGAAAAATCTAGGAGACTTTACAGAGTCGGAAGGGACCTTGTAGGTCATCTAGTCCAAGTCCCCCCACCCAATCAGGAGACCCTACACCATTTCTGACACAGGGCAGTCCAGTCTCTTCTTGAAAGCCTCCAGTGATGAAGCTCCCTCAACTTCCAAAGGCAACTTCTGTTCCATGGGTTGATTGTTCTCACTGTCAGAAAGTTCCTCCTTATTTCCAGGTTGAATCGCTCCTTGATCAGCTTCCATCCATTATTCCCCAAAGACACTCTGAAAGAAGCCCAACTCTCTTCCACATTAATGCCAAGAAAATTTCAAACATCAAGAAGATACCAAGAAGTGAAGTTTGAAGTAAAGCTCACTTTGACATAACATGGGAAGCAAGGACACCATTCTAACTCTATCTTGGGGAGAGTGGCCTCCATTAAAAAGCTAACAAAGGATGTGAGCAGGTCCTCTCCGCTCTTCTCTGCTTTCATTCTCCTGACATTCAGTTCTTCCCCAACTGACATTTTCTGTAAGTTCAACTTGGCCTCAACTAGTTAAAACTGTGAGCTGCCTCCCTCGCGGGTCTCTTCAACAGAAGACGCATCTTTCCTTCTCCCTTGACCTCCTCCAGCTTACCTTGAGTCTCTTAAGATGTCTTCTCCTCGACTTTCTCTTGGGTTTTCAAAGGTCCTTTCAGATCTTCAGCAAAAGCTTCCTGCAATTTCCCTTTTTCAGATGTTGGCCCTACTTCCGGGCAAAGAGTGATGAAACGGATTACGCAAGCTGGGGAACTCTGCGTGCCGCTCAAGCTGTAAATATAGTTTCAGTTTCTGATAATACTCCAAGCTCAGAGGAAGACCTGTGAAAATTCAGGAATGAACGAATGGAATGATTTCATTTTTATCCTTCCTTTATTACTGTGTAAATAACTCAAGGTTGCAAACATACCCAGTACTCCTTCCTCCTGCTATTTTCCCTGCAATAACAATCCTGTGGGGTAAATTGGGGCTGAGAGAGAGTGACTGGTTCAAAGTCACCCAGCTGGTTTTCATAGCTAAGGCAGGATTAGAATTCACCATCTCCTGGTTTCTAGGCCAGTACTTTCACCACTACATCAAAATAGCTCCCATCTATGGATCATCACACATTCAGCCATATATTTAAATTGGATTTAACATTTTTTTTATCCATCTATCAAGTCTTTCCTAAAGTTCTGGAATAGGCAGCTGTTGTTTGATGCTGTTAAAGCTTTCCCAGGATGTAAACTGTTTCCAGCTGCCTTTTGCAATTGATGTGACTTTGTCAATGGTGATGGTATTCAAGTGGTGCTCCAGATGTTTTAGAATTGCAGTCAAAGTGCCTATAACTATTGATATTGTCTTTGTTTCCTTTTGCCAAAGTCATTCTATTTCTATTGTCTCTGTATTTTGTTATCTTCTCTAGTTCGTTCTCTTCTCTTCTGCTGTTTCCCCATAGTGCCATCTCCATTATCCAGATTTTTGGGGGGTCTTTCATATTGCTAATTGTTAAATCTGGAGTGTTTTTTTTAAATTATTGCTTTAAAATGCCATAACCTGCTAGTTGTTTGTTTGTTTGTTTGTTTGTTTGTTTGGATTTATATGCTGCCCTTCTCCAAAAGGACTCAGGGCAGCGTACAACATTAAAAAAAAAAAACACATCCCAAAAGTTTAAAAAAAAATTAAATACATATCCAAAAAACAAACCGAATTTAAAAGACAATACATTTAAAATAAGTTAAAATTAACAGGCCAGGCCGGCTTGCTGGAAAAGCCAACTTTTTAGGGCGCGTCGGAAGGACCGGAGGTCAGGGATTATGCGAAGCTCCGGGGGCAGCTCATTCCAGAGGGAAGGGGCTCCCACAGAGACGGCTCTCCCCCTGGGGGTCACCAGCCGACACTGTCTGGCCGACGGCACCCTGAGGAGGCCAACTCTGTGGGATCGTACTGGACGGTGGGAGGCTACTGGTGGCAGTAGGTGGTCTCGCAGGTACCCTGGGCCTAAGCCATGGAGCGCTTTAAAGGTCATAATTAGTACCTTGAATCGCACCCGGAAGACAACCGGCAACCAGTGCAGGCTGTCTAAAAGGGGTGTCATATGGGAGCACCTAGGTACCCCGATGATAACCTGCGTGGCCGCATTCTGGACCAGCTGAAGCCTCCGGGTGCTCTTCAAGGGCAGCCCCATGTAGAGAGCATTGCAGTAGTCCAGGCGACTGGTTAGTGTGACAGTGAGGCTATACCAAGACTTAGGAAGTTGTCTAATAAATATTTCAGAATGTGCAAACTGACATGGATTGGTCCAAGAACAGATCATACCAAACAAATCTTATTTCATTCTTTGAAAAAGTAACTAAATGGGTGGACCAGCAAAATGATGTGGAAATGGTATACTTGGATTTAAAGTAAGGCATTTGACAAAGTAGACTGCAACTTACTTCTTGATAAGTTAGGAAAAAATGTGGGACAGACATTAACACCAAATGGATTTCTAACTGGCTGGCAAACCAAAATCAACATGTAAGCCTTAATAGAACTATAGCGCATGGAGGGAAGTAAGCAGTGGGGGGTACCCCAAGTTCCTGTCTTAGTTCCAGTACTCTTCATAAACAATTTAGATGAGGGAATAGAAGTGAAATTCATCAAATTTGCAGACAACACCAAGCTGGCAGGAATGGTCAACACCCCAGAAGACAGGCTCAAGATCCAGAAGGATCTTAACAGATGTAAACCCTGAGCTCTATCTAACAAAATGGAATTCAATGGTAAGAAAAATAAGGTTTTACACTTAGGCAAGAAAAACCAAATGTACAGGTACAGATTAAGTGAAACCTGTCTCAAGAGCAGTAACTCTGGGAAGGATCTTGGAGTCCTAGTGGACAATACACGTAATAGGAGCCATCAAAATGTCAATGCATTCCTAGGCTGTGTATTAGTACCACTTTATATTGTCTTAGTAAGGCCACACCTAGAGTACTGCATCCAGTTTTGGTCACCACACTATAAAAAAGATGTTGAGACTTTGGAAAGAGTGCAGAGAAGAGCAACCAGGATGATTAAGGGGCTGGAGACTAAAATATATGAAGAAAGGTTGCAGGAACTGGACATGGCTGGTGTAGAGAAGAGAAGGACTGGGGTGACATGATACCAGTGTTGCAATATTTGAGGGGCTGCCCCAAAGAAGAGGCAGTCAAGCTATTCTCCAAAGCATCTGAGGGCAGGACGAAAAACAATAGAAGGAAACTAATCAAGAAGAGAAGCAACCTAGAACTAAAGAGGAACTTCCTAACCGTGAGGATAATTAACCAATGGAAGAGCTTGCCTTCAGAGGTTGTGGGAGCTTCATCCCTGGAGGCTTTTAAGGAGATACTAGACAGCTATTTGTCTGAAATGATATAGGGTCTCCTACTTGGGTTGAGGATTTGACTGGAGGACCTCTGGCCTCCCGTCCTACTCTCCAGTTCTGTCATTCTTTTTTATGATCTTCATCGTCCATCTTTTTTTAAAAATTAAATCAATAGTTTTAAGACATATATGAGGATTTTAACAGATCAACTGAGTTGGAAGGGACCTTGTAGGTCATCTAGTCCAACCCCCTCCCAAGCAGGAGACCCTACTCTATTTCTGACAAATGGCAGTCCAGTCTCTTCTTGAAAGCCTCCAGGGATGAAGCTCCCACAACTTCCAAAGGCAACTTCTGTTCCATTGGTTGATTGTTCTCCCTGTCAGAAAATTTCTCCTTATTTCCAAGTTGAATCTCTCCTTGATCAGTTTCCATCCATTATTCCTTGTCTGGCCTTGGAAAATAGCTTGACCCCCTCCTCTGTGTGGCAGCCCCTCAAATGTTGGAAGATGCTATAGAAGATTGGTAATATAATATATAACTCTAAGTGTATACCATAAAGATATCCTGTTGAAAGCAGTGTAAGATATACAAACATAAACACTTGGTAAATTCTTTTATACTGTAAAAATATTTAAAATGAGACAATGATTGCATAAAGGTATGTTGCTGCTAAGCAGACAATCAAGAATTTAAGAGAATTAAGCTTATTGAAAAGAAAGAAATATTAATCGTAATTAATCATATGCTGCACAATGAAAGTGAGGTTTTTGGCTATATTGGATGGAAAAACTGGGATTGCATATGTAATTGAAAATACGGATGCAAAAGCACTTGTAACCAAACGACATGCTGTAGGGAATGGATGAAAATTTTTTAATGTTGTCTTTTATGTTTAAAAATAAAAAAAACATGTGGAAAAAAATGTTGGAAGATGCTCTCCTGTCTCCCCTGGTCCTTCTCTTCCCTAGACTAGCCATGCCCAGTTCCTGCAACCGTTCATCATATGTTTTAGCCTCCAGTCCCCCAAATCCTCCTGGTTGCTCTTCTCTGCACTCTTTCTGAAGTCTCAACCTCTTTTTTATAGTGTGGTGACCAAAACTGGATGCAGTGCTCTAGGTGTGGTCTTATTAAGGCTTTATAGACCAAATTATGTGGTCCCGAATCAGCTCGTCCAGGTCTCGGAATTCGCAGTACTCTGCGGCCTTGCGAAGTGCCGCGACGTACTCATTAATCGACTCGCCCTCTTTCTGGTTCCTGATCTTAAACTCATCCTGGCGAACATGCTTGGACGGCTTGGGCGCATAGTGGGTTCTCAGCGTCTGCTGGAGCACGGACCAGGTGACTGATTGCAGCGGTGTCGGCTCAGAGAGGTCTTTCGCCATCTCGAACACTTCCCGGCCACAGTATTCAAGGAACATGTTCTTCTTGCAGCCTTCAGAAAGGCCCATGAGGTCGTTTGCCTCGAGGAAGCAGTCAAACCGTAGCATGTACGAGTCCCAGTACTCGGTGACTGGGTTCATACGGAGTCGGTGGCACATGCATGGCCATTTTGCGTACAGAGGGCATTTTGAGTTTGCCGCTCAAAAATAGCTGCTTGAAGCTGCGCTGAGCTCCGGGCTGGATGTACTTGCTGGATTGCTATGCTCTTTTTGGTTCGCTTAGTTGCCTTCCAATCCCACCTTCGTCGCCAGTGTTAGATTGGGTAATGGAAAGGCACGCACAGGCTTAACGGTAACAACAGCTCTTTATTAAGTACAACAAATGAGAACAATCTAGTGAAGGTTGAGTCTGACAGCAGCCCTTTTATAGGGAGCTGTCAGACCCTTCAACCAATAGGATTAAACCTCTGTTCCCGCCGGAACAGAGGACCTTGGCAGAAACCACTGTAGTTAGAACAAGTATCTAACATGGATGTTTTATCCTTGGGGTGGACAAGCTTCTGCCTTAGTGTCTTCTTGGGTTTGAAGTGTGCACATATGTTGTGAATGCCCCAACACTGGAAGTCTTTAAGAAGACATTGGATAGCCATTTGTCTGGAATGGTATAGGGTTTCCTGCCTAGGCAGGGGGTTGGACTAGAAGACCTCCAAGGTCCCTTCCAGCTCTGTTATTCTTAAAGAGATGAGGATTTGAGAATGTTGGCCATGAATGAAGTAGGTGTGTGTCTAGTCTAACGAAAAGAAGGACTAGGGGAGACATGATAGCAGTCTTCCAATATCTCAGGGTTTGCCACAAAGAAGAGGGAGTCAAACTATTCTCCAAAGCACCTGAAGGCAGGACAAGAAGCAATGGGTGGAAACTAATCAAGGAGAGAAACAACTTAGAGCTGAGGAGAAATTTCCTGACAGTGAGAACAATTACTCAGTGGAACAGCTTGCCTCCAGAAGTTGTGAATGCCCCAACACTGGAAGTCTTTAAGAAGACATTGGATAGCCATTTGTCCGGAACGGTATAGGGTTTCCTGCCTAGGCAGGGGGTTGGACTAGAAGACCTCCAAGGTCCCTTCCAGCTCTGTTATTCTTAAAGAGATGAGGATTTGAGAATGTTGGCCATGAATGAAGTAGGTGTGTGTCTAGTCTAACGAAAAGAAGGACTAGGGGAGACATGATAGCAGTCTTCCAATATCTCAAGGGTTGCCACGAAGAAGAGGGAGTCAAACTATCAAAGCACCTGAGGATAGAACAAGAAGCAATGGGTGGAAACTAATCAAGGAGAGAAGCAACTTAGAACTGAGGAGAAACTTCCTGACAGTTAGAACATTTAATCAGTGGAACAGAATTTGCCTCCAGAAGTTGTGAATGCCCCAACACTGGAAGTCTTTAAGAAGATGTTGGATAGCCCTTTGTCTGAAACAGTATAGGGTTTCCTGCCTAGGCAGGGGGTTGGACTAGAAGACCTCCAAGGTCCCTTCCAACTCTGCTATTGTGTTGTATTGTATTGTGTTGGTGGAAGTGTGTTGGTCAACAAGCTATAGTAGAATGGCCAAGATGGAGACCGCAATGGTGTGTCCAAAGCTCCAGCCATGTTTTATGTCCCTCATAAGGACGTATCTTGATGGCTGCTCTATTCTGGGCTGTGAGTCCTTCCTCTCTGCTCTCCCAGATGACCGGAATCATAAAATCTTAGGGCTAGAAGGGATTTTGGAGGTCTTCTATCCAACCCACTGACTAAGGTAGGAGATTCTATACCAAGGGTGTCCAAACTTGGGAACTTTAAGACTTGTGGACTTCAACTCCCAGAATTCCCCAGCCAGCCATTCTGGGAGTTGAAGTCCACAAGTCTTAAAGTTCCCAAGTTTGGACACCCCTGCTCTATACCATTCCAGATCAATGGCTGCCCAATCTTTTCTTTAAAAAACGCCCCAATGATGGAGCCCTCCCAGCTTCTGAAGGCAAACAGTTCCACTGATTGTTTGTTCTCACTGTCAGGAAATGTCTCTTGAGTTCTAGGTTAGATGGCTCCTTGGTATGTTTCCATCCATTACATCTTTTCCTGCCTTCAAGTGCTTTGGACTATAAGTTGTCCATCCTCTTCTCCATCCTCACCCCTCAAGCATTAGAAGACAGCTAATATGTCCCCCGTAATCCTTTACTCATCCCTGAATAGCTTCACAAATTATTTCGATATCTAAGCAATTTTGATGAGGGAATAGAAGGGGAACATTAACACAGGAGAAGGGGAACATCTAGAGAATAGAAAGACTAGGAGGTGACATGATAGCAGTGTTCCATTATTTGGGAAGGAGAGGGTACCACAAGGAAGAGGGGGTCAATTTATTTTCCAAAGCACCAGACGGGCAGGACAAGAAACTAATCAAGGAGAGAGGCAACCTAGAACTAAGGAGAAACTTCCTAACAGAGAGGACAATTAACCAATGGAACAACTTGCCTCCCAAAATTGTAGGTGCTCCATGACTGGAGGTTTTAAAAAAGAGACTGGACAGCCACCTGTTTGAAATGGTACAGGGCTGTGATGGCGAACCTAAGGCACGCGTGCCAGAGGTGGCACGCAGAGCTCTAAGGCCATGCGCACCGTCGCCAGCTGCTCTTCTCCTTTACGTTGTGCACATGTGCCCTGGCCAGTTGATCTTCCCAGGTGCAGGGGCACCAGAAAACGGCCTGAAAACAGCCCCCCAAATGCCCCCAGAACAGGCCATTTTGTGGGGCATTTTCAGGGCATTTTTGTGGCATTTTCGGGGCTTTTTTGTCTTGAAAATGTCCTAAAAACAACCTGAAAAACGCCCCCAAATGCCAAAGAGAGAGGCATGCATGCACTGGCCAGCTGGTCCTTGGGTTTCTGATGCTTTGTCCCTTCCAGCTTTGTTATTCTGTTACTGTTCTGTTTCTTTCCAACTTGCATCTATACTCAAGGGCTATCGGCATTCTTAGGCAGCCTTAGATGTGATGATAGTGGACTTTGAGAAGTTTTTCTTCTCAAAGAAGAAAAGGGAAGCCCTGATTAAATGCTATCAGTCTGAGACAAAGAGCAGGCAGAGGGAGGGAGCAGTGACAGTCCTCAACTCTCTCTGTACACCAGTGCCCCCTAGTGGTCAGACAGGTCCTGGTCATTGGATTTGTGTTTTTTTTTAAATAGTTTTTTATTGAACATTTTAATCTTAAAAAGAAAAACACAACAAGAAAAAACAAAACATACATAATAATGTAAAGCAATTATACAGCCTTCTGTATCGGCTTTCATATTTAGCCTTTCTAGTTCTCCATTTTGCATTGCCTTCCTATTGATTTTACCTTGTCCAATAATATAATAACTAGTAGTAACACTTATAATAATATTCATTATTTATATCACCATTATATTTACATTCTCTATTTCCTGTTTTGGCTTCTGTTTTCTAGCCACTTATAAATTCTATGCCAAGTTTCATAGAAATCCGATTCTTCTCTTTCTTTTAACTCCATGGTCATTTTGTCCATCTCTTCACATTCAAGTACTTTTCTAATTATTGTTTCGTCTGCGGGTGTATTGATTTTTTCCCAGTTTTGTGCAAAAGCAATCCTTGCTGCAGTGAGTATGTGTATTGTTATGTATTGTTTGTCCATTTTTTGATGGTACAAATCATTGGATTTGTACCCCCAACCATCAGAAATCTGGCTGGCTTTAAGGAAGGAGAGGATGAATTACTGGTAGCAATGGGGACCAAGTAACTGTCTGAATGTCAGCCACTACATTTATGAAAGAAATCGCTCCAGGGAATCCTTCCTTGCCTGCACAATTAGTGTTTTTTAAAACAGTAATTTTATTTTAAAATTGCACTGATAAAACTAACACGAACCGAAAAGAAAGAAGAAAAAAGAAATTGAAAGTGCAGAAAAAAAGAAAGTAGAAAAGAAAAAACAGAAAAAATATAATGTAATAAAGAAAAAGAAAAGAAATATATAAAGAAATGGCTTCCCATTTCATCACAACGCATAAACACTAGTAGTAAATTATTAAACTACTCATTAAAATGCAACATTTCTTCGTCTATATCTCATCTCTTATCTATAAAACCTCAAAACCTGGTTATTCCTGTCCTGATCAGCAAAATTATTAAGAGCTAGCAGAAATAACTTGTTTATTTTAGCCTTGATCAAACAAACCTTTGTCTTTTATCTTTAACAATCTTGATATTTAGTCCCTTCAAATAATGTCCCTGAATTTTGCTCCCTTTCATTTTTTTCCTTTGTCCCTTCCTTCCTGCAAAATTCTTCGAAACTTTAACCAGTCTGTTTTTATAAATCCGGTATAGGAAAATTATACAGAGCCTTCTCTTGATTTCTTATTTGTATATACAATAATACAATACAATAGTAGAGTTGGAAGGGACCTTGGAGGTCTTCTAGTCCAACCCCCTGCCTAGGCAGGAAACCCTATACCGTTTCAGACAGATGGCTATCCAACATCTTCTTAAAGACTTCCAGTGTTGGGGCATTCACAACTTCTGGAGGCAACTTCTGTTCCACTGATTCATTGTTCTCACTGTCAGGAAATTTATCCTCAGTTCTAAGTTGCTTCTCTCCTTGATTAGTTTCCACCCATTGCTTCTTGTTCTACCCTCAGGTGCCTTGGAGAATAGTTTGATTCCCTCTTCTTTGTGGCAACCCCTGAGATATTGGAACACTGCTATCATGTCTCCCCTAGTCCTTCTTTCTCTTAAGCTAGACGTACCCAGTTCCTGCAACCGTTCTTCATATGTTTTAGTCTCCAGTCCCCTAATCATCTTTGTTGCTCTTCTCTGCACTCTTTCTAGAGTCTCCACATCTTTTTTACATCGTGGTGACCAGAACTGAATGCAGTATTCCAAGTGTGGCCTTACCAAGGCATTATAAAGTGGTATTATATATAATATATATATATATAATATATTATTATACAAAATATATAAAATACAAAATATCAGAGCTGGAAGGGACCTTGGTGGTCTTTAATCACTGAGGCGGAACCGGAAAACACTAGATGGTTCCGCCCCAGGCGCTTGATGGAACCGGACAGGTTCCAGATGGAGCTTGGGCCACCTCCTGTAGCCCTGACCCGCCCCCGGGTAGAGGACCTGGTGGTCGCGTGGAATAATGCGACTACCGGAGCCTTGAACCGGGTGGCGCCTTTGCGGCCTCTCCGGCGGCAACGATCCACCCTGGCTCCTTGGTTTACCGAGGAGCTAAGGGTGATGAAGCGCCGCAAGAGACGCCTAGAGAGTCGTTGGAGAGCCTCCCGTTCCGAATTTGACCGAGCACAGGCACGAACCCATTTAAGGACGTACCTTGTGGCATTGAGAGCGGCCAAACGTCAATACTGTGCCGCTCTCATTGCATCCGCAGAGAACCGCCCTGCCGCCCTGTTTCGGGTGTCCCGCTCCCTCCTATTTCAGAGGCCGCGGGAGGCCCCTTTACAGGGTAGGGCAGAGGAATTTGGGAAATACCTGCAGGATAAAATCGCTCAAATCCGGAAGGATTGGGTCCCTTTCAGTGGTCTAGTGGAGACGTCCACGGCGAGTCTTGAGAGACCAGTCTGGGAGGAGTTTGACTTGGTTGCCATCGAGGATTTGGACAGAATGCGTGGACGACTGCGACCTACCACATGTTTACTGGACCCGTGCCCCTCCTGGCTTGTACTGGCATCCTGGGAGGTTACACGTGACTGGCTCCTGGGCCTAGTGAATGCTTCGTTGGGTGCGGGGTCTCTTCCGGCCGCCTTGAAAGAGGCGGTGGTGAGACCCTTGCTCAAGAAGCCTTCCCTGGACCCTACGGAGCTGGCCAATTATCGTCCTGTCTCCAACCTTCCCTTTTTGGCGAAGGTTGTAGAGAGTGTGGTGGCTTATCAGTTTCCACGACATCTGGAGGAAAATGATTATCTAGACCCGCGCCAGTCCGGCTTTTGCCCCAGGCACAGCACGGAGACGGCCTTGGTCGCGTTGGTGGATGATCTCTGGAGGGCCAGAGATAGGGGTTGTTCCTCTATCCTGGTCCTATTAGATCTCTCGGCAGCTTTTGATACCATCGACCATGGTATCCTGTTGCACTGACTGGGGGGGTTGGGGGTTCGGGGCACCGTTTTGCGGTGGTTCGGCTCCTACCTTTCCGGCCGGACGCAACGTGTGTTGGCAGGGGAGCAGAGGTCGACCCTAAGCTCCCTTACTTGTGGGGTGCCACAGGGGTCGGTCCTCTCGCCACTCCTGTTCAACACATATATGAAGCCGCTGGGTGAGATCATTCGTGGTTTCGGGGTGGGATATCATCTGTACGCTGATGATACTCAGCTGTACATTTCCACCCCGAACCACCCCAACGAGGCCGTTGAAGTGATGTCCCAGTGTGTGGAAGCCGTACGGGTCTGGATGGATGACAACCGACTCAAGCTCAACCCCTCCAAGACGGAGTGGCTGTGGGTTCCGGCCCCCCGGTTCAACCAGTTAACTCCATCTCTGGCCATCGGGGGCGTACAACTGGCCCCCGTGGAGCGGGCGCGCAATTTGGGCGTCCTCCTGGATCCCCGGCTCTCCATGGATGACCATGTGACAGCCGTGGCAAGGGGGGCGTTCCACCAGGTTCGCCTGGAGAGCCAATTGCACCCCCTATTGGACCGGGATGCCTTACGCACAGTCACTCATGCGCTGGTGACGTCTCGCCTCGACTACTGCAACACTCTCTACATGGGGCTTCCCTTGAAATGCACTCGGAGACTACAGTTGGTCCAGAATGCGGCCGCGCGGGTGATTATGGGGAGTACAAGGTACTCCCATGTGACACCTTTCCTGCGCGAGCTGCACTGGCTTCCTGTGGTCTATCGGGTGCGTTTCAAGGTTTTGATAACGATCTTTAAAGCGCTCCATTGCACAGGACCTAGCTACTTGCGGGATCGTATCCTGCCCCATACATCCCTGCGACCAATTCGCTCGCACAGAGAGGGACTTCTCCAGGTGCCGTCCACCAGACAGTGTCGGGGGGCGGCGCCTAGGAGCAGAGCCTTCTCTGTGGCGGGCCCAGCCCTGTGGAACGACCTCCCCCCGGATATCAGGACTACCTCTGACCTCCGCTCCTTCCGTGCAAAGCTGAAGACCCACCTTTTCCAAGTAGCTGGCCTGGCTCAACCATAGTTTGATCATATCGCTCCTGACGGGTTTTTAATCTTGTAATTTTACTTAGGGGATTTTAAATTACAATCTTAATTTTATTTCCATTTGTCTACCTCCTCCACGTATACGTCTATATTTATGTGTATGTACTGTCTATATTTGTATTTTATGTGTTTTTATTGTACGCCGCCCCGAGTCCTTTTGGAGAGGGTGCGGCTAACAAATAAAATTTTTTTTTTATTATTATTATTATTATTATAATCCAAACCCCTTCTCAACATCATGTCTCATTCTTTATATTATAATCTAGTGTTCATATTTTGTAACATACTCAGAGTCCACTAAAATGGGCAACTGTATTAAGATGTGGTGGTGGTGGTGGGTCATTGCAGCCAGCCAGATGTTCAGACTGGATTTGGCATTTGTGCCCACCTGTCGAGTCCTCTCCCGGGGACCTGGGTTAGTCTGATATGGATGTATTAAGACTTGGGGACTCCAACTCCCAGAATTCCCCAGCCAGCCATTCTGGGAGTTGAAGTCCACAAGTCTTAAAGTTCCCAAGTTTGGACACCCCTGCGTTATAGGAATGTTTAAAAACAATTTCAAAGAGGGTTGAAAATTAGAAACCATCAAACTTAATTTCAAGTGTTGCTAAGATAATGGAACACTGCTAATCAAATAAAATTATTATTATTATTATTTTCATGTCACCTCCTAGTCTCTCTATTCTCTAGATGTTCCCCTTCCCCTGTGTTGATGTTCCCCTTCTATTCCCTCTTCAAAATTGTTTAGGAAGATATCGAAATAATTTATGAAGCTATTCAGGAGGGCGAGGATGGAGAAGAGGATGGACAACTTATTCTCCAAAGCACTTGAAGGCAGGAAAAGATGTAATGGATGGAAACATACCAAGGAGCCATCTAACCTAGAACTAAAGAGACATTTCCTGACAGTGAGAACAAACAATCAGTGGAACTGTTTGCCTTCAGAAGCTGGGAGGGCTCCATCATTTTAAAGAAAAGATTGGACAGCCATTGATCTGGAATGGTGTAGAGCAGAGCTGTCTAAACTTGGGAACTTAAGACTTGTGGACTTCAACTCCCAGAATGGCTGGCTGGGGAATTCTGGAAGTTGAAGTCCACAAGTCTTAAAGTTCCCAAGTTTGGACGGCCCTGTGTTAGAAGAATCGTCACCGGATGTAAAGCTATTCCAAGTACATTTTGGAATATTGGGTGTAGAATATACTATAGCAGTGATGGTGAACCTTTTCAGCACTAAGTGCCAAAAAGGGAGCGCACGCGTGCATGCTCGTCTGGCCCGCAAGCCGGAGGAGGAGCTATCCAGGGACATGCGAACTTCCTGTTTCCGGCGCATGCGTGCGTGCGTGCCAGCCAGCTAGTCTTCCCATTACTGGGACTCATGTGCGTCTGATGATCAGCTGGCCGATGTGCAATGCTCATGCTGGAAAACGGAAGACCAGCCCTTCCATGTTCCAGCTGGCACAATGGCAGCTGATCACCAGGCATGCCTGAATACCAGAAACCTGGAAGGGGTTGGGCCACTTTGGCCATGCATGCCACAGGTTCGCCATCACGGTTTTATAGACTTCTGAATCATATTTTCCAAATTTTCATATTTCAATTTTTGCTCGTTTTTCTGCAAAATAATCTGATCCTCAAATATGTCTTAAAAGAATTCCACACAGTCCCTTAAATTTACAGACTGTCTGTGTCTAGTCAAAAACAACCTTTTCCTTTGTTCCTTCATTGGCACGTACCTGTTCTGGCAATTCTGCTTGTAGTGGGATGCTTTCCTGTACAGGTAGTCCTCAACTTACAACCATTTAATGACCATTCAGAGTTACCACAGCACTGAAAAAAGTGACTTATGACCGTTTCTCACACTTATGACCATTGCAGCCTTCCCAGGGTCACGTGATCAAAATTCAGGCGCTTGGCAGCTGATTTATATTTATGACGGTAGCACCGTCCCCGGCATCCTGTTATTCTCTTTTGTGACCTTCTGACAAGCGAAGTCAATGGGGAACAACCCTGTTACTAATTGAGCTGCCATGATTCACTTAACAACCGGGGAAAAGAAAGGTCGTAAAATGGGACAAAACACACAACCGACACAAATTTCCGCTCAGCAACACACATTTTGGGCTCCATTGTGGTCGTCAGTCAAGGAGGACCCACCTGTACTGCCGCTTTGATGGAGGCTGTTTTTGGTTCTTCGTCAAAAAGGAAGCCAGCCTGTTTTAAAAGAATTGCCCAAACTCATTAAGAGCCTGAGGCTTTACGAGTCCTCCAAAGCTGACTCTCACTCTCTCTGTCTCTGCCTCTGTGTGTTTGTGTGTGTGTGTGTGTGTGTGTACTGATTGGGAAGCAAATTTTTGTTCCATGAATTCTGTAGCGACATGATTTCATCTCAGGGATCGGGAGCGAGGGAGGGAAAAGGGGAACTGCTGACAGCAGGGGTGTCAAATGCGCATCGCCACGGCATCGTTACCAGACACAGTGGTGGGTTCCTACCAGTTCAGACCGGTTCAGCCGAACTGGTAGTGATTTGGTGGCCTGGTTCAGCGACCCAGGCCTGCCACGCCCCCAAACGGATTCTCTGGGCTCCGCCCTAGGCACTGCTATCTTGTCTTTTGCTTCTGCACACATGCAGAGCAATTTTTATTGTACTGCGCTTGCGTGCTTGTGCAAAGCACCCGTGAGTGAACTGTCAGTAGTGACTGCCGGAATCCATCCCTGACCTCACATATCACAACGTTTTCCCCCTTCGCTATTCTGATTGGTTGTCAGACTCCCATGGGGCCATGCAGGGGCAACTCTCTAGGCTGTGTTTTGAGTCCAAGTTTGATTTGAGTTTCCAGATGCCATGTGGTGAGTTTCTGTAGAAGGCTAATCCTACCTTTATTATGTAAAGTAGACTAGCTCAGGCTTTAATGGCTCATTGACAAAAAGCTACTGTTCAGGCCTGCAGTTATATTCCACTGTCTTTAAAAACACGTTTCTCCCTTTTCACATCCAGGGAAATATGATAGTCTGCCTTTCCCAGGATATTTCAGTTTTCTAGCAGAGAGGTCGGTTTTAACTTCCTCACCGCCCTTCCCAGCATTTCCACCCCAAGTACTCCCACATCAGAGGTGGTATTCAGCTGGTTCTGACCAATTCTGGAGAACCGGTAGTGGAAATTTTGAGTAGTTCGGAGAACTGGCAAATACCACCTCTGACTGGCCCCACCCCCATCTATTCTCTGCCTCCCTCCAGAGTCCCAGCTGATCGAGAGGAAATGGGGATTTTGCAGTAACCTTCCCCTGCCACGCCCACCCAGCCACGCCCACCAAACCAAGCCACGCCCACAGAACCGGTAGTAAAAAATATTTGAATCTCACCACTGCCCCCCACACAGAGATGCTTCAAAAGGTTCTTTATTGTCAAAATATACATCCTCTATGTACAAGTATCTCATGACTATAGTTTATATGGGCCATCATCCTTCTTTTTCTAAAACATTTATGCAGTCAACCTTAGAAGAGGGGAAGGCAGAAGGCAGAAAAGAGAGAAACTCAGCAGCGTTTTCGCGATGGCTTTCATTGGAGAGGACGGATTTCAGAAGGCTTCTCAAAACATAAGTTTGTTTCCCAGTTGATGTCAGGGTAGTTAAAGTCCCCCGTTACTACAAGGGTGTGTTTCTTGCATGCCTCAGCTGAGTAGCCAGGAGGTCATGCATTTCCTCTGGTTTGTTAAGCAGCCTGTAGTCCAAACGTACAGCAAAGTCCTTTCTTTATTCTTCAACATTTACCCAAATACTTTCTAGAAGGCTTCTGTTGCAATGTAATAATTCCTTATGCCAGGGGTGTCCAAACTTGGCAACTTTAAGACTTGTGGACTTCAACTCCCAGCAGAGCTGGCTGGGGAATTCTGGGAGTTGAAGTCCATAAGTCTTAAAGTTGCCAAGTTTGGACACCCCTGCCTTATGCACAATACAATTCCCCCTATTTGTTAAGTCTGTTCTTTTTTGAATAATTTTTATTTATATGCTTCTAGTTGCGGATTCCAGAAAAGAAGGACTATGCGTGACATGATAGCAGTGTTCAGGGATTGCCACAAAGAAGAGGGAGTCAAACTATTCTCCAAGGCACCTGAGGGCAGAACAAGAAGCAATGGGTGGAAACTAATCAAGGAGAGAAGCAACTTAGAACTGAGGAGAAATTTCCAGACAGTTAGAACAATTAATCAGTGGAACAGAAATTGCCTCCAGAAGTTGTGAATGCCCCAACACTGGAAGTCTTTAAGAAGATGTTGGATAGCCATTTGTCTGAAACGGTGTAGGGTTTCCTGCCTAGGCAGGGGGTTGGACTAGAAGACCTCCAAGGTCCCTTCCAACTCTGCTATTGTATTTGTATTTATTTGTTCCCTCCCATCAACTTTCAGTAAGCTACACTATCATACTTGGCTTCATATGCAGGCAATCCTTGGCTTACAACCACCATTAAGCCTGAAATTTCTATTACTAAGTGAGACAGTTCTGAAGAGAATATTTGCCCCGTTTATGACCTTTCTTGCCACAGTTGTTAAGTGAATTTACAGCCGTTGTTAAGTAATATGGTTGTGAAGTGAATGTGGCTTCCCCATTAACTTTGTTTGTCCGCTTGGTTTATTCCATGAGGATGCTGCATGGGTCACTTCCCAAGTGTCTGAATTGTGACTATGTGACAGTTGTAAGTGTGAAAAACAGTCATAAAGTCACTTTTTTCAGTGCTGTTGCAACTTTGAATGGAAATGAACTGTTGCAAGTCCCCGTACTAGAACTTCCAAGTGCTCCCTGTTTGTTTCCCATAGGATGAGCACCGGTATAAAGGCATTTGAACCCTTTGCGGTTGATTCTAGTTTGGCTTCCTGTTATCTCCTGATGAACACTGCCAGAGGAAAAGGCTGGTACGCAGCAGAAAATGGGGCTTGGTTACCAATGACCAGGGGTGAAATCCTCCCAATTCAGCCCAGTTCAGCCGAACCGGTAGGGACGATTGTCCCTGGTTCTGCGAACCGGTAATAAAAAAAAGCTTCTGAGGATCGCGCAGCTCCTCCCCCACTTCCCCACTTTTTAAAGTGTTTTTTTCCTGCCGGTTTGGGAGAAAATGCTTTAAAAAGTGAAAAAAAAGTCGGAAACTCTTTTTTTCACTTTTTAAAGCATTTTGTTCCTGCCTATTCGCCCAAAGCGGCAGGAAAAAAACACTTTGAAAAGTTTTTAAAAGTTGGCCACGCCCACCCAGTCACATGCCCCCAGCAAGCCACACCCACAGAACTGGCGGGCAAAAAAATTAGATTTCACTACTGCCAATGACCTTACAAAATCCAAGAAAGACTCCTGCTCTTGGTATGTAGGTGGAGAAAGCAGAAGTTTTGCCTGTTGGGGAAGTTGGAGGTAGAGATAGAAAATGATGACTTCGGTTCTTTCATCAAGATTCTCCTGACAGGACAACAATGTCCCGAGGAGCCTGCTTCTTTCCCTCCTCATCAGGAATCTTGCAAAGTGGCTCATTCACAGCTCTAAAAAACCCCTGAAGGCAAGACAAAGAAGCGACACATGAAAACTAATCAAGAGTGAAGCAACCTAGGACTCAGGAGGAATTTCCTGACAGGGAGAATAATTAACCAGTGGAACGAGGCTTTTAAGAGATGGAACAGTCACTTGCCTGAGATTGGTATAGGGCAGGGGTGTCCAAACTTGGGAACTTTAAGACTTGTGGACTTCAACTCCCAGAATTCCCCAGCCAGCATGGCTGGCTGGGGAATTCTGAGAGTTGAAGTCCACAAGTCTTAAAGTTCCCAAGTTTGGACACCCCTGGTATAGGGTCTTCTGCTTTTGCAGTGGGCTGGACTAGAAGGCCTCCAAGGTCCCTTCCAATCTGTTATTCTGTTAATCAAAGCTGGGCAAACATTCCAGGCTCAAGTGGACTTCTCATTTGTTATCGCTCCACAAAAATCAGAAGTCTGCCAATGCCTCGTCTGAATAACCAATTTAATTAAAAGGCAGCAGTTTGTGAAAACGGACGCCTTGCAATGAAATTGGTTAGTCAGAAAAGGCACTAGCGGACTGCTAATTTTTTTTTTCTTGCTGCCATCAACTTCTGTGGCTCTCCTCCGACATCATTAGAAACCATCCTATCTCCACGAATGAGCAATTCAGGCTGGAGAAAGTCCCTCTGGAAAAAGTCAGTGTGTGTCTTTTCCAAAATAAGAAGTCTGGGATGCTGCAAAGCATTATTGGCCAAGACTCAAACCAGTCAATCCCAGTTTAACAGACATGCAAAGTCAACCTTTCTCAATTTTAGTCACGTTTAAGATGTGTGTGGAACAGCTGCCAGAATTCCTGAGCCAGTCATGCTGGCTGGGAAACTCTAGGAGTTGACGACCACCTAACACAGGGGTGTCCAAACTTGAGAACTTTAAGACTTGTGGACTTCAATTCCCAGAATTCCCCAGCCAGCATGGCTGGCTGGGGAATTCTGGGAGTTGAAGTCCACAAGTCTTAAAGTTCCCAAGTTTGGACACCCCTGACCTAACAGATTATGCAAACCTAGCCTGGGTGCTTAGTTCATTTGGCTTCAGTAGGTTGTATATAGGTCCAGGAGAGACTGAACTCAGGAAATCATAATTCAGTAAACTGTAATTCAGTTAGCCATTCCCTGATTCCTATCGCATTAAAGATATCACCTGTAAGCATCTGCTTTGGCTGTTTTTACATGACTGGAGGAGGAATTCTGGGAGTTGAAGTCTACAAGTCTTAAAGCTGTCAAGTTTGAACACCCATGGGTTTTTTTTTCTAAAGGGTTAGGGGTGCAAAGGTCTTGTAACCTGACAGCTTTAAGACTTGCACACTTCAATGCCAGAGTTCCTGAGCCAACATGACTGGAGGAGGAATTCTGGGAGTTGAAGTCCACAAGTCTTAAAGCTGTCAGGTTTGAACACCCCTGGGGGTTTTCCCCTAAAGGGTTAGGGGTGCAAGGGTCTTGTAACTTGACAGCTTTAAGACTTGTGTGCTTCAAATGCTAACGTTTTGGTTGCTAAGCAAGAGCGTTGTTAAGTGAGTTTCACCACATTTTACAAGTTGGCCACTCCCATCTGGTCACATGGCTGGCAAGCCACTCCCACAAAGCAGGCCACACCTACAGAAGAGGTTCTAAAAAAAATTGAAACCCACCACTGATGGGCTGCCAAACTAGGTTAAAAGTATCCACAGCAACTTGTTTGGACTTTAAAAAGCATTTCAACTACAGATAAGGTGGAGCACCTGAGACTTCTCTTTTCATCTCTTTTGTCATAATCTCTATATTATCCTGGCCAACCTAACCCACCTATCCGACTCTTTAAGATTCAAAGATAGAGGCCAGAACTATTGCCAAGTATTTGTGTGGGTGGGTGTTTGTGTGTGACTGCATGCACGTACTCAGATGTGCAAGATCAACCGGAGAGACTCCCTCTGCTCCTTGTTAGATTCACGAAGCTTATAAATGAAATCACTATTTAAAAAAGAAGTATGAACTGGCAGCTACTACCAAGGCACTGTGCTAATAGGACTGGTGTTCATTCCCATCTGTATTTTTCATGTGTGCCATTTTGCTGGGCCGGCTGGTTCAGAATGGAAGGGGGTGGTGGTTTCATTTTCTTACCGATGGTTCCACCTGGATATCTTCTGCAAATACACCCAGGTTTCTGGTTTTTTAAAGAATCTGATCCGAGGGTAAAATGTGATTTTTATATCCCAAGATTCTGGGATGCCCACAGATATGGGTGAGCAGTGCAAGACAGGCGCCTCTCCTTGAAGAGGTTCTCGCTGCCTTTGGGCACGGAGCTCCAAACAAAGTTGGCAGGAGGAGGAGGGCGCAATCTAGCTGCCAGCTGCTTGCACACACACACCCCCAACGTTTCGTCAGTGGCATTGTATCCTAAGGGGAGCGAAAGGAAAAGTTGGTAGCAGAATCACAAGGCAATGAGCAATCAGTGATGGTTGTTTTCCCTTTCAGAGCAATCGGAAGGCAGCAGAAACCTTCTCCCCATTGCTGCAACTCGCTTGTCCTCCCAGCAGGAGGCAGGCTGGGGTAGAGGACTCCGAGGAGATAAGATGACAGGATCCTAGAGGGGAAGAGCTCCAACCATCCAACTCTCCTCTCCTCCAAGAGTCCTCCATCCCAGTCTAGTGAGGATTCAACCCTCCAGCTCTTGATGCCACTGGCCATATGGCAACCAGGGCCCAGGCCAAAGGCTGGTCCAAAGCGCCCCCCTCCCTGGAAACAGAAAGACACAATTTGAGCAAGGGTGCAGGAGGTAAGAGGGAGATGCTCCATGGGTCACCAAGGACCCCTGGACGGAGGGTGGAAGGAGCAGCTCTTGGCCGTGGCATCTGGGGTAGTTGAGACAGAGAAGGTTCCTGTGTTCAGGGACATCCATGGAGGGAAGATCATCAGGATGGCAGTACCCACACACGGACATACATAAGGGGGTGGGGCTTCAATTGCATAATCCACCCATTCTCTTGCAGATTTTGGTCCCCTTTTGAATGCCCCCGCACAGCAACTTCGGGGGGGGGGAGCCAGTCAAGGGGTGACAACAGAGATGGGATCGGGCAGTCGCTACTGCCAGTTCGCTTGTAGCCGTGCTGCGCAGGCATTTTGTGCATGCTTGATGCGCGCTATGCGCAGTGTGATAAAAATTGCTCTGCGCATGCACAGAAGCAAAAGGCAAGATGGTGGCGCCTATGGTACCGCCTGGGGAATCGGTTTAGGGGCGTGGCAGGCCTGGGTCACTGGCCACCAAATCACTACCGGTATTGTTGAACTGGGCCAAACTGGTAGGAACCCACCACAGGCTGACACAGCAATAGTGAAGCATCAAAGTGCAAACATGTCCCTTTTTCTACCTATATTGTGATGTCACAAAACAGAACGGTCAGAATCACAGAATTGTGGAGTCAGAAGAGACCTTGGAGGTCTTCTAGTCCAGCCCCCTCCCCTGCTCAAGCCGGGGACCCTGAACTATTTCAGAAAAGTTGCTGTCTAGACTCTTCTTGAAAGCCTCCAGTGATGGAGCTCCCACAGCTTCTGAAGGCAACTTCTGTTCCACTGGTTGATTGTTCTACCTGTCAGGAAGCCTTGAGTTTATATTTTACCGGCAAAGAAATAAAGGGAGACCAGCAAAGATCTACTTCAGGCTATTTAGCTCTCATCAGCTAGCCATACCCTTTCTGGGACTCTGGGAAGTAGGCCAGTTCGAATCCCAGAAAGGGTATGGCTAGCTGATGAGAGCTAAATAGCCTGAAGTAGATCTATGCTGGTCTCCCTTTATTTCTTTGCCGGTAAAATATAAATTCAACACAAAAAATAGTTTGTCACGAAAGCGACTGCTCCGTCCCATATTTGGGTAGTTGCCCTGATAGAGAGTTCTCACCGGAAGAAACACTTTACCTGTCAGGAAATTTCTCCTTAGTTCTAGGTTGCTTTACTCCTTGATTAGTTTCCATTATTTCTTGTCCTGTCCTCAAGTACTTTGAAGAATAGGCTGACTCATCTGGGACAGCTACTCAAAATTGGAAGCAAAATGCTCTAAATGTCACCCCAGTCGTTTGTTTTTGGTTAGATTAAGCATACCTAATTCCTACCGTTCATAAAGTTTAGCCTCCAGCCCTCTAATCATCCTGCTTGCTCTCCTCTGCACTCTTTCTGGAGTCTGAATATCTTGTTTGCATTGTGGTGACCAAAACCGGATGCAATATTCTAAGTGTGGTCTCACAAAGGCATCATCACATTACTTCATGTGGCCTATTATTCTACATTCAATGTTCTGCAAAGAGCAATAAAGAGCTTCCAAGGTGCATCCATGCAAGGGTGGTTAAACCACAGTCCGCCCCAAGGTTTTGACAAACGGCCTCTTTTTCCCCCACATCCTTTTCTCTCCCCCACAAAACGCAGCAGCCAGGACATCTAACAGCCAGGAGCCCCTGGCAAGGCATGTTCTCCCACAAGATCTGCTTAGATGTGATAGGGATCAATTCAACCATGTAGGTGACAAAATAAGACTTTGGTGCTTGGAAAGGCAGCTGAGCATTGGGCGCAAAAGGGGAAAGATTTGGCACTTTCCCTCATGGGGGAATGGCTGGTGAAGATGATGGAGTTTGCTGAGATGGCTACATTGATTTCTTCGATCACAAAAAATACAATATCTATGTTTATTGCTAACTGGAAAGCCTTTCATGGACTTTCTGTGTAAAATAGGGGAAAAAATGATCTTATGGTTTATGGTTATAATGATTTGGATGCATTATAGAAAGAAGACTTATGTTGTAACCATAGAATAAGTACTTATAACTGCTGTAAACTAGATCAGAAACTACTTTTTTGTATCTATTTTCCCCTATTTTTCTTTTTCGTTCCCCCTTTTCTTGCACTTTCAGCTTTCTCTTTGGTTTTTTTTTTTTTTTTTTTTCTCTTTTCTTGTTCCCACTTTATATTAGTTTGCATTAGCTTTCATGTTCTTTCGTTTAAGAAAAATCTTTAATAAAATTATACCTACATACAAGGAAATAAAGCTGAGCAGGATTTCTGTCTGACATCCGTTCCCTGACTATGAGGCTAAGATGCAACTGGCCCTCTTCCCACCATTTGCTTCTTCACAGCTCCGGGAGGTCTGAAGGCACTCTTTGTCCCCCCAAAACCCCCAAAATAAGGCCACAAAGCAGCAGGAAAAGGGGACTCAGTTCTCTCCCCAGTCCAAGTCCAAGGGTTGTTCCAGGCCCTGCAAAGTTCCACCAGCCACAGCCGCCGGGACTCTGGTCGCAGCCCCAGGGGCCAAGCAGGAAAGTTTGACATTAATCGCTCTTCTCGTTTTCTTCCAGAATCAGCGTGTGGAAGGGACGATCCCAGAATCGGCTGGAAATCCCAAAACCTGAAGGGAGCAGAGGGGAAAAAAGAACATACAGGATGATAATACAAAATACAGAATAACAGAGTTGGAAGGGACCTTGGAGGTCTTCTAGACCAACCCCCTGCTTAGGCAAGAAACTCTACACCACTTCAGACAAATGGTTGTCCAATGTCGTTTTTAAAACTTCCAGTGTTGGGGCATTCACAACTTTTGGAGGAAATTTGTTCCACTGATTCCTTGTTCTAACTGTCAGGAAGTTTCTCCTCAGTTCTAAGCTGCTTCTCTCCTTGATTAGTTTCCACCCATTGCTTCTTGTCCTGCCCTCAGGTGCCTTGGAGAATAGTTTGACTCCCTCTTCTTTGTGGCAACCCCTGAGATATTGGAAGACTGCTATCATGTCTCCCCTAGTCCTTCTTTTCATTAAACTAGACATACCCAGTTCCTGCAACCGTTCTTCGTATGTTTAAGCCTCCGGTCCCCTAATCCTCTTTCTTGCTCTTCTCTGCACTCTTTCCAGAGTCTCCAAGATCCATTTCACAGTTACTGCTATTGACCCAGGAACCACCTAAACCAATGATTGCGAACCTTTTTTGGCTCGCGTGCCATAAGTGGGGGGAGCGCAGGGGGGTCGGATGCAGGCGTGCTGCACCCATAATGCAATACGTGACACCCCCAGCCCGTATGCATGCACTAGAGGCGCGACCCCCCCCCATTTTTGCATGCTTTTTTCGCCCTCCCCAGGCTCCAGAGGCTTTATAGGAGCATGGGGAGGGCGAAAACAGCCCCCTGCCCCCCCCGGAGGCTTCAGGGACCTTCAGGAGGCTTCCCTGAAGCCTCCGAAGCAGTCAAAACGACCCTTCGAGGAAACCGGAAGTCTATTCCCAAACTTCCGGTTTGCCCATAGGGCCGGTTTTTTGCACTCCGGAGGCTTCAGGGAAGCTCATGAAGCCTCCGGGAGGGGGAGGGGGCTCTTTTCTCCCTCCCCAGGCTCCTATAAAGCCTCTGGAGCCTGGGGAGGGCGAAAAATGGCTTTAAAAAAGGGTGAACTCAGCTGGCCAGCGCACGCATGCGCGCTGGACAGCTGACAGGGCAGCGCCTCACATGCTCTGACAAATGGCTCCGCATGCCACCTGTGGCACGCGTGCCATAGGTTCGCCATCACTGACCTAAACTATACTTGTGCATTTGGTTTTTCTTCGGCATTTGATGTTTTCCCCCTTTTCCAAGCATTTTTCCACACGTACAAGGCCAGTTGGCAAGCGTCTGAATTTTGATCGTGTGACTAGGGGGATGCTGCAGTGGTCATAAGTGTGAAAAATAGCCATAAGTGTGAAAAATGACCATATGTTCCTTTTTTCAGTGCTGTTGTCACTTCAAATGACAAGCAAACTGTTGTAAGTCAAGGATACCTGTACTGCAGGGGTGTCCAAACTTGGGAACTTTAAGACTTGTGGACTTCAACTCCCAGAATTCCCCAGCCAGCTGGCTGGGGAATTCTGGGAGTTGAAGTCCACAAGTCTTAAAGTTCCCAAGTTTGGACACCCCTGCTGTACTGGCTTAGTTTGGCTCCTGGAAGCTAAGATGCTTGGGAGCAAATAAAGGGACTCAAAGCCCAGCTGTACCCCTCTCTCCCTCCCCTCCGCGGTACCCACCCTCACCTGCTTTCTGGTGCTCGAAGTGGTGCTTGATATGATAGGTCTTCAGACCGTAGAGGTAGGTTCCTTCTTTGGGCGAGCCGTAGTGCAAGTAATAATGCATCATGTCATAAATAATGTAGCCAACAACTCCTCCGGACAGGATGGAGAGCCCCAATTCTCCAGGGAAAACCACTTGAGCGAGAAAGTAGAACACGAAGAAAAGCAGGGAGGCCGGCGCAGGTGGGAAGACCAGGCGGGAGTGGTCGAACGGGGACTGCGAGAGAGGAGAGCGGAGAAAATGAAGTCTCAGTAGATACCGTAGAACGGTGGGTTTCTCAACTTCTGCAAACTTTAAGCTGTGTGGATTTCAACTCCCAGGAATCCCCCGGCCATCAGCTCTGAGAGTTGAAGTCAGAATACCAGAGTTGGAAGGGACCTTGGAGGTCTTCTAGTCCAACCCTCTGCTCAGGCATGAAGCCCTAGACCATTTCAGACAAATGGTTGCCCAATCTCTTCTTAAAAACCTCCAGTGAGGGAGCATTCACAACTTCTGGAGGCAAGTTATTCCGCTGGTTACTTTTTCTAACTGTCAGGAAATTTCTGCTTAGTTCTAAGTTGCTCCTCCCCTTGATTAGTTTCCATTGCTTCTTGTCCTGCCCTCAGGTGCTTTGGATAATAGCTTGACTCCCTCTTCTTTGGGGCAGCCCCTGAGATGTTGGAAGACTGCTGTCTCCCTTGGTCCTTCTTTTCTTTCTTTTCTTTTATTGTTTTAATTAGACAGATAACACACACACAAAACACTCTTCAATACGTCTTCCAGCTAGCATGTCGATTGGTTACAATTAAATTCCGTGCATTACTACAATCATTCTTTATACTTCATTCAAATTGAATTGTGCATTTTAAATTAAAGAATGTACCAACATTCTCCTTTAACTGCATTTGTTTGAAAGTACTTTTATCCAGAATAATTCGTATTTATATTATCCAATGAATAAACATTTTAACACCGACAACAATCTATAAGAGCTACCACATTCTGCTTATTTATCGCCTAGGATTCCTATTTCTTTCCTCTATCCACCTATACCATTTGTCCCATATCTGATAGAATTCTGATTCTTCTTTTCCCTGGATTTCTTTAGTTAGCTTGTCCATTTCGGCACAGTCCATCACCTTTCTTATTATTTCCTCTTCGCTTGGGGTTAGCTTGTTTTCCCATTTCTGGCATAGGCAATCCTTGCCGCCATTATTATATGCAATATTAAGTACTGGGTTTCTTTTTTGTATTTTGTAGGCAGTAATCCTAATAAGAAGATCCTTCTTTTCATTAAACTAGGCATACCCAATTCCAGCAACTGTTCTTTATATATGTGTTAGCCTCTGGTCCCCTAATAATGAATTCCCTGACAGTCTCCATCCAGTATTTTAAGGGCATGCCTCTTAAGATGGCAGCCACCGGGCATGACTGAAGCTCAGTCCAGTCCTTCTGTTCACATGATGCACATCAAAAGGGTGAGCTTTTGATCCCGCAGGATCTTGATTTTTTGGGGGCAACCCCCCATCCCACCCCCACATTGAGCACTGTGGCACTCGTCTCCAGGGCTTCTACCTGAAAAGCTGGAATTATGACAAATCCTACTCCTCTTTGGATCTCGGTTTCTCTAAAACGGAAATGGGTCCTTTGTGGCTCAGTAGAATATCCTTCCCACCCATCCAGCGGAAGTGGTAACATTGGGGCTGGAGGAAAATCCAAATGCTTTCGACCTCTTCCTGCCCTGAGGATTAAAACGCCTAGCAAGGGTGCTGAACTTTGCAGAGAGCTGAGTGGCATGGAATGCCAGAGCCTTAAACACGCCTAAATTGCAGGGAGGCTGGCCAAATAGGGTAGAAGACTTGAGTCGTAAACAAAGCTAATTGCAAGGATGTAACTTCACAAAAAGGTTAGGACTTTGGATAAAACTAGGTGGGTGGGAAAGATGCGACCACATCCCTCTAGGGTGAAGGGGCTCCATCGTGAAGGGATGATCCAGGGACCACTTCAGGGGTGGGTTTCAAAAATATTTACTACCGGTTCAGTGGCTAGACGGGGGGGGGGGCATGTGACTGAGTGGGCGTGGCCAACTAGACATCACTCATGCACACTCAGTCATATGACCCCCCCACCAAGCCCACTGAAACAGTGGAGAAAAGTTTTGATGGGGGGGGGAGGCTCCAGCCTTGCCGGAGCTAAGGGAGCGCCTGCAAACTACCCAGTAAGTCCTCCCTGTCCTCCAGGAACACTCTGCAGGCTTCAGCAGGGCTGGGGGAAGGCCAAAATGCCCCCATTTTTTGCTAGTTTTTTGCAAAAACGAGCGTTTTCCCCACCCCCCAGCCCTGCCGAAGCCTGCAGAGTGTTCCTGGAGGCAAGGAGAAGGGAAAAAGCCCCCACCTACCCCTCACTCAACCTGCTGCTCAACCTCCCTCCCACCTTCACCCAAAGCCTCGCGCCGTACCAGGAGGCTGAATTTGGAATTTCTTTCCCCCCGCCCTGTTGCGTACCTTTGCAACAGGACTGTTTCTCTCTGCTTCCTTTTCCAGCCTCAAAACATGCCGACAACGGCAGTAGCGACTGAGGGAACCGGTTTGGGGGCATGGCCAGGCTACCATGGTTCGGAAACGTACGCTAGATTTTTACCACCTATTCGTCCGAACCGGACCGAATAAGTAAGAACCCACCTCTGGACCACTTGGTATAGCTCACTCTTCCCATACAGCTAGAAGGGCAATTAATGGGAGTGATGAGCCAGCCCCTGTCAAATCCAGCCTGGGATCCCTTAAATAAATTGAAGGAACAGACTGGAAGAGAACAAGCTGGGGATATTGTGCAGAATTGCCCTAAGTCGGGCAGCAACTTAACCGAGCACAGAACACTTTGAGACTCATCATGTCTTTGACTTCCGACTTCCTTTGGGGCAGTAGAATAGGGTAATACCATCAAACGGCGACTTCTTACTTTTACCTAGTAGTTTAAACTACCATATTTTTCCGAGTATAAGACACACCAAGATTTTGAAGAGGCAAATTAAAAAAAGAAGTTTTTGCACTCTGCACACCTCCCCCAAATGCCCCATTTTTTTGCGGAAAATGGCCCGTTCCCCCTCCCCCAAAAAGGGCATGAATAGCCTTTAGGAGGTTTGTGGGGTGCTCCTGGGGGGTAGGAGGGCAAAAACGAGTAAAAAACAGCCCGTTTTTCGCAAAAACGGGCCCATTTTTTGTCAGAAAAGGACACGAATAGCCTTTAGGAGGCTTATAGAATGCTCCTGGGGGCTGGGGGGCAAAACTGAGCAAAAAATGGCCCGTTTTTCACTCATTTCTGCAGAGGGTTTGGGAGGCTTGCAAAGTGCTCCTGGGGGCTGGGGAGGGCAAAAACGAGTGGGAAACAGGTTGCTTTTTGCTCATTTCCCCCCCCCCCCCGGAGCACTCTACAAGCCTCCCAAAGCCTAGGCATTCCCTGTTTACCCATCGTCTGCCTTGACTTTTCCATGGCTGACACTTTTGCAATATTGGAAGTCCTCTTCAATGTGCAAAACTGTTTGTTTGTTTGTTTTATTGGTTTTATATGCCGCCCTTCCCCCAAAGGACTCAGGGTGGCATACAGCATTAAAAAACACATATTACAAAAGTTAAAAGGAAATTAGAAACAATCCAAGAAACAAACCCAATTAATATGACAATAACATTTTAAAAACTTAAATAAAATTAACAGGCCAGGCCGGCTTGCTGGAAAAGCCAACTTTTTAGGGCGCGTCGGAAGGACCGGAGGTCGGGGATTATGCGAAGCTCCGGGGGCAGCTCATTCCAGAGGGAAGGGGCTCCCACAGAGAAGGCTCTCCCCCTGGGGGTCACCAGCCGACACTGCCTGGGCGACGGCACCCTGAGGAGGCCAACTCTGTGGGATCGTACTGGACGGTGGGAGGCTACTGGTGGCAGTAGGTGGTCTCGCAGGTACCCTGGGCCTAAAGGTCATAATTAGTACCTTGAATCGCACCCGGAAAACAACCGGCAACCAGTGTAGGCCGCCTAAAAGGGGTGTAACATGGGAGCACCTAGGTACCCCATGACAACCCGCATGGCCGCATTCTGGACCATCTGAAGCCTCCGGGTGCTCTGCGGAGCCAAACCTCCCTTTGGGCTGCTCTTGAGCTGGTTGATACGGTGAGGCAGGCCCAGGATCCCCTACCTTATGATGCTGTCCATGTGCCAGACTCTCACCCCAAGCTGCCATCGCCCCAGTTTCCCAGGGCTCCCCTACCTTATGATGCTGGCCGTGGAGCAGGAAATGCAGGGTGATCAGGTAATAGCTGTTGGCTGGAGGGTTCATGTGGAAGAGGAAGCGATGGATGATATACTCCACCAGGGACCAGGTGAAGATTCCCAGGACGAAGAGCAGCGGGAAGCAGTACTTGTGGACAGGAATGGCGTAGGCTGCGCAGAGGGAGGAAAAGCGGCAATGGGTGAGAAGAGAAAGGCCCCCCCGGAGCAGAGCACGCGCCAATGAAGGCTCATCTCCAACAGCAGCCAGCCAGCCGGGGGCTCTTCTGGGAGGCCCAGAAACAGGGCATCAATGCAACGCTCTGCTTGCCCCCCAACCTCTGGGAGTCAGAGGTAGGCTGCTCGTAGAGAAGGAGGTCAAGAAATTACAGAGTTAACAGAGTTGGAAGGGACCTTGCAGGTCATCTAGTCCGATGATGGTTAGCCTTTTTGGTGTCAAGGGCCCAAAGCGCACAAGCCCCGCAAATGCACACGCGCAGGCCTCAACCCCCAATGAGCATGCCACACACATGCGCCCTGTCCCCCACGCATTCGACCTGCCTGCGCAGATACGCAGATGGTCCCTGCACATGTCACCCCCCCCGCATTCCTGCCTCCTGTGCCTTCCCCGATCTTTGCAGTTTCTCCCCCCCCCCCAAGCGTGCTTTCTCCTCCCTTCCTGCCACAGAGAGGCACCTGCGGAGGGCGGAACCTGCGGAGATCGGGGACAACGGGCAACCTTGCAAACTGGGTGAAGCGATATTGCAAAGAAAACTTGGCCAGCCCACACCCTTTTCTTGACTGCTTGAATTGGGGCAGGGAAACACACGCACACACACACACACACACACACACACCCTGCTTTATTTTAGGGTTTGCACTACATTTTAATGCCTGTCGGCAGGCAGTCAACCTGTTTATTTTCCACTCTTCTGACTGCAAAGTAGGTGGTCAAAGTCACCCAACCAGGACTAGAACTCACTGTCTCCTGGTGATTGGCCCAAAGTCACCCAACCAGGACTAGAACTCACCGTCTCCTGGTGATTGGCCCAAAGTCACCCAACCGGGACTAGAACTCACTGTCTCCTGGTGATTGGCCCAAAGTCACCCAACCAGGACTAGAACTCACCGTCTCCTGGTGATTGGCCCAAAGTCACCCAACCAGGACTAGAACTCACCGTCTCCTGGTGATTGGCCCAAAGTCACCCAACCAGGACTAGGACTCACCGTCTCCTGGTGATTGGCCCAAAGTCACCCAACCAGGACTAGAACTCACCGTCTCCTGGTGATTGGGCCAAAGTCACCCAACCAGGACTAGGACTCACCGTCTCCTGGTGATTGGCCCAAAGTCACCCAACCAGGACTAGAACTCACCGTCTCCTGGTGATTGGCCCAAAGTCACCCAACCAGGACTAGAACTCACCGTCTCCTGGTGATTGGCCCAAAGTCACCCAACCAGGACTAGAACTCACCGTCTCCTGGTGATTGGCCCAAAGTCACCCAACCAGGACTAGAACTCACCGTCTCCTGGTGATTGGCCCAAAGTCACCCAACCAGGACTAGAACTCACTGTCTCCTGGTGATTGGCCCAAAGTCACCCAACCAGGACTAGAACTCACCGTCTCCTGGTGATTGGCCCAAAGTCACCCAACCAGGACTAGAACTCACCGTCTCCTGGTGATTGGCCCAAAGTCACCCAACCAGGACTAGAACTCACCGTCTCCTGGTGATTGGCCCAAAGTCACCCAACCAGGACTAGAACTCACCGTCTCCTGGTGATTGGCCCAAAGTCACCCAACCAGGACTAGAACTCACCGTCTCCTGGTGATTGGCCCAAAGTCACCCAACCAGGACTAGAACTCACTGTCTCCTGGTGATTGGCCCAAGTCACCCAACCAACTTTCATGCCTAAGACGGGACTAGAACTCACTGTCTCCTAATGGTTGGCCCAAAGACATCCAAATAGATTTCATGCCTAAGGCCAAACTAGAACTCACCATCTCCCAGTTTCTAGCCTGATGACTTTACCTCTAGACCAGACTGGCTGTTTGCTTACTCCCAGTTGCATCCACTCCCATCAGGCTCCTAGATACTTGCCCACAGGGATTCCAAAGCTACTGGGTGCAAGTGGTTGGAGTAAGGAGGAGAGCATGTTGAGATACTTCCCACGCCCTCTGCTGTCTCCATTTTGGCTCCCTCAAGTGCGCAGGGAGTTTTGTGTGAAAACGGTACCGGCCGGCACAGAAGCCTCACCTGATGTGAAGGAGGCAAACAGCTGGGTTTTGCCCTGCGCAAGGGTGGTGTAGCAGTGCCAGCTGAGGAAAAACACCACCGGTAGCCAGAATATACAGACAACGTGCCTGGAAGAAAAACGAGGGTCAAACTGGTTTTGGATTTGCGACACATCCTGCAATCGAAATCTGGCCTTCAAAGGGGGCCGAAGCAGCTTTCTCAGATTCTGCACTGAATCTGCACACAAAGAAACTGTCAGGACCATTTCTCTGACTTCCTTCAGGGGCAATTTCTCCAGGAGATTCCCCCCCCCAACAAGACCTCCATGCAGTGGTGGGTTCCGGTCCCCATCGCAACTGCTATGCTGCGCATAAGGTGTCCTTGGCATGCTCGCCACCTCCCCTGCGACACCCAGCTGTTCGGCAGAGGTGACGCGGGTGTCACACGCTGTGCACAATTGGCCGGTCACATTATAGGTATGGAACGTGGGTGGGCGGGTGGGCCAAACTAGCCACTGTACCGGAACGGTGGCCGCTGCTCCCGGCTACTACCGGTACGGCTGTACCGGCTAGAACCCACCACTTCCACCGTGACTGAAAAGGCCAAACACAAAGGCTTCTTTCCTGATCTTGGGATTTGTCTGGAAGCCAAGGGGGCTGTTTGTGAAAGACCTTGTTCTTCCCACCCCCCTTCAATCGTGTCTGATTCTCAGAGGCTGCCTGGAGAAGTCCCTGCTATTTTCTTGGCAAGACTTTTCAGGCGTGAATTGAAGAGGAAGTGACTAGCCCAAGGTCATCCAGGTGGCTTTGTGCCCAGGGCAGGACTCGAAAGTGCGAACGGCCACAGGAGGCACCAAGCCAACCTCAACTGATCTTGGAAACGCTAAACAGATTCAGGGCTTGAAGGGGAAACCAACAGGAGATCTCAAGACCAACGAACAAGACTGGGAATAGGAAAAGAAAAGCCTGATGGGGCCCATGCAGTCCAAGGAACCGAGTTTGCCTCTGCTCTCCCTAAATCAGGGATGGGGAACGATGGTCCCTTTATGACTTGTGGACTTCGACTCCCAGAAATCCTGAGCCGGCCATGGCTCAGGAATTCTGGGAGTCAGAGTCCACAAGTCATAAAGGGACCATCGTTCCTCACCCCTGCCCTAAATGAAGCTAGGTCTCCCACCCCTGAGCTGGTTGCTACTGGTTCATACCAGTTCGGGCAAACCAGTAGTGGAAATTGGGACTGGGTTGCCGAACCGGTAGGGACGACAGACTGGCCATGCCCCCGAACCAATTCCCCAGCCGCTGCTGCTATTGCCAGCTTGTTTCATGTTCTGGGCATGCACAGAACACTTTGCAGGCAACTGCGCACATGTGCGCAGCAAAGCGCACACAAAGCAAACCGGCAGTAATGCGGCAGCAACCCACCCCTATCCCTCCCTGAACCAAATCAGGACCAGTCTGTGTACCAGAAAGTGTTGACTTTTTCCTCTACAATTCTTCCCTAATCCCCTACTGGCCCCACTCAGCAGCTGTGAGTTGCTAAGAAACAGCACCTGCAATTCCAGCTGCGTGACTGTTAATACCTTTGACCTGGTCCCCAAATCTGGGGGTTGGAGGGGAGCAGGGGTGGGCGGGCTATGAGCTGCTCTAAAAGGCCAGGGGCTTAGCCCTTTTGAACACAGCTTTGCAAAGCTTCGGGACAAGTGCAAGCTCCCCCCACAATTATCCTGGAACTTCTCGTTTCTAAAGGGGCCACGAAGGAGGGTAACTATGCAAAAGATGGGCCGTGGGGGCGCAGTGGTCAGAGTGCAGTACTGCAGGCTACCTCCGCTGACTGCCGTCTTCCTGCAATTTGGCAGATCGAATCTCAGCAGGCTCAAGGTTGACTCAGCCTTCCAGCCTTCCGAGGTGGGTAAAAATGAGGAGCCAGATTGTTGGGAGACAATAGGCTGACTCTGTCAACCGCTTAGAGAGGGTGGGAAAGCACTGTGAAGTGGTATATAAGTGCTATTGCCCTTCCTTCCTTCCTTCCTTCCTTCCTTCCTTCCTTCCTTCCTTCCTTCCTTCCTTCCTTCCTTCCTTCCTTCCTTCCTTCCTTTCCTTTCCTTTCCTTTCCTTTCCCTTCCCTTCCTCAGCACAGTGGTTAGAATGAAGTATTGCAGGATGACTCTACCCACTGCCAGGAGTTCGATCCTGACTGGCTCAGGGTTGACTCAGCCTTCCGTCCTTCTAAAGTGAGTAAAATGAGGAGCCAGATTGTTGGGAGACAATAGGCTGACTCTGTCAACCGCTTAGAGAGATCCCGGAAAGCACTGTGAAGTGGTATATAAGTGCTATTGCCCTTCCTTCCTTCCTTCCTTCCTTCCTTCCTTCCTTCCTTCCTTCCTTCCTTCCTTCCTTCCTTCCTTCCTTCCTTCCTTCCTTCCTTCCTTCCTGGCTCAGGGTTGACTCAGCCTTCCATCCTTCCAAAGTGGGTAAAATGAGGACCCAGATTGTTGGGGGCAAGAGGCTGACTCTGTCAACCGCTCAGAGAGGGCTGCAAAGCATTGTGAAGAGGTATATAAGCTATTGCTCTCACACTAGCCATATTTCACTGAAAGTCACCTTTGACCGGAGCATGATCTCCACTGATTCCCAATGGTTATGGCAGCAGGGTTAAAGTGAGCTGTCTTCTTCTGCCTTTGTAAGAACTTCTAAGTCTAATTCTGCAGCCCTCGTGGTCCTCATCCAAATACCAGCCAAAGCCAAGTCTGCTTGCCATCTGAGATCAGCCACGGCCAGCTCAGTGGCAAGAAATGAAACAGCTTTATAGCAATAGCAATCACACTTAGTCTTACATACTGCTTCATAATGCTTTACAGCCCTCTCTAAGCGGTTTACAGAGTCAGCCTGTTGCCTCTGATGTCTGACTGCGGTTTACATTTTAGCACGAGCTACTTTCAAGACACTCTGAATAGCTTCCATAAGCTTTCAAGTTTTCAAGTACATGGGAAATAGCAAATGCAATAGCACTTTGACTTATATACCGCTTCACAGCCCTCTCTAAGCGGTTTACAGAGTCAGCCTATTTGCCTCCAACAATCTGGCCCCTCATTTAACCCACCTCCGAAGGATGGAAGGCTGAGTCAACCTTGAGCCTGGTGAGATTCGAACTATTGGCAGTGGGCAGAGTTAGCCTGCAATACTGCACTCTAACCACAAGGAAGGAAAATAGCAATAGCACTTAAGACTTATAAGCCACTTCACAGTGCTTTAACAGCCCTCTCTAAGCGGTTTAGAGTTAGCCTATTTGCTCCCAACAATGTGGCTCCTCATTTTACCGACCTCGGAAGGAGGGAAAGCTGAGTCAACCTTAAGCCAGTGAGAATCAAACTGCTGGCAGTTGGTAGAATTAGCCTGCAATATTGCATTCTAACCACTGCGCCACCACAGCTCTGCCACTGTTGAAGGCACTAGGTAATCCAGCAAGAAAATATTTCTGAAACAATGACCCAAAGTGTTATGGGTTGCCTCATTCTTACTCTAAATTCATTTTTATTTTGTCCTAGCCTTGGTTATCTAAGCAGAGTGGTAGTGGAGATAAAAAAAAAGATTGCAACGGCAATCAAGGAATCGAAAACATGTTCCTTCTTCATATGTATCAATGCTCCCCACCCACATAGGAATAGCACTTAGACGTTTATAGTTCTTAGCAGTTAACAGAGTCAGCCTCTTGCTCCCAATAATATGGGTCCTCATTTTATCAACCTCAGAAGGATGGAAGGCTGAGACAACCTTGAGCTGGTCAGGATCAAACTGCTGGCAGTTGGCAGAGTCAGCCTGCAATACTGCATTCTAATCATTGCACACCATGGATGGATGGATGGATGGATGGATGGATGGAAGGAAGGAAGGAAGGAAGGAAGGAAGGAAGGAAGGAAGGAAGGACAGACAATAGCACTTAGACTTATATACCACTTCACAGTGCTTTACAGCTCTCTTTAAGCAGTTTACAGAGTCAGCCTATTGGCCCCCAACAATCTGGGTCCTTATTTTATCAACCTTGGAAGGATGGAAGGATGAGTCAACCGGAAGGAAGGAAGGGAAATAGCAATAGCACTTAGACTTATATACTGCTTTACAGCCCTCTCTAAGCGGTTTACAGAGTCAGCCTATTTGCCCCCAAACAATCTGGGTCCTCATTTTACCCACCTCAGAAGAATGGAAGGCTGAGTCAACAGGAAGGAAGGAAGGAAGGAAGGAAGGAAGGAAGGAAGGAAGGAAGGAAAGAAGGAAAGAAGGAAAGAAGGAAGGGCAATAGCACTTAAACTTATATACCGCTTCACAGTGCTTCACAGCCCTCTCTAAGCGGTTTACAGAGTCAGTCTGTTGCCCCCAACAATCTAGGTCCTCATTTTACCCACCTCGGAAGGACGGAAGGCTTGAGCTGGTCAGGATCGAACTGCTGGCAGTGGGTAGAGTCATCCTGCAATACTGCATTCTAATCATTGTGTCACCACGGCTCTTTATCCTGGCCAGACCTGTTTTCTTGGGACCTCTGTGCCTTTGGCCTGCACCCATTGCACACTCCTGCTCCACCCCTGGCTCTTACCATGTTGCCCTGGAGAGGGACTCCAGGAGATTCGAATGGAAGAGGCGAATAGGTCGATCCACCGGCTGGTGCACCCATTCATCGTACTTCTCCCGCAGGTGGCCCACTTGCCAGAGCAGAGGCTTCCCCCAGTCCACCAGGTCCTGGAAGGAGAGATTCCACAGCAAGGTCCCGTGATCTTTACAACTGCATTGTCTCAGTCAGAGTTATGGCAGAGTTATTCTGACAACATAGCACGTTAGAAAATTTGATGAATGGCACTGCAAAGAGACCCTAGAAAGAGTGCAGAGAAGAGCAACCAGGATGATTAGGGGATTGTAGACTCAAACATATGAAGAATGAACTGGGCACGGCTGGTCTAGGGAAGAGAAGGACCAGGGGAGACAGGATAGCAGTCTTCCAATATTTGAGGGGCTGCCACAGAGAGGAGGGGGTCAAGCTATTCTCCAAAGCACCCGAAGGCCAGACAAGGAACAATGGATGAAAACTGTTCAAGGGGAGGTTCAACCTGGAAATAAGAAGGAATTTTCTGACAGTGAGAACAATCAACCCATGGAACAGAAGTTGCCTTTGGAAGTTGTGGGAGCTTCATCACTGGAGGCTTTCAAGAAGAGACTGGACTGACATCTGTCAGAAATGGTTTAGGGTCTCCTGCTTGGGCAGAGGGGGTTGGACTAGATGACCAACAAGGTCCCTTCCAACTCTATTAGCCTGTTAAGAAGCTAAATTCAGATTTCTAAAAATCCCATCTTTTGTAGAAAGACACAGATTTTCTAACAATTAAGTAATAAAGAGTTGCTTTTTCCCCCTTTAACTTCTTATTTATTTGCTAAATTTATTTGTCCCCATTTTGCTGTGGGGCTTCTCTGGGTGGCTCAAATAAGCACTTAAACCCCAGAGTCTCAGCTTAAGGAAACAGGATTTTATTTACCTGAGTTTGTGGGCAAATATAAATGACACAGTCCAATAATATATGGCCGCTTTCTCCCACTCACTAGCCCATTTAAATATATATAATTAGCTTTGATTAGTATGTGAGAGAAAGCAAGGGGCGTAGCAATGCCAATAAAAAAATAGCCATCCCAAGTTTTTAAAGCCTTGAATTGCAAACCATTGATTGTTGTCAACTTGAGTTCTGTTTCCACAATAGGGTGTATCCTGAGGGCCCAACACATAATTTGCATTTTATTCTGCCCACAAGTTAGGACAACACAGGGGAAAGGAAGCGTCTTTTATAGTTTACAGTTTATAATTGCTTGATAAGTCCCTTCAGAATTAAACCGGAGCATCCTATTATTGCTCACAAAGAAAACAACCTGTGAATAAACCGGAAAGTTTTGGGCTGTACTCAGCAAAACCAAAACTATTCTAGATTATGTATTTGTGCCAGGCAGAAGAGTTCGCGGGACTCTGGGCTTCAAAAACCTGGATCACCACTGGATTGCAGCAGAGAGTTGGGGATTTTTTCATCACTCTTTCTGAATTCTGGATTGCTGAAAGATGGCAGCTCTCACCTTTGCACCACAATAAAGGGGTTAAAATTAACCTCAGCTCCAATGCTGGGACTGCTCCCCATGTCCATTCTTTCATATTTTGGGAACAAAATTGCCAAAAGTCGTATTTACTAAACCTTCCTGTTTTATCATGATCATATGAACAAATAGATAAGAAGGAGCTGGCTTTCAGTTGCACACTATTATCTTTACTTTGGGAACCAACCTCCCGCAGATGCCACCTAAAATAACAAAAAGTTCAAGATGCAGAATTGACACACAAGGAATTTGATCCCCTGCCAGCTGTCTCTCCTTTGTAGATGAGCTGGGCAAACTTATGTGAACGTATTTTTTTCTTCTTCTGCAGATCCCAGCCCATTTCCAGCTCAATTGCCTTTTGCTGGCTTCTTCTCCCCATCACCTCCTTTGCACAATCCTGGTAAATGGACTTCCTAGCCCTTTCTTTCTGACATTGCGTTGGGATAGAAAGGCCAACGAGGCTAAGCAAAGTGGCACCTGCTTAAGAATAGCTGCGGTTCCCATTGCCAGGGGAAGGAAGAAGAGGGAGCTGCCAGCAGCATCTGAGTCCATTCCCCCTTTGGGGTATTTTAGGGGAATTGTTTTGTGGGTGTTATCCAGATAATGGATGGACAAACAGACAGGCAGTCTGGAGGCCCTTTGAAGCTTAATTCCTTTCCAACATTCTGTATGCATTGCATTCTGCATGCAAAGTAGCAAAATTTATTACAACGAATTATATGCTCTGGGTCAGCAGCACCACCAAGACGGGGAACCTATCCTGCCCATGAATTTGGATAGCGAGATGTAGACATAATAAATAAATAAAAGCAATAAACGTGTGAGGTCAGCAACTGAGGATTCCTGCAATCTCACCATCTCTTTGCCAACTCTGGAGAAACTGCCAGTGAGGTGGCCATGAAGTCACCAAGAATTGAATTCTCCCAGCAAGAGATTTTCCCTTCCCCAGCTAAAATGAGATTTATTCCACGTTGCGCACACATAAAACAAATCCCTAGTTTGCAAGAAGCTACAGCTTTATATAAGGGAAAACATTACTATTATTTGATCAAAACCTGTTGTTGTTTTGCTGGGGTGTCATTTCCTCCTGCCATTCGATTTGTACTTGGAAATCCCCTAAAACTGACTTACCCAAGAAAACTACCAGAACTAACTTTATTACGTGTGCAGATCTAGAGATAAACTGCGAGGGCCCAGCCCTGGAGGCATTTGCCAGCTGAATCAGGATCAATCAGCTGTATCTTTATTTCCTCCACTGTTTATATACTCTTTCCCCCTATTTAAATAGTGTGTCATGACTATAAACTTTACGGTGTGCCCTGCAAAGCTTATCTTGCGACAGAGTTTTTGAAGAGCAGAATTCATTTTGTACACATGGGATGTGTTTGCACACATGGGATGCCAGGTGAGAAAGAGCTGGGAAGAGGCCTTCCCATCCCCAATAGAAGATGCCATGCCCAGATAAAGCTCCCACTTCATTGGCACAGGGACCTAATAGAAAACGAGTTTCTTAATCCAGAAGGATAAAAATTGGTTTCGGCCAGATCGCTTCCCCTCTCGGGCCCGGAAGCCGCCTTTTGCATTGGGGCTTCAGGCCAGCCACATGCAATGCTGTGGGAAATTGGGAGAAGGGATTATATGTAGTAGGGGAGATATATAGTCTACATAACATTCCTTTCTCCGAAAGTCAAGGACACCTTACCCTGCGCCTGGAGGGGTGTGACTGGGAGGCCTCTCCAGTTGGGACGGTGCCTGATTGGACCATGTGATGGACATGTGGGTGCTGGGCAAGGACTTTTGTTTGGGTGGGGGGAAACTGGAAGCTTTCAGTTTTGGGTTTCCCCAGATGTGACAATATGACATTTCTAATAAAATGGGACTATGAGGAAACTCAGAGTCTTCTTTCGTTGGGGGTCTTACTTGGAACCCTGACAGCCCCCCTGTTTCAAGGAGAGGTGCTGTTAGAACTGCGCAGTCAAGAGGCAATTAACTGATGACTATTTTCCTTTTCAGAAAGGGCATCATACAGTGTGAAGTGGGTTTCCCCCCCCCCCAGTGGGCAACCTGGTTTACCCAATTAGGGGAGGGAGCATATTGCTTCCACTTTTGCCTTTCAGCCCCAATCGAGAGGCCTTTGCAGGCAGCTGCTTCCCCGACAAACTATTTTTTTGTTCAATTTATGTTTTACCGACAAAGACTTTATTTATTTCTTTGTTGGTAAAACATACATGTCAGGCTCTGCCACATTTTCTACTGTGGGAAAATGGGAGGGGGGATTATATAGAGTGTAGATCAGGGACGTGCGGTGAGGGGAGGCAGGGGAGGCAGAGCCTCACCTCTCATCATGAAATAATAATATATAATAATAATATCCACAAGGGAGTTTCATATATATAAGACGAAGAGGAGGGAGGAGGAAGAGCGCGCGCGGGGCGGTGCCAGCTGGGCAACCGACGGAGGCAGGAGGGTTCTCGGAAGCGCCAATAACCTTCCTGCCTCCGCTGTACTTTGCGCGCTCCTCGCGACTGCAATAGACGTCCAGAAGTGGCAGGGGCTTGATGACATTGCCGCAGCTGCCATGCGCGGACGGACGGAAGTAGCCAGAGTGGCGCCGAGGCAGTCCGGCGGACGAGCGACCGAGGATCAGGCTGCCTGATCCTCCATCGCTCGCTCGCTCGCTCTTTCGTCCGCCCGGACCCCTCGGCGCCACTCTGGTTAACTCCGTCCAGCCGCGCCCGTCGGCGACGTCATCAAGACGAAGTGGCTTGGAGGTGAAGTGCTTTTCAGTGCTTTTCTGTGCGTCTGGTGTTTAGGTAGACAGCTGGATGTCCTAAACGCCAGACGCACAGAAAAGCAGCTGCTGTTGGGGATCGCGGAGCGTGAGCCAGTGGAGCGCGCTCAGGAAGGTGGGGAATGGGATCACGTGTGTTGGAGGCTGAAGCAGCCTCAGCCTCCAGCACATGTGGTCCCATTCCCCGCCTTTCTGATGATGTCACCAGCCTCACCAGCCATAAACCTCACCACACGTCACTGGTGTAGATGATACATAGTGAAAATAACATTCTTACTCAGGAAGTCAAGGCCACTTTGCCCTGCAGCTGCGATGGTGTGACTGGGTGGCGTCTCCAGTTTTGGATCATGTCTGATTGGGCCACGTGACAGACGTGTGGGTGCTGGGCAGGGACTTGGGCTTTCGTTTGGGTGGGGAATACCTGGAAGCTTTCAGATTTGGGTTTTCCCAGATGTGCCAATAGGACATCTCTAATAAAACAGAACTTTGAGGAAACTCAAGCCTCGGAGTCTTCTTTCGTTACGGGTGTTACTTGGGACCCTATTTCTCAGTCAGTAAAACATAAATTCAACATCGCAGAGGGGGATTCACCAAGGCCAATCACCTTTCGGCTGATTGCAAACGTTGACCTTCCAAAGATCCACGGAGGTGCTTCGAGGCTACAGAAAGTGTGACCATGGTTTCTCGGCTTCTTTTGACTTTAATAAACCTAGCTTACTTTGTGTTCTTTTCTGCCCAAAACAAAGCAGCAATTGGCCAAACAGAATGAGGAAGTGAGGATGTCGAGAATTGCACATTCCTTCACAATGGCTGCAGTGCCCCAGGGTGTCCCGGGGGGGGGGGGGAAGCTTCCAATAAGCAAAGTCAAGGGGGGGGGAAATCTGACTCACTTAAGAACTGTCGCATGCTTAATTTAATGACCATAAGTGATTTGCATAAGTAACTCACAATGACTGCCTTGTTTACAGAGGAAGTTCTGGTTCCACTTGCGATCATAAGTTGTTGAGGATTACCTGTAGGAACTGAGTCGTTGTCTAAATTTGCACAATACTCAGCAAATTGGATTGTAGCAATTGGATTGTAATTGCACAGTAGATTCTCGCCTATCAGCTTGAGCAATCAATCTTCTTGACCCTAATTTTAACTGTGGTTCTGAGTCTTTGCATCTGAAACTATGTTAATGTTCAACTATGGTTAAGATGATTTACGGCTCAAGCCTATTCACATGACTCTAGTCAACCAACAGTCAGCGCTAAACGGATGCTAGATAAGAGTGAATGGAACTGAAGTGGGACTGGACTTGGGATAGCTTGCTGGAATGTAATGATTCCAGGCTGCTTCCTCTCTTGACTCCCCCCCCCCCCAAGATTCTGCCTCATCTTCTCCTACATGGGTTTGTGACAGTTGCAGAGTCCCAGGGTCATGTGATGGCCATTTGTGACCTTCCCAGCCACCTTCCAAAAGCAAAGTCATTGGGGAAACTGGATTGGCTTAATGATCACGTGTTCCCTTAACAACTGCAGTGATTTAACAATCATGGCACACAAAAAAGGTAATAAAATCAGGCATCTCACTGAACAACATTGCTTAGCAATGAAAATTCCGTCATGTCATAAGGGGTCATAAGTCAAGGAGTACCTGCATGCTTTTACTATGACAATGTTTATACTATTACCTATTGCAATCACCCACATGCTATGCTATGCTATGCTCTAGGCCAGCGGTCACCAACTGGGGGTCTGTGGCCCACTGGTGACCCGTGAGAAAATTTTGGTGGTCCTCAGTATAATTATTCGCATTTTTATATTGCACTAAATGCTATTTTTTAAAAAAATCATACTAGTGGTCCGCGGGATTTAAAATTATGAATTTAGTGGTTCTTGAGGTCCGAAAGGTTGATGACCCCTGCCCTATGCTAACTGTTATGCATCAATGTTTCTTTCTTAAGCCTGTTCTGCAATAGCAATAGCACTTAGACTTAATATACCATTTCATATTGCTTTCCAGTCCTCTCTAAGCAGTTTACAGAGTCAGCCTCTTGCCCCCAACAATCTGGGTCCTCCTTTTACCCTCCTTGGAAGGATGGAAGGCTGAGTCAACATTGAGCCAGTGAGTTTTGAATTGCTGGCTGTGGGCAGAGTTAGCCTGCAATGCTGCGTTCTAATAGGAAGGAAGGAAGGAAGGAAGGAAGGAAGGAAGGAAGGAAGGAAGGAAGGAAGGAAGGAAGGAAGGAAGGAAGGAAGGAAGGGCAATAGCAATAGCACCTAGACTTATATACCACTTCATGGTGCTTTCCAGTCCTCTCTAAGAGGTTTACAGAGTCAGCCTATTTGCCCCCAAGAATCTGGGTTCTCATTTTACCCACCGGGGAAGGATGGAAGGCTGAGTCAACCTTGAGCCTGGTGGGATTTGAACTATTGGCAGTGGGCAATTAGCCTGCAATGCTGCGTTCTAATAGGAAGGAAGGAAGGAAGGAAGGAAGGAAGGAAGGAAGGAAGGAAGGAAGGAAGGAAGGAAGGAAGGAGGAAGGGCAATAGCAATAGCACTTAGACTTATATACCGCTTCACAGTGCTTTCCAGTCCTCTCTAAGCAGTTTACAGTGTCAGCCTATTTGCCCCCAACAATCTGGGTCCTCATTTTACCCACCTCGGGAGGATGGACGGCTGAGTCAACCTTGAGCCAGGTGAGATTCGATCTGCCAAACTGCTGGCAGCCGGTGATCAGCAGAAGTAGCCTTTAGTACTGCACTCTTAACTACTGCACCTCCACGGCTCATAATGGCCAGGATGTCGTACTCTTGAACCTTTTATGCATCGCCCAGCTGGCCTCTCTACTTTCCCCCCTCTCTTCTGCTCCTTCTGAAGGAAAAACGCCTTTTGTTTGTGTGCTGCCCCACCCCCCCGTCTCTCACATACATGCACACGCACATACGGCAAGAGTTCTATAGGTGTTCATTCAACATCTCCCTCTCCCCCAAACAGATCCTCAGAAAGCACCTTTGCTGTGCAGGTCCGGATTCCGAGTTCCGCCCAGCAAGACTCACTGGGTAACCGAGTCCAATGGGCAACGCACAAAATCCAGGAAAGCAACCCACAAGTCAAACAGGTCAGGAAACACGGCACAAGCACACGAGGCATGGAACTGGGCACATTACTCCAGCAACACTCAAGTCCTCAGGGCAGGATGAAGTAGGCAATGCCAGTGCAGCCCTGCACGAGAGGCGAGGTTGCCTCCTCACGTGTAGCCTAGCTGACCGGCATTTGTTCCTGTCTCCTCTCTGCCCTACGTGCAGGGGTGGCATTCTAGCAGTTTAACAACCGGTTTGCTGAGAGTGCGGACGTGCATGCCTGACGTGCGCATGTGTGCAATTGATGGGAAAGCAGCTGAGGCATGGCAATCCATGCTGGGCTAAAAAACAAGGCACTATAGGTGAGTATAACCAAGGAATGGATGGGCGAGCAAACCAATTCGCTCTCAGCTGATCTTTGGAGCTACCGTTTCGTCCACCTAGGCCGAACTGGTAGAATCCCACCCCTGCCTACCTGTCCTTGGATCGGGAGGATGGTGTGGACTCCCCCTCATTGCTAATGGGTCATCAACTGGAACTTCCTCGCCAACTTGCTGCAGCTGCGTCTCGCCTTCTCAGTCTCAACCTGTCACTCATCTGATTGACCCAGTTATAATAATACTTTATTTACAGTCACAGACCAAAACACGAACAGTACAAAAGAGACACAGCAGCCAGTCGCCAAAAGCCCAACTAAGGGAGGTTACAGCTCTCTCCTCTAATGGTCACAGCTCTCAAGAAAAACCTGGAAACCTGAGAGGTGATGTACGAGGAGACATCCCCAAGGCAATGCACAAACAAATCACGGCCATCAGGACCAGAAGGGACGATTTCAGGTAGAGGCAGTAACCTAGATCTGTCCGCGCTATACATAGGGCAAAATAGAAGGACATGCTCCGCTGTCTCAACCTCGGCTCTGTCACAAGGGCACAGCCGCTCGTTAATCGGGAGCCTCTTGTAATGACCATCCAGAAGTGCTGAGGGCAAGACATTGAAGCGATCCAGGGAAAAAGCTCTTCTGTACTTGGGAATGGTTAGGGTATAAAAATAGGAAGCCATCCTCAATCCATAGTTGTTAACTTGGTTGAGAGTCAGGGGGGAGCAAGTTTTATTGGCTCTGGTTCATAGATATTGTAAATCAATGTCCACGAACCGTTGGACTATCCTAAATTGGGCATCCTTGAGGTCGTAGTTTCCCAAGGCATCCTCCGTGAAACCTAGCAGATGAAGTTTCTTCAGCAGCTCTTTCTCCCAGCGAGAAATATGAGAGTCCGTGAACACCAGGGAGAGGTAGCTGCCAGGAACTGCCAGAAAGAGCACCTGAAACCACCATTTAAAGGTGTTTATCCAGGCCATACATTCCACCGATCGAATGCCCAGTTCCAGGTATATCGGGGCAAAACCAACACAAGGGGGAAGACCCAGAAGTTTTCTAAGGAAAGCAGCCTGGGTTCTTTCAATGCAATCCTTATCCATATGGGAATGCCGTAAAGAGTTTGGGCCAGCGTTTTGGCTTTGTAAATACGTAGGGCAGAGGGAATGAACTGGCCATCCTGGGTATAAAAGAATCTTAAAATCTGCGGGTGACTACAGGAGGCCGAGTTCAGCACCTGGGTTCGATGTCCAGTCCAGGCACCGGTGTTCTGAAATTGGATACCTAGATACTTAAAATGGAAAACCTGCTTAACAGCATTGCCACTGATATCCCAGTTATACAATTTCCGGGCTCTAGTAAACACTAGTACTTTTGATTTATCATAGTTCATAGCCAAATGATTGACCCAGTTGAGGCTTCTCCAGAAGGCTAGCGCTCTCCATGTCCCGATCCTGACCCATATTTGTCTCCATACTTTCCTCTGCCAATTCATATTCACCTCCCTCCTCCGAATTCGTGTCCAGAGAGGAATCCGGGGTGGGTGGGTGGATCCATGACAGTTTGACTGCCGTAATCTGCTTGAAAGTGGCTGCAGAATTCCACAAGTCGCCTCTCCTCCGCTCTCTTCCCACACCTGTCTCAAGGTGGTAGTTTCACTGACCACTCTGCCCCGGGGTGGAGGCTGAAACGGGTGATAGGGGAGGATGGAAGGGAGGCTGCAGTTTGGTTAAGCAGCCTGCTCCGCCACACTCACTAACCACAGTAGTGAAAAAAATGACTCCCACTCAGTGCCTTGGCTGTTCTTCACACACACACACCCCGCATTCCAAATTTGATAATTGGCAAAATGGAAATGTGTCCTCGGAGAAGAGCATGATATGCATCTTCATGGACCCATAGCTGACTGCTCAGTCATAGTGTGTTGAGTGCACCGTTTGAAGACCTAAAGGACCATGTTAGGGCAATGGATGATCATGGAGAAACTCTATCCTGTTTCCCTGAAAATAAGACCTATCCCGAAAATAACCCCTGGCATGTTTTACGCGTGCACCTAATATAAGCCCTACTCTCAAAATAAGCCCTACGTAAGAGCCTGTGCAGCCGCCTGACCACCGAATCTGGTTGATGCCACAGCCAGGAGGAGAAGCGGGGAGAGGGGGGGGGTGCAACATCCCCACGCATCCAGCACCAGCTTAACCCAGGGCCTCTACAGCCAGGTCTCTGTGCACCAGCCTACTTCTTCTGCTTGCTGGTGGCTGCAAAGGAGCAAGAGGCCGAGGGGTCTTCTGGTGTCACAGCCACAAGATGAGGCAGATATCAGGGTGTGCTTATTCTGGGTCTCAAAAGAAAATAAGACCCAGCCGTATTTTGGGGGAAACACGGGTATCTATGTGGTTGCTAAGAGCTGATCTCTACATGAAAGCAGGATAAGTGATGAGTGGATCTATCAGGGCAAGACTCGGCATTCTGGGGAAGGCAGAAAGAAACAGAGGAAGATGGCCAACAGCAAAGTGAACAGACCTGGTTACAGTGGTGAGAGCAGGGGTGAAATCCAGAAGGTTCTGGAGAACCAGTAGTGGAAATTTTGAGTAGTTCGGAGAACCGGCTAATACCACATCTGGCTGGCCCCAGAGTGGGGAAGGATCGAATATTTTACAGTATCCTTCCCCTGGAGTGGGGAGGGAATGGAGAGTTTACAGAATCCTTTCCCTGCCACGCCCACCAAGCCACGTCCACAGAACCGGTAATAAAAAAATTGGAATTTCATCACTGGGTGAGAGGTCCATTGTTGTACGTGGAAGGCCACATCATCAGGATAAGAAATCTATCCACTTGATCTCCAATTGATGGTACATCAGGTATCTCTCTGTCTTATCTTGGGCACATAATATAAGAGTCCAGCTTCCTGGGGAAGGCTGGGGGATGGTGGAGGAAAAGAACAAGAGGATGACCAGCAGCAAGGAGGATGGACTGGAGTACTAGTGATGTAGTACTGTAGTAACCAATTTCGTTGCATTTATTTTGTACAATGATAAAGACTATACTCTGGGCGTATCATTGGAAGAACGAAATTATGAACCCATCATGATGGAAACAAATCTATGCAGCTGGTCACTCAGCATTGCGACTGGTTGGGCCACCATCAAACAAATATCTCTCACTTTGAATTGAGTGCCCTCAATTCTTTCACAAGTTAAATTCAATAAATTAATCTTTGTGGGCTGGGCAGGAAATGAGAAGCAAGAGCCAAAAGGGAAGAAAGAGAGGAAGAGAGAGAAATGAGGAACAATGGGGAAAAGACATGATCCCCTCTCCCCTCCCGTAAACTAAGAAATGAAAAAAGACTAACATATCAAAGAAATAAAGTTACTTGCTCTCCGGTTGTATTGAACTGTAGTATCAGCCCCTGTTTCACTATTTGCTTTTGGCTGCCGTTGAAACAGGGAGGGGGCTGGTATTTGGGAGGGGAGGTTTTAATACGGGAGAGATTATAAAAAGGGAGTTTTGGTCTCACCATCTACTATGCGTGCTGGAGATTAGTGCTTGGTGTCGGTCAAGGCCAACCGTCCTGCATACCAACCTGATGATGCTCCTTGAAGATGGGACTCACATGACACCTAAGGGATTTGCAGATTGGACACTGGGATGAGGGTTACCGGGGGGAGGGGGTTTGGTCACATATTGATATGTATGATTTCGCACGCTTTTGCCTCAGATCTTGCTTTGCTTAGCTGCTATCTTTTCATAACCAGTAAAAGTACTCTTAATTCTGCAAAATGGAGTTAAGTGGTTTCTTTCTTGGTTGCTGAGGGAGGCCAGCTTGACATGTAGTTCAAATCCATAGCAGGATAAGAAGCAACGGATGGAAACTAATCAAGGAGAGAAGCAACCTGGAATGAAGGAGAAACTTCCTAACAGTGAGGACAATTAACCAGTGGAACTGCTTGTCTCCAGAAGTTGTAGGTACTCCATCACTGGAGGTTTTTAAGAAGAGACTGGGGAGCCGATTGTCTGGGATGGTCTAAGTTCTCCTGCTTGAGCAGGGGGTTGGACTAGAAGACCTCCAAGGTCCCTTCCAGCTCTGCTCCTCTGTTGTGTTCTGTTCATCCAACAGGTTCCTGCCCCTTTGGTGCGGTTATGCACAATTCTCTATCCTCAGGCATAATAACCATTTGCAATTCTGTTCTCACAATTACAGTGTTCTCACAAATGATTTCACAAATAGGTTATGTCTTCCTACATTAAGTTGTACAAATCTATTAGCATTTTTTTTAAAAAAACTAGAGAGTTGGATTACTAAAGTTAGAATATTACGGCTTCATTCACTAGCAAAAGATCTTGTTTACACATCCCTCTAAAATGCAAAATGACGTAAGTTCAGACTCATTTGAAAATTAAACAAATTTCTCCTCTGCCAGTGCATCTGGCAAGGGAAGATAAGAATTTGCCTTTAATAATAAGACTGATAATTAGTAAGCATCAGTGTGTCTGACAGACAACGCGAAGGAGGCATCCGTCTTGGTGTTAGGGAAGTGTTCCCAAATTAAAGGTTTGTAAGGGTTTTTACACTACGCAACACTTCATGAGCTGCGGTGGCTCAGTGATTAAAGCGAAGTACTGCAGGCTGCTTCTGCTGACTGTCTGCAATTTGGCAGTTCAAATCTCACCAGGCTCAAGGTTGACTCAGCCTTCCATCCTTCTGAGGTCTGTAAAATGAGGACCAGATTGTTGGAGGCCATAGGCTGACTCTGTAAACCGCTTAGAGAAGCAGTATATAAGTCTAAGTGCTATTGCTATAATTGTCCTTATAACTTCTTAATTTCTTTCATCACAAATTACAAAGTAACAAAACTACTTCTTGCAAGCTACTTCTTGCCTATTTGAAGTAACATTATTAAAACTATTTAATAAAGTTTCAATCAGATCAGCTCTACACTATGCTACAGTACCTACACTACAGAACTACCTGTAGTACAGTAGAACACAGTATAATATAGTATAGTATAGTATTAGCATAGCATAGCATACTCCAGTTAGTTGAGCCTAAAATTTTGGTTCTGGTTAAATGAGAAATTTGATAAGTGAGTTTTCCCTATTTTATGGCCTTTCTTGCCACATTTGTTAAGTGAATCACTGCAGTTGTGAAGTTTGTAACAAGGTTGTTAAGTGAATCTGGCTTCTCCATTGACTTTGCTTGTCAGAAGGTCGCAAAAGCAGATCACAAGATTTTGGGACATTGCAATGGTCATAAAAATGAGCCAGTTGTCAAGTATTTGAATTTTAGTCATAAGTGTAAAAAACAGTCGTAAGTCACTTTTTTCAGTGCCGTGGTAATTTTGTATGGTCACTTAATGAACTTTTGCAAGTCGGGGACTACCTATATACTAATGTATTGTATCTAATATATAATTATTATTGCGTTATATTACATTACATTCAAAGTATAGAGTCTACTTTATTATAGTCTAATCTAGAAGGCCCTAGAAAGTTCCTAGATGGGACCAAATTTCCTCTTTCAAGGAAATTTGTGCATCTCTGGACACCCAAAAGTCAGCGGAGAATTTTGACTTAACTCCTCACAGCATTTTTCCTATATGTGCCCACTTTCTGCAAATTCTTCTTCTTCCTTCCCCTCCTCCTGGCTCTCTGCAATATCTTGTCTTCAGAGGCTTGCTTTATTCATTCACTCATTCCGTTTTTATGCTGCCAATGACTGGGCAGCTTACTAGTAAAATGTTTACTAAAGTGATCTTTTTAGATTGATAAAAACTTTTTTTTAAAAGATAGTAAGTAAAAAATAGGGAATAAAAGAGGCGAAGGTGACCGAAACCAGATTGGGACAGAAAGCAAGAAACTCGTCAAAGGGGATGCCACTCACAGTCATTGGAAACCTGGGGGAAGAATTAAGTCTTTAAGGCCCTTCAAAACACCATTAAAGTGGGAACTACCTGAACTTCAGAGGGAACCTCATTCCAGAGCCCTGTTTCTTAACTGTCGCATCTTTTGTTTCCATAAACAAACTTTGGACTCAGCCTGAGGCTGACCTTCCGCCTCCTCACCAGAGAAGCTTCCAAGAAAGTATGCCAGCCGCCCACAAAGAGGGATGCCAGCTCCATCCTACCAGCTAGGATGTGTTGTTTTGCTGGAGAGATTAAAAGGTGACGGAGCTCCTTCAAGTAGTGACTCACAGTGGGAAGGGAAGGTCTCCTGATTTGGCCAGGCCAAGTGCACTTCTGTCTGAAGGACCTGCTCCTCTTCCTCCATCACTTCCTTCCTGTAGGCTAGTGTATGATATGGCGAGTCTACAGAACAGAAGGACTAGACCCGTGATGGCAAACCTATGGCATGCGTGCCAGGGGTGGCACACAGAGCCCTCTCCGCTGGCATGCACACCGTTGCTCCAGGTCAGATCTCGGTGGCGTTTCTTTTGTGAGCTTCCATTTCCCTGCAAACAACGAAACAGAAGCTCACGGAAGAAAAAGATCTTACCACTTGCCCCACTGCCGGTGTTGGCATGTCCCACCTCCCACCGGCTAGCTGGTTTTTGGGTCTCTGCTGTGCATGTGTGTGCACATGTCCACATATACATGCATGTCCACACATGCATGCATGCATGTCCACACATGCATGCATGCATGTCCACACATGCATGCATGCATGTCCACATGCACACCTTTTAGTTTGAGCATGTGTGCGCACAGTTTGGGCACTCGGTGTCTAAAAGGTTTGCCATCACTGGACTAAGGGACGACATGATAGCAGTGTTCCATTATTTGGGGGAGGGGGTTACCATAAGGAAGAGGGGATCAATTTATTTTCCAAAGCACCTGAAGGCAGGACAAGAAACAATGGGTGGAAACTAATCAAGGAAAGAAGCAACCTGGAATTAAGGAGAAAGTTCCTAACAATGAGAGCAATTAACCAGTGGAACGGAAGTTGCCTCCAGAAGTTGTGGGCGTTACATCACTGGAGGTTTTTAGAAGAGACTGGATAGCCACTTGTCTCAAATGTATAGGATCTCCTGCTTGAGCAGGGGGTTGGACTAGAAGACCTCCAAAGTCTCTTCCAACTCTATTCTGTAGCTAACTAAGGACTTGGCTAAGCAGAATAGCTTCCAGGTTTCCAAGCTTTGCCCCATCCACCTTCTCCCCAACAGGTGACCGCGGGGACATAGGTTGCATAGTGGGAGGCTGATTTAATTAGCTGAGATCACAACAGGATTCAGCAACAATCCAGAAGATCCCAGCCCCGATTACAGAAAGGAAGGGCAATTTAGCCAAGTTGCACACTGCCATAAGGAGCGGGGGGAGGGAGGGATCAGCATCAGACTGAAAAAAAACCTCCAAAAATAGTAACCAGGAAGACATGGAAACACTATTATTGGCCAATTCTTTCCCTTTTCCACAATGCGGAGCTCCTTAGTCAGCAAGGAAAGTCAGACAGAGAGCCATCCATCAAACGTTGCTGAGGTTTTATGAGAAGGATCAACAAAGTCAAGTCCAATGATCAAAGCCTCACCCTTTCAATCTGGGTTACAGGTGCCCTTTTGACTTTCTGGGACACCCACCCTGGAAGCTCACTTGCCGAATGGAGTACTACGGGCTAACTCACTGCTCACTCCAGGGGTTTGATCATGATGGGGCTCAAGGTTGACTCAGCCTTCCATCCTTCCGAGGTGGGTCAGATGAGGACCCAAATTGTCGGGGGACAATAGGCTAACTCTGTCAACCGCTTAGAGAGGACTGGAAAGCACTGTGAAGTGGTATATAAGTCTAAGTCCTATTGCTATTGCCCTTCCTTCTTTCCTTCCTTCCTTCCTTCCTTCCTTCCTTCCTTCCTTCCTTCCTTCCTTCCTTCCTTCCTGTGCACAATGATTAGAATGCAGTATTGCCAATAGTTCAAATCTGACCAGGGTAAAATGAGGACCCAGATTGTTGGGGGCAAATAGGCTGACTCTATAAACCGCTTAGAGAGGGCTGTAAAAACACTGTAAAGCAGTATATAAGCCCAAGACTATTGCTATTGCGATAAATGTTTTCTTATCTTATGGAACCTTGCCCTAAACACGCAATCTTGAGGGAAATCAGCTAGGCATCTTTATCTACCTCTACCCTAAAATGATAACTAAACGTCCAGGGTAAAAGGTTAAAAGAGTCCATTTAAATCTGACATGGAGGGATGAAGCAGAAAGGAAATCATTTAATCTCTTCTCTCTCTTGCCACTTTAATCTTTCTCACACCCTGAGCAGTGGTGGGATTCAATTTTTTTTACTACCAGTTCTGTGGGCGTGGCTTGGTGGGCGTGGCAATTGAAGGCAACAGAAGAAGGTCCAGCCGATCAGCTGGGACTCGGGAGGCAGTGAATAGATGGGGGAGGGGCCAGCCGGAGGTGGCATTTGCCAGTTCTACAAAGTACTCAAAATTTCCGCTACTAGTTCACTGGAACCGGTCAGAACCGGCTGAATACCATCTCTGACGCTGAGATGATGTTAACAGGTTCTGCAGCTTGGCTTTCAAGTGTCAACCAAATTCCCCTTTGTCATTCCATCAAGTCTCTTACCTTATCTCCGTTGACTGATGCCAATCTAAGTTTCCCGGGTATGACAGGAGCTGAGGCTTCAGAAGTGGTGGAGTTCGGTGTCTTTGCACAAGTCTGCAAGAAAAAAGCATAGGAGGAATGATTCAGGGGGAAGATCTACTTCCCGGGAACCAATTCAGTCCATTTTTGTGGCTGGCAACTTCAGTCTGTGATAGGACAATGGGCTTCACAGATTCCAGACTGCACGCTCTGATGCTAAGGAGTTCTACTCCCCCTCCGCACCTGAAAAGCTCTGTTTCAACTGCCAGTTCAACTGCCAAAGGTGCCTTTTTCAGAAAGCAACTGGATTTTCTTTGTTTTTCCTTGAAGATAATTTGCTTCTCAGCCAAGAGGTTTCTTCAGTTGTGTTGAAGAACCTTCTTGGATGAGAAGTGAAACATCTAAACCACGACCTGAACAACAAAGAATCTCCATAGACATTTAGCTTTGGAGTCCAAAACTTTTTCTCTTCAGTTGATTCTTCTAAATTCAGGCTTTGTAGCTATGAATAAAGGCTGCAGTTCAATTTAAGTGGGTCTCTCAACTGCATCCAGAAACAAACCTGTGTCCAGATTCAAGAACCTAGCAGTTATATATGAAATGGTTTGCACCGATCCACACAGTGGTATTCTGGAATTCCTAACAACAACATTAGTTTGATCAAGGTTTCCCAGTGTTATACAGAGTGGTGGAAGCCTTCTTCTTTTGACATTCTACATTCAACCAGAATTCAGATGTCTATTTGTTGGACAGACTTTCATTTAAACTGCTCTCTTTCAATTTTGGAATTCTATCACTCAAGATTTCCACTGTGGCCTTAAAAGTCCTCAGTTATCTAAGGCTGTCTCCTTGAGGGACCAGGCCTCATTGCAAAGTTGCTCAGATGTGAAGTTCTACAGCAGAGGCCCTTCCGAAGATACTATCCAGATATCTATCAGTCTAAACATTCTTACCCCCCAGATATCAGGACAACAACAGATCTCCGCTCCTTCCGCACGAAGCTCAAGACCCACCTGTTCCAACTAGCCGGCCTGGCTTAATCAGAACTTCTAACCTCCCTGGAAATTTTAAACTGTATATATACATTTATTGGGTATTTTAATTGTTTTAATTGTTTTAATTTTATTGTTATTTATTTTAACTTTGTGGCTTTTACTTTCATTTGTATTGTTAATGTTGATGTATTTACCTCCTCCATGCCACATGCTTTTATATTTGACTGTACGTCGCCCTGAGTCCCTTCGTGGAGAGGGTGCGACTGATAAGTTGAATTAATAAATAAAATAAATACTTTGCACAGGTCTTCCCTTAGGAATTGTGATTGGTCCCCAGTCCTTCCAATTTTAGATGCATGCTTTTTTTTGCATTGTTATTGGGTTATAAACCAATCAATCAATCAAACAATCGATTTTATTATGGCCTTCAACCAGCAAATTCTGCTCATAATTACAGCCCTGTGCTGTCAATATTTTCATTCTCTTTTCAATGCCTCCCACCCAACAGGCTTCCCTCCCCCCTAAAAAAAAAGTTCAAAATCTAAATTCCCAGAAATAAAGAAAAAAAAGGGAAAACTTTTCAAAAGGAGCACAGCACAATCAGTTCACAGTCAGGTGCTGCTTGTAGAGTTATGTTAGGAAAGGAAATCTAAATCTGGAAGTGGGCACAAGAAATTACGGGGGAACAAATAAAGTATAAACCCGAAACCTTCTTACTAGGAATAATTAAAGGGAACTACACAAAAAAAAATTAAATATCTACTAACACATATATTAACTATAGCTAGAATTGCCTTTGCCCAATGCTGGAAGCAAAATAATACACCGCCAGACGAATTAGTGATAAAAAAAAACCTTGGATTGTGCAGAGATGGACAAATTATCCCTAAAATTAAAGGACAAAGAAGAATCGGAATACTACGAAATTTGGAATAAGTGGTATGAATGGTTGGATAATAAGAAAAACAATTAAGCCGAAAACAATATACATAAATAAACATAGAACTGTATATAAAAGTAGGTAAATATGTAAAATATCATAAAAATGTATAGATAAGATGACATAAGGATTGTAATATATGGTAAAGAGAGGAAAACATACATAGATACGACGATGTAACATTGTACAAACTGTTGATATAAAGATTGTAATATGTGATGAAAAGACAAAAACAATAAAAAATTATTACTCAGGAAAGGAAATCTTGCAGGTAGATCTCGACTCACGGCCTTTTGTTTCATTCTGAAGTTGGAGCCCTACAGACCCTCCCCAGGGTTTTAGAGGAAGCCTTAAAGACAGCCAGGAAAAGGACTGTCAAAAGAAGAAGGTTCACTTGTTCTCAGTCACTTCATCGTCCCTCACACTGTTTCCCCCCAAAAATGGACTGGTAGCTGTCCGACATCCATTGTTTGTTGTCCTGCCTTCAGGTGCTTTGGAGAATAGATTGACCCCCCCCCCTCTTCTTTGTGAGGCAGCCCCTCAGTCCTTGTCTGTTTAATTTAACTAATTGATAATTAGTTATTTCATTTTATTTAGTCCCCGCCTGTTCAATTTTTAAAACTTTATCCAGCTGACAGCCAGCATTCTGAGCCCTTTCACCCAACTGTTTTGCAGTATTTGGGACATTGTTTGGGGGAAAAAATAAGAATAGGGAAGAAGCAAGGAGGTCCCCCCAAAACAGCCAGGAGGTCTCCAGCTAATAGCGCAAGAAAAAGTGCAAGGAAAAAAGGAAAAGAAAAGCAGGGAAAAAATACAATGAAGTAGCTTTTGGCCTTCTTTACGGAAGTTCTAAATACAATTATAAATGTATCTGTTACTTTGTTGTTTTCTGGGTGCGATTCAAGGTATTAATTATGACCTTTAAAGCGCTCCATGGCTTAGGCCCAGGGTACCTGCAAGACCACCTACTGCCACCAGTAGCCTCCCACCATCCAGTGCGATCCCACAGAGTTGGCCGCCTCAGGGTGCCATCGGCCAGACAGTGTCGGCTGGTGACCCCCAGGGGGAGAGCCTTCTCTGTGGGAGCGCCTTCCCTCTGGAATGAGCTGCCCCTGGAGCTTCGCATAATCCCCGACCTCCGGTCCTTCCGACGCGCCCTAAAAAGTTGGCTTTTCCAGCAAGCCGGCCTGGCCTGTTAATTTTATTTAAGTTTTTAAAATGTTATTGTCATATTAATTGGGTTTGTTCTTTTGGATATTTATTTAATTTCATTTTAACTTTTGGGATGTGTGTTTTTTAATGTTGTACGCCGCCCTGAGTCCTTTGGGAGAAGGGCGGCATATCAATCCAATAAAAACAAACAAAACAAACAAACAAACTTTATGGCTACAATATAAACTCTCTTTTTTCTATGACCTATCCCAGTGATGGCAAACCTATGCTAGGACCAAAACGGAGATGAGGGGGGGGTCACGCACACACAGTGGAGCCTGTGGGGGACATTGAATTATGGGTGTCAGCATGCAAGCTATCATGCACACATGTGTACTTTTGACACCCAAGGGAAAAAATGTTTGCCATCCCTGACCTTTCCTCTCTATTCATTAAGCCATAAATCCTAAGTACATTGTCCCTTATTTTATATCAAAAGTCCAAAAGTCCTCTGAATCAGGGTATGCATTTGAGTCCAGAATTTTTTACAAGTCCACCAAAGGTAGTAGAATGACATTTCTTGTTTACAATTCATTGTTCACTCCAGTGTGTGTGTGTGTGTTTGTGTGTCAAGTTACAACTGGGATTTATGGGCAAGGCCATTCCCTTGGCTATGAAAGCCTGCAGTCCATTAATCCTTCCTTCTGTCATGGGCAAAGTTCACAGGAATTGAGCTCAGGAGCAAGGAGAACTTGCTATTTTTCTATCCAGAGACCAACAAATATTTTTTTTGGGGGGGGGTGTAGAAAGCAAAATCAGGTCAAGTGGTCTGCAATGGCCTGTTTCCCACCACAGGAAAAGGAACTTTTGAAAGCTAACATAAAGCAATGAATCAATCAACCAGAATAGAACTGGAAAGGACCTTGGAGATCTTCTAGTCCAGGGGTGTCCAAACTTGGGAACTTTAAGACTCGTGGACTTCCCCAAGCTGGCTGGGGAATTCTGGGAGTTGAAGTCCACAAGTCTTAAAGTTCCCAAGTTTGGATACCCCTGTTCTAGTCCAACGCCCTTCTCAAGCACCATTTCAGACAAGTGGCCATCCAGTCTCTTCTTAAAAACCTCCAGTAATGAAGCACCCACAACCTCTGAAGGCAACTGGTTAATTGTCCTCACTCAACCTTCTGACTCTGGGCTAAGATGGTGGAAGCTGCTCCAGACCTCCCTGATGAATTACCACCTCAGGGGACCCTGGTGGCTCAAAGAAAATTTCAGACCGCTCGAGGCATCAGAAAATGAGGGCTGGTTTCGTAATCTCCTTCCAACCCTAGCCTCACATAAGGCTGAGCACAGCACAGGTCAGAGGAGGTCTGCAGGGCTTCTTACATGGGAAGGCATGCCAACTCTTGGTTCCCTGCCCTGGTGCAGGCTCCGTTTAAGAGCCATTGAGACCCAGCAATTTGTCTGAACCCCTTCGGGCTGGCATTCCTCTTGAGTATCTCCTCCATCTTAGTATCCCAGGATCATCTTTTCTGGCCAGCCTGTGGTCAGAGGACTGAGCCTTCAAAATGCACGTCCCTCTTCAATGTTATGGAAAATCAATCAGAATAGAGCTGGAAGGGACCTTGGAGGTCTTCTAATCCAACCTCCTGCTCAAGCAGAAGACCCTACACCATCTCAGAAAAGTGGCTGTCCAGTCTCTTCTTAAAAAACCTCCAGTGATGAAGCACCCACAACTTTTGGTGGCAAGCTGTTACACTGGTTAATTGTCCTCCCTGTTAGGAAGTTTCTCCAGGTTGCTTCTCTCCTTGATTAGCTTCCATCCATTGTTTCTTGTCTTCACTAACCAGAGGAGACATGATAGCAGTCTTCCAATATTTGAGGGGGTCTACCTGTTTTCCAAAGCACCTGAAGGCCAGACAAGGAATAATAGATGGAAACTGATTAAGGAGAGATTCAACCTAGAAATAAGGAGGAACTTTCTGACAGTGAGAACAATCAGCCAATGGAACAGAAGTTCCCTTCAGAAGTTGTGGGAGCTTCATCACTGGAGGCTTTCAAGAAGAGACTGGACTCAGAATACTTCCGGCGGCTGAAGGCGACGGACGTGCGCGTCCGCCTTCTCGCTGCCTCGGTGGGCTCCCCTGAACTGCAGGGAAGCACAGGGTGCCTTGGAGGGGCGCCCTGCCGTAGGGGCGGCTTGCTGGGATCCTCTGGAGTGGCGGCGGCCGTGGGGGGGGTGTCTCCAGCCTTGCCCCAGGAGCCGGTGAGCGTGGGGAGCACGCGGAATGCCACCACACGCTTCACCGACGCAGCCTGGAAGGAAGCAATTAATTTGAATGCAGCAGCTGAAGTGCGGTGAGGCAGGGAGTCTCCCCAGGTCTTTTACAGTTTATTACCCTAGTGATTGACTTTGTTTCAACTTTTGGAGGAGTTAGAATTGGAGGGGGGGAATTTCCACCCTCCTCGGAAAAGCGGCACTTGGACAATCTCTCCCTTGCAAGGGAGAGAGAGAAAGTTTGAAACACTTTCACTTCCCTTAATTAATGGGGGGGGGAAATCTCTCTTTTTTCTCTTTTTATAACAACTGTGAGAGAAAGGATGGTTGAGCTGATTCTTCTCTAAACTATGTATGGGAACCTTGACTTTGTTATTTCCTGACCATTTGTACTGGTTGAGCCAAGATGGCCACTTCCTCTTTCTTCTTTGTCTTTGTGCGTGAGACTCCTCCCTTAAAACCTTTTGTGGCTTTGAACTAACTTCCACCCCAGAGACCTCCAGGAACCTCCTCAAATAAGTTTTTCCCCTGGATTTGGAATATCTTGATCCACCTATTTGTTCTAGTTTTGTACTAAACGACTTATTCTCCTTTGGATCTGTTTAACTGGTGGTCTCTACTGGCTGTGCTTTCTCACGGGCACCATCTCTCTGTATAGAACAATAACTATCTCTGAGCGTCATGATGTGTCCGAAGAGGTTACCGCCTGGAAAGGCCTCTTCGGCCCCAACATCCTCCACGTCCAGCCCCATTGCTCAACAGTCACATCTGGGATCTTTTTTACAACCCAAAGCCTCTGAAGAGAGTTCAAAGGATTTGTCCACTCAGCAGATGCTTCAAGCCCTCTTAAAGGGACAGGACAAAATGAAAAAACAACTGCAGGACTTAAATGATCAGCTCAGAGAGACGCAACAACAAACCACACGGAATGAGCAGAGGATAGGTGTACTGGAGGAGGGTGCGGCCGGGATGAGAGATGACCTGAAGATGGTCCAGAGGGGGAATGTAGAATTTGAGAATTTGAGAATCATGTGATAAAAATGGAATTTGAAAGGATGTCTTAGGTTTCAAAATTTGCCAGAAGTTGAAAATGAAGATCTTAAGGAGATTATGACCACAATGTTAGCGGAATATATTAACAGAGACAAACAACAGCTTGGGTGGGATATTGACCTGATTTATAGGATTAATTCAGCCTATGCTAGAACACACAATGCCCCAAGGGAAGTTCATGTTAAATTTCTTAGAAAAACCATAAGAGATGAGGTTCTAGGAGCTCAAAGGGGAGGACCATTAAAATATAAGGATAAAGAAATAACCATTCTTAAGCAGATCCCAAAGAAAGTAAGAGATAAGAGAAGGAAACTTTCCTTCTTAGCAAAAAAACTATACAATAATGGGGTTTGGTTTAGGTGGTTATTACCAGAAGGCATGTTGATTTTTTTGGGAGGGCAGTAGAATTAGAATCAATACAGTTGAGGAAGCAGAGGCTTTCATTAAAAAACACACTGCTCTCTTAGGAGATATGGGGGAGGCTACACAAGAAACAAAGCAGGGAGGGGCGGAGGCTCTGCCACTGGACGGGGGGGGGGAGCGACAACAAGAAGACTCAGATCACAAAAGTGAATTGAAACATCATTGCAATTGTTGTTATAATATATCTTTATGGAAGTGATAAAAAGCAAAACGATTGAAACATATTGAAGATTTTGTGTTAAACTTAAAACTGCTAATATCTATGTAAATGTTCATAATTTTCTACTTTTTTTTTGTAAAAGTTGCGAGACCTGGGGGGGCTTCTCCCCCCCGCACGATGTAGCTGTCAAAATGTTCCATAACCTCTTAATCCCGTTTTTTCCTGTAAAACTTTTAAAACCAATAAAACTTGGACAATAAAAAAAAAAGAAGAGACTGGGCTGCCATCTGTCAGAAATGGTGTAGGGTCTCCTGCTTGGGAGGGGGGGTTGGATTAGATGACTTACAAGGACCCTTCCAACTCTGTTAAGATGTTAAAAAATGTCTTCTGCAGTTTTGCAAAATGAGTTGACCCCCTTCTTCTTTGTGGCAGCCCCTCAAATTCTGGAATTCTGCTATCATGTCCTCCTTTGACCTTCTTTTCTCTGGGTAGTGTTAAAGTCTAAAATTTAAAGATTATTGTTAGGCTTGGTTTCCTGCTCTGGATTACTGTGGGAAGTTAGCACCCACCCCTCTCCTAGAAAAATGAAATATTTTAGGAAATACTAAAAAAGCAGAGTATTTCCCCTCAAAGGGAGGCAAAAACTCAGCCCTCCCCCACCTTTGTTAGTGGGCCATTAAGGCCTGGGTCAGTCTATTCTACATAACAAAGTTCTACCTCCTTCATGCAGAGCCATCCTTCATTGAATCACCCAGCAAGGCTCAACCAAGCTTGGGACTCAAAACACAACCTACAAAGTAGCCCCTGCATGGCCCCGTGGAAGCCTGGCAACCAATCAGAACACAAGCTCAAATTCAAAAGGCCAGAGAGGGCATAAAACCCAGGAACTCTCAGCATCTCTTCCCTTTTTTGCCCAGGACCTCAAACCATGTGATCCTGTTTATCAATAAACCTTCTTTCCAAGCAACTTGCATGAATCCTTTTTCCCTACTTGGAACTGAACCCAGATGGGTTCAACCATTCAACACTACCTTGAAGGGCTGACAAAGCGGATAGAAGTTCCCAGAGAGAAGGAAGATTCGTACGCAGAAGGAGAGAAGTGCAGCCATGTCCAGAAGGAAACAAGATATTCCTTTGCTCCAGGCCTTTCTACATTATTCAAATTCTTTACCTTCAGCACTTTGACCTTGAGGAAGGAATTAATTCCTCAAAAGATTTCATTCCAAGTTTACGGGAAGCCCCAAGCCATTCGTCAGAAAAGACGGGCATCAGGTTTTCTTGGCTGCCAATGTGATGATCCCTTGATCCAAATGATTTGGTCTTCTTTGATATTTGTTTTTGTTTTTAATACTATTAATATTTTATGGTATACAAGTACTGTAGATTCCTGGGTAAATGTTTTCATGTGAAAGGTGTGGATTATTTTCAAAACTGGTCTTTTTCTAAGGGACTTTGGTTGTATGGTGAAGTTATATTGAGAAACTGAAAAAAACCTAAATCTCACGGACTAGATACAATAAAGATGTAATTTATCATTTTTTTTTGAAAAGGCCTTTTTCTAAACCAATAAAAATGATATGGATGTCATGATATTTTACGATAAATCCATTTTCATGATTAATATATTTGTCATTAAATATACATACTATATTTAGATGATTTATAGCAGGGGTGTCCAAACTTGAGAACTTTAAGACTTGTGGATTTCAACTCCCAGAATTCCCCAGCCAGCATGGCTGGCTGGGGAATTCTGAGAGTTGAAGTCCACAAGTCTTAAAGTTCCCAAGTTTGGACACCCCTGATTTATAGGTAATATGTTATTTCTAGGGGGGTGCATTAGCTTGCTTGTTCTTTTGATTTTTTTCCCCTTTGTTTTGCTAATAAAGTTTTCATAAAATATAATAATATAGTTTAATAATTAATTAGATTATTTTATGGGCCAGTGCATATTAATAATTTCTTTTCATTGGCTTTTTGTTTCTCATATAAGTTTTCTGACAGAGGAGATGTGAACTGCATTGTTAAAGGACTCCTGGCTGTTGGAGAACAAAACGCTGTTCATGTACAGAGATGGACTAGCATGGAGGAATGACAAACTATATATACCACCTGCTCTGACACACACTGTACTACAGCAGTGCCACGACTGTTGGCCAATCAAACAGCTGGCCATTTTGGGCTCCTTAAAACCCTCCACCTGGCCAAATGGCAGTTCTGGTGGCCTCGCATGAGAGCAGAGATTGAGAACTACGTGAAAAGCTGCCCGATGTGTGCCTCAGCGAAGGCGTGGCCTGAAAAACCACTAGGCCTCCTGCAGACCGTGGCTGATCCTGTCTGACCATGGGAAGAGATCACCATGGACTTCATAGTAGACTTGCCAGAGAGTAATGGGCACACCGCAATATGGACAGTCATTGACTTGTTCTCAAAACAGGCACATTTCGTTCGTGCACTGGGGTATCGTCGGCACAGCGGCTTGTCAAACTGTTTATTAGCCACATCTACTGTCTCCACAGAGTGCCCCGACGTATCCTCTCGGTTAGGGAGGTGCAATTTCGGCATGACTTTGTGCGCCTCATAGGTTCCTCCCAAGGATTGAGCTCAGTGTTCCACCCCAGCACCAACGGGGCCTCTGAATGTGCAAATGCCATGGTAGAACGCTATCTGAGACGTTACATCTCATATCAACAGACGGATTGGCCAAGCTTACTTTCCTTTGCGGAGGTGGCATACAATAATAACACGGTGTACAGTAGCACCGGGTTCACCTCCTTCCGGGTGCTGCATGAGGTGGAATTTGTGCCCATTCTGGAGTGGATCCAGGGGCTCCAGGGCCCAGGAACCCTGAAAGAGTGGACAGACAAGATACCAGACACCTGAGGAGGAGTTGTAAAAGCAGCCTTGCAGGAAGTGGCCAGAACCTATAAGGTTCAGGCCGATAAGAAACAAGCAGCTCACAAACCCTTCAGGGTGGGGGACCAGGTATATCTTTCCACGAAATACCTTAAATTGACAGTACCGTGCAGAAATCTGGGGTCAAAGTACCTAGGGCCTTTTCCTATCGTTTGGGTAATAAACCCCATGACAGTGGAACTGAAGCGCCCACTCGCTGAAGGGCCCATTTGCATGCATCCCGTGTCTCCACAGCAGCCTGGTAAAATCTGTGAGGCTACCAACATCCGGCCCCTTCCTGAGCTATCAGGCCCAGTGGGACCGGATCAGTATGAGATCGGCAGGATGTTAAACTCATGACTACGCAGAGATAAACTCCAATATCTGGTATGGTGGGAAGGGCTACCCCGCTAAACATAAAGCAGCAAGTTTAAGTTGTGGCTTGTTTCGTTCTACATGAATAAACTAGAGTTGGTTGGGTTGGTATCAAAAACGAAAATCAAGATAAATCAAATTGTACCTCGGTAACATAGATTAAATCCAGCCTAATGTTTACATAAGGTATAATTTAATAGATTGAAGAGATTTTGTTTGCTTGGATTGTAGCGTATAATCTTCAAATTCTCAAATGGTACAGAGCGAACTGGAAAATACTTTGCATGTTACATTGTACAGTGAATAGTTATAGGCACACACACCCATCAACGGTAAAAAATGCAGGTAGTCCTCAAGTTATGACCACAATTGAGCCCAACATTACCATTGTTAAGTGAGACATTTGTTAAGTGAGCTTTGTCCCATTGTACGACCTTTCTTGCCACGGTTGCTAAGTGAATCCGGCTTCCCTATTGACTTTGATTGTCAGAAGGGTGTAAAAGGGGATCCCATAACACCGTGACACTGCAACCGTCATAAATATGAGACAATTGCCAAGAGTCTGAATTTTGATCACATGATCATTGGGATGCTGCAACAGTCATAACCATGAAAAATGTTCATAGGTCACATTTTTCAGTGGCTGTTGTAACTTTGAACGGTCACTAAATGAACTGTTATAAGTGAAGGACTACTTGTAGTTTGGGCTGATTCTTTTTTTTTTAATCTCATGCCTATAATGCAACTTTTATTTCAAGTAATCAAACTGGTTTACATTTATTGCACGCGTAATTCGAGTCCTCCATAGGTACATTCTACCATATGTGGTGGACGTGCCCCGTCACAAGGAAATACTAGTGTAAAATTCAGAAATGGTTGGAAGAAATTACAGAGCAAAAGATAGAACTGAAACCGGAATCATTCTTATTAGGAATATTAGACCCAAAACCGGGCAAAATAATCTCAATACATAATACAACACATATTCACTGCAGCTGGGATTCCTTTCGCACAAAACTGGAAACAAATCAATACACCCGCAGACAAAACAACAATTAGAAAGGTATTCGAATTTTCAGAGATGGACAAAAGGACCATGAAGTTAAAAGAAAGAGAAGAATCGGATTTCTATAAAATATGGAATATAATTTATAATTGGCTAGAAAACAGAAGCCAAAACAGGAAATAGAAGTCTTTTTTTTTTGCTTTTTCTAAACTAGTATTGAATAAAAATTAACCAAAGTTACTAATTACTATCAAACTTAAAGTATTTACCATAATGTACCATAATATAATTGACATAATAATGTAAATGTAATGGTGATATGAACAGATTATTATTGTTACAACTGTTATTGCACTATTAAGATGTTAAAACTGATAGGAAGGCAATGTAGGATAGAGAACTATAAAAGCTAAATATGTAAGCCAATACAGAAGGCTGTAAAAGTATTTTGCATTATTATGTGTGTCTTGTTTTTTCTGTATTTGTCGTCCCACCCCCCCACCCCGTTTTTAAAGCTTAAAATGTTTAATAAAAACTATTTTTAAAAAAAACTTTGTTTATAACCCTACAAGAAGCAGACAAGCAGTGATTTGTTTTTCTCTTGTGACACTATTTATAACTCCTCGAATGAGTCACTAAATGAACTGTTGTAAACCAAGGACTACCTGTATTAAGATCCTATCTGGATCCCCACAAAATACATCAAACTTCCAAAACCTAATTTTGGCTATTCTAGCACATTACATGGATTCAACATGCTGTTACCTTCTTTCAGCTTCGACCACAAAGTTCTTGGCCTCCCCATCTATGCTAACCACTTTCCTTCACCGTTTTTTGTTCCAGAGATATGACGCCCAATTGCTGTGATAATAGCCTTGCCTAGTTGGCCATGGGGCTGCCCTTTTCACACCCCAAACAGCTGGAGAGGTGCGGGGCGAAATGTTAAGCCACGAGCTGTGGTGGCTCAGTGGTTAGAATGCAATACTGCTTGCAGTTTGGCAGTTCGATTCTGAAGAGCTGAAGGTTGGCTCAGCCTTCCGTCCTTCCGAGGTGGGTAAAAAGGGAGCCAGATTTTGGGGGGCCAATAGGCTGACTCTGCAAACTGCTCAAAGAGGGCTGTAGAGCACTGTGGAGTGGTATATAAGTCTAAGTGCTATTGCTACCTATCTCTATGTCTGTCTGTCTGTCTCTCGCTCCCTTCCGCCCTCTATATCTACTGTAAAGAGCTGTGGCGGCACAGTAGTTAAGAATATAATATTCTATCCTGAGTGGTTCAAGGTTGATCCTTCCGAGGTGAGTAAAATGGGGAGCCAGATAGTTGGGGGCACATAGGCTGACTCTGTAAACCGCTTAGAGAGGCTTTAAAGCACTGTGAAGCAGTATATAAGTCTAAGTGCTATTCCTTCCTTCCTTCCTTCCTTCCTTCCTTCCTGTTAGAATGCAGTATTGCAGGCTAACTCTGCCCACTGCCATGATTTCGATTCTCACCATCTCATGGTTGACTCAGCCTTCCATCCTTCCAAGGTGGGTAAAATGGGGAGCCAGATTGTTGGGGGCAAATAGGCTGACTCTATAAACCGCTTAGAGAGGACTGCAAATCACTATGAAGCAGTATATAAGTCTAAGTGCTTTTACTATTAAGTCAGTTTTCTTTCCTGGATGCAGAGGTGGGTTCCTACAGGTTCAGCCCGGTTCGGCCAAATAGGTAGTAGGTAGTAACTCAGCTGGCCATGCCCCCAAACCGGTTCTATCGCGCCTATGGCACCGCCATCTTGTTTTTTGCTTCTGGACATATGCAGAAGCAATTTTTGTTACTACTATGCGTGCGCACACGAAGTGCACCCACAGCGCATCCCAGCAGTAACAGAAGCCAGAACCGAAGCCTGCCCGGATGCTCTTGAGTAAGGTGTTACTCAGATGTATGGCACTGCGATTCTGCAAGCCACAGCTAACGGGGCCAGACCAAGATCAACAGAGAGGCTGTATATTAGTTGAACTGTGTTTAGCCTATGACAGTGATGGCTCACCCTTTTGTTGCCATGTGCCGAAATGCATAATGGAATGCGTGTGTGACCCCACCCGCATGTTCCCTGCCCCTCTGTGCATGTGCAGGCAACACCCCCGCGTTTCCATCGCACATGCCCCCCTGCACATGTGCCACACACCCCCATGCCCCATTTGGGCCTACTAGGCATCCCTGCAGTCTCCTGGGAGCAAAAGATGGGCTACATAGGGTAGCACTCCACCCCCGCGCATGTGCGCACAGCCCCTGCACATGCACATCCCGCATGCACCCCTCCCCCATGCATGCATGGCAGAGACCCGAAAATCAGCTGGCTGGTAGGAGGTGTGCGTGCGTGCATGCGCGGTGGAGCTGAGCTGGGGCGACAGCTTGCCCACAAAGAACCTGCCCTCTTTTTGATGCTAAAGACTTAAGTCTTTAGGAAACCCAGAGGCTGAAGCCTTGCCCACGTTCCACCTGGAGCTCCTCTATAAAACCCACTGCCGAGGGCATCGTATGTTGTAACCAAACCAAGCAATCCACTAAGAGCACAACATAATGCGTCTCCACTAAAGTATCCAACACCATTCTGAGCGCAGAGGATCATGCACGTTCAGCGAAAACTTTGCGATAGAAGTCCCTGATAGGTTTCAGCTTTTCTCTAAAGAGGTCATGCAGCTTATCTTCATCTTGGTGGTTAATTTATCTAGGAAGGAGATCATGAAAACGAGGCTTTGATACCATCTCTTTAGCATTATCCGATGGGTTTCTACATTATGGGAGAAGGTACTTTACCAGCCCTTGGTTGTGCTATCTGCATGATTGAGGATTAGAATTGGCTTCCAATTTTATTGATACAGAGTGTGCCGTCCTTCGTGCTCTCCAAGCTTGGCTGTGCACCAATACACCTAGTTGGACATGACCTAGTTGAGCAATAAAATGCCTGCAAGTAACCAGCCATGTTCAGAGGACAGCAAGAACTCTGGAGTTTAATGATGAGGGACAGCTACCTCATCACGAGGGCTCTGGCTTCCTGCTTGACTCTGGTGCCTTGTTGAGCAAAAGCCCAGATACCCTGAGCTGAGCAGAGGACACATCTGGGAAAGTGCTCGATTTCATTTTCTCAAAATATGGAGGAACAAGCAGACGCAGATGCCTTGCATCTATTAGAGACTAATCCCATTGAGTCTGCAGAAGACTTCCTAAATGCAAATCCAAAGCAGACTCTGGGACTCCATAAAGGTGCCAAGTTACACCTTCTGAATCCAGCTCCTTTTACATGCAGAAGGTCCCTTATTCATATTCACAAGCAGTGTCAGGAGTGTTTTCTGCCCCAAACCCTCAGTGTCAGCAGGGCACTTCAAGCACGAGACAACGCACAAACTCAGCATAAAGGAGATCCCGTTCTTCTCCTGTTTCCCAACACATCCTTGCTGGGAAAACAGCTCTAGAGTCTTTGAAACAAGCTTGACAAACCACCACATTACCGTCTTTACCCTAGGGGAGTCATTACCGCAGGCATATATGGACTCACCCAAATTCACAAAGCAACGCACTCCACTCAGACCAATTGTCAGCAGCATCAGCTCTGTCCCCACCCAATAAGCTCTTTGGAAGAGCTTTATCATTCCCGCTGCCTTAAGAAAGTTCAAAACTTTATAGTGTGGAGACAAAAACTGGATGCAGTACTCTAGGTGTGGTCTTACTAAGGCCATCTCATCCCATGCAATCCCTGTTTTGAACTATTTTTTGAACTTCTTTAGAGCAGTAATGGTATTCTCTTCTCTTCACTACCAGTTTAGTAGCAGGAGGCGTATACGCTGAAGGACCGTGATGACGTCAGGGTGGGTGGGCGGAGCCTTGCGGCACCACCATTACAGGTTCACCTGAGTGGTGCGAGCTGGCAGCATATCACCTCTGCTTTAGAGATTGCAAAGGTAGACACACTACATATATCTGAGCCAGGTTGACTCATCGGAACGCAGGAAGTTGCCTGGAATGCAGAATAAAACTTCAATACGCAAAGTTGATATTCTACCAAGAAACGTGTCTTCAGCTAAACCAGGGGTCTCCAAACGTGGCAGCTTTAAGATTTGCAGACTTCAACTCCCAGAATACCATAACTAGGCTGGCTAAGGAATTCTGGGAGTTGAAGGCCACAAGTTTTAAAGTTTTCAGGTTTGGAGAGCCAAGTATGTCAAACTCGTCAGGACTGGTGACGTTTTTTCCCTTTGCACAGCTGAGCTGAGCTGAGTGTGGCCTGTGCGTAGCACATCTGGCCCACGAGCCACCAGTGTGACACCCTAAACTCATCTTATTTTTACCAAAAGAGCCTGCTCCATTTCTCCACTGTGGAGAAATGGAGCAGGCTCTTTTGCATTCATATAATGCACTAATTGCTATTGCTCTGATTGATCAAATCAACCCAGGATAAGCCCTGCAGTTTTTTTACCAAGATTTTTGGGAGGTGATTTGCCACAGCTGCCTTCTTCCCAGAGCCGAGAGGAAGATGGATTGGTCCAAAGTCACACAGCTGGCCTCATCCCTAAGGCAGGATCAGAATTCATGCTCTCCTGGCTTCTAGTTTGGTACCTTTAAACCAGAGGTCTTCAAACATGGCAACTTTAAGACTTGTGGAGTTCAACTTTGAGAATTCTGGAAGCTGAAGTCCACAAGTCTTAAAGTCACCAAGTTTGAAGACCTCTGGTTTAAACAGTGTTTCTCAACGATGTGTGGACTACAATTCCCAGAATTCCCCAGCCAGCAAGGTTGCCAACCCCTGCTTTAAACATTACAGCAAACTGACTGTTAGTTCAGTTTTGTGGCCATGGCTTGGTGGGCGACACCCTACTGCAAAATCCCCATTACCTCCCCACTCGAGGGAAAGGATACTGCAAAATCTCCCTTCCACCCCACTCATGGGGGAAGGATATTGAAAAATCTTCACTCCCTCCCCACTCCAGGGGAAGGATACTGCAAAATCCCCATTCCCTCCCCACTCCAGGGGTAGGATACTGCAAAATCTCCATTCCCTCCCCACTCCAGGGGTAGGATACTGCAAAATCCCCATTCCCTCCCCACTCCAGGGGAAGGATACTGCAAAATCTCCATTCCCTCCCCACTCCAGGGGTAGGATACTGCAAAATCCCCATTCCCTCCCCACTCCAGGGGAAGGATACTGCAAAATCTCCATTCCCTCCCCACTCCAGGGGAAGGATACTGTAAAATCTCCATTCCCTCCCCACTCCAGGGGAAGGATACTGTAAAATCTCCATTCCCTCCCCACTCCAGGGGAAGGATACTGTAAAATCTCCATTCCCTCCCCACTCCAGGGGAAGGATACTGCAAAATCCCCATTACCTCCCCACTCCAGGGGAAGGATACTGCAAAATCTCCATTCCCTCCCCACTCCAGGGGAAGGATACTGCAAAATCCCCATTACCTCCCCACTCCAGGGGAAGGATACTGCAAAATCTCCATTCCCTCCCCACTCCAGGGGAAGGATACTGTAAAATCTCCATTCCCTCCCCACTCCAGGGGAAGGATACTGCAAAATCCCCATTACCTCCCCACTCGAGGGGAAGGATACTGTAAAATCTCCATTCCCTCCCCACTCCAGGGGAAGGATACTGTAAAATCTCCATTCCCTCCCCACTCCAGGGGAAGGATACTGTAAAATCTCCATTCCCTCCCCACTCCAGGGGAAGGATACTGTAAAATCTCCATTCCCTCTCCACTCCAGGGGAAGGATACTGCAAAATCCCCATTCCCTCCCCACTCCAGGGGAAGGATACTGCAAAATCCCCATTCCCTCACCACTCCAGGGGAAGGATACTGTAAAATCTCCAATCCCTCCCCACTCCAGGGGAAAGGATACTGCAAAATCCCCATTCCCTCCCCACTCCAGGGGAAGGATGATGCAAAATCTCCATTCCCTCCCCACTCCAGGGGAAGGATACTGCAAAATCTCCATTCCCTCCCCACTCCAGGGGAAGGATACTGTAAAATCTTCCTTCCCACCCCACTCCTTGGGGAAGGATACTGCAAAATCCTCATTCCCTCCCCATTCTGGGGCCAAGCTGAGGTGGTATTTACCGGTTCTCTGAACTACTCAAAATCTCCGCTACCGGTTCTCCAGAACCTGTCAGAACCTGCTGGATTTCACCCCTGGTGTGAAGCCATCGCATGGCTGATTTGCTTGACTGTCGAGCTCAGCAACTATGGTTTATGAACCTGGGTTTATTACGTAACAGAAATTCAGTCAGCATTTATGCAGGGGAAGGAAACAATGCCCTGTTGATGCGGCTGATTCTGCGAATTGCAAATGCGTACAAAGGACCAAGGCAAGCATTTCTTCCTCGATCCTCGTCCATAAATGAATGAGAGGGAGGGGACCCGACAGACGTAATGACAATGAAGCCTTCAGTGTTCTGGATGGCAGCTACTGAATTTCAAGTCAGTACATCTCAAGTCTTCCCATGCGTACTGCAAGGCATGGCTTCTCCCGTGAATATCTTATCTGGTGATGAAATGCCTAGGATAGAATGCAACCAAGCGAGTAGGTCAGGAGGGCTGGGCATAAACCATTACTTTGTGGTGGGGGAACTTCTCCAACCTTCCTCCTCATTTCATTCCAGATCCCCAGGAGATAATCTGAGTAACACCACAAAAGTTCCTCCTCCCAATCCTCCCCCGGAGGATTACTTCACTGTCACGCTACCTGGAGGGCAGTTTTTGGATCTACTTGATAAGGACATCTCTGCAGAATTTTAATGGGGAGGGAAAGATCACTTGGCCTTTTGATCTTGAAGGAACAAAAGGGAGGCTGTTTGCATTTTTAGCAGGCCTGTTCTGAAACTAGCGGGACTCGGCAATCCTATCTGTTTAGCACAGGGGTCTCCTCCAAGAAGACCCCTGGTTTAGCACATTGTGGTTTAAGCCTGAGGTTTATTCCACTAGCTGTGAATGGCCGTGTTTGGGAGGAGTGGGCAGGAGATGCTCCTCTGACCAGCAATTGCCCGGAGCTCTTGGGGTGACATGGGGGCATGAAGAGCTCACGGAGCAGCTGAGAACAAAAGCCGAGGAGGGGGCCCAGCCGGGCAGCTTTCTGGGGGCACCAGGGTCTTCTGAAGGGTGGGTCTGGATGATTTCATTTATTTATTGTCTGCCTGTCTGCCTACCTATCTGTCCGTCCATGCAGCCATCCCTATCTGTCTCTCTGTCTCTCTACCTTACCTACCTACCTATCTCTCTCTCTCTCTCTCTATATGTGAATGGGTGAACCACATCCCGGATCTGCCAGGATTGCACTCCCCTCGTGCCCTGGGTATGGGGAAGGCCCAGTGGTGGGATTCAGGCGGTTCAGGCTGGTTCGGGAGAACCGGTTGTTGAATTGCTAGCTGGTTCCGACCCTTCCAGGAGTCCCCACACACCCCATTTTGGCTCCCAGGTAAGTGCAGGGAGGCCTACTAGGCCCAAAATGGGGCATGGAGGGGTGGGTGCAGCGCACACACACACGGCCCGTTTTTGCTCCCAGGGGAGTGCAGGAGGCCAAGTGCTGCCTGTCAAATGATCCCTTTTTGTGACCTTCTGACAAGCAAAGCCACTGAAGAAGCCAGATTCACTTAACAACCGTGTGACTACCGTATTTTTCAGAGTATAAGACGCTCCGAAGTATAAGACACGCCTAGCTTTGGGGGATGAAAACAAGGGGAAAAAATCCGCTTCCACCTCCCAACAATTTTGCCTCTTTGCAGCAAACAGCAATCAGCCCATTTCACTTTCAGCTTCTTTACGGCCTCCCGATGATCAGCTGTTTCAGGCTGCAGGGATTGCCATAGCCCCGTGATGGCGAACCTATGGCACGTGTGCCACAGGTGGCACACCGAGCCATATCTGAGGGCACGCGAGGCGTTGCCCTATGTCAGCTCTACCGTGCATGTGCGCACTGGCCAACTGATTTTCGACCTTCCGGAGGGCGGGAGGAGGTCGTTTTCACCTTCCCCCGGCTTCAGGAAAGCCTCCGGAACCTGTGGATGGCAAAAAATGGGACCTACCAGAAGTTCGTTTCCAAACTTCTGGTAGGCCTGTTGGGCCATTTTTCACCCTCTCCAGACTTTAGGCGGCTTTCCTGAAGCCTGGGGAGGGCGGAAAACAGCCCAATGGGCCTACCAGAAGTCGAGAGGCTTCAGTGAGGCCTATGCGCATGGGCGGAGGGAGGGCACTGCATTATCGGTCTCTTTTGGCACCCAAGCAGAAAAACATTCACCATCACTGCCATAGCCAATTGCCACACCTCAAGCCCCATTTCCCCATTTGCTGCCTTCCTTTTTCCCTCTGCCAAATTTTCACCCTCTTTTAGGGGTGGGTGGGAAAGGTGCGTCTTATACTCCGAAAAATACGGTAATTTAACAACTGTAGGGGTTCACTAAAGCAGGGAGGGGCTCAGCCTCCCATTTGCCACTGTCCTGGTTCCCTTTCCCTTGTCGGCCACTGGACCTAAAGGATCTCTTCGGCCTCCTTCCACATCCTGAGATGACCTGGATGGAGTCAGGCAGCAACATGAGACAGGCAGTGTAATTTTGCTGCTCTTCAGCACAGGAACGGGGGTAGAAGACAGCCAGTTTGACCAAGTGGTTAAAGCAGGGGTGTCCAAACTTGGCAACTTTAAGACTTGTGGACTTCAACTCCCAGAATTCCCCAGCCAGCTCTGGCTGGGGAATTCTGGGAGTTGAAGTCCACAAGTCTTAAAGTTGCCAAGTTTGGACACCCCTGGGTTAAAGGTATTGGATTGCAATAGCAGCAACAGTGATAAGGAGTCAGGCGGCTAAACCATATGATGAATGGTTCAGAGGATGAGGAATGTTCGGCCCAAGGACGAGAAGGATTATGGAGAAATGATAGCAGTTTTTCAGCCCTTGAGGATCTGGCACAGAGAAGAGGTGATCAACCTATTCTCCAATGCACCTGCGGCAGAACAAGAAGTAACAGTTGGAAACCGGCCAAGGAGAGATTCAACTTGGAAGTAAGGAGGAATTTCCTGACAGTGAGAGCAATCAACCCATGGAACAGAAGTTGCCTTCGGAAGATGTGGGAGCTTCATCCCTGGAGGCTTCCAAGAAGAGACTGGACTGCCGTCTGTCAGAAATGGTGTAGGATCTCCTGCTTTGGTGGGGGTTGGACAAGATGACCTACAAGATTCCTTCCAACTCTGTTAATCTGTTAATGTAAAATGATTTAGGGGACCGGAGACAAAAACATATGATGAACAATTGCAGGAACTGGGCACGGCTAGTCTAGTGAAGAGAAGAACCAGGGGAGACACGATAACAATCTTCTAATATTTGAGATCTGCCATAGAGAGGAAGGGGCTCAAGCTATTTTCCAAAGCACCTGAAGGCCAGACAAGGAATCATGGATGGAAACTGACCAAGGAGAGATTCAACCTAGAAATAAGGTGGAAATTTCGAACAGTGATAACAATCAACCCATGGAACAGAAGTCGCCTTTGGAAGTTGTGGGAGCTTCATCCCTGGAGGCTTTCAAGAAGAGACTGGGCTGCCATCTGTCAGAAATGGTATAGGACATTGATGGCAAACCTATGGCACACGTGCCAGAAGTGGCACACACCTCTCTGGGCATGCGAGCTGTCGCCTGTTGCTCTTCCAGCGTGTGCATGCGCACCGGCCACCTGGCCTTCTGGTTTCTGGCAAGCATGCGTGTGCAAAGATCAGCTGGCCGGCGCGCGTGCTTATGCCAGAAACCAGAAGAGCAGCTGCCCAGCATGCATACACCAGGCAGCTGTTTTGCCAGTTTCTGGCACATATGCGCATGCACACGCATGCTCCCATGTCGGCACTCGGTGCCGAAAAGGTTCGCCAACACTGGTATAGGAGGTTGGACTAGAAGACCTTCAAAGTCCATTCCAGCCCTATGATTTTATGATTCTTGCTGTTTTAGATTTGGCGACTTGTTCTGCAAAGAAGTCTTTTAATTTTCAAAGGGTTTTTTTTTTTTTTTGGTAGTGGGAGGTAATTTGGAAACAACTTAACTTGTCCTTAAGAGCCTGACAGCTCTAGTGGTTAAGGTTCTGTGTTGGAAATATGAATCTGAGCTCTCATCCTTATCTTATGCCCGGACATCAGCTAGACGACTTTGGACCAATCCTCCTTCTCTACCAAGAAGGCCACAATGAAAACCCACACTTCCAAAAACCTCCCAAGAAAACCATAGTGAATCTCAGTGTTTCTCCAGCTCGGCAACTTAGAGAGCCCAGCTGGGAATTCTGGGAGTTGAAACCCACCCATCTTCAAGTTGCCGAGCTGGAGAATCACTGGTGCAGCTGCGAGGGGCTCTGCCCCAGCCCTCCCAACCACCGAGTAAAGGATGAGTAGGTAAGAAAGCCTGCTCTGTTGGTCAGCCTTTGCCAAGGGCGGGAGAAAGTCAGTCTCCAAGAAGGAAACGCAAAGCACAACAGCGAGGAGCACCAGCTTGAGACGGAGGCAGACAAGCCGCCCCTTTGGTGCCAGGCGGCAATTGTGCGCTTGAGATGCCTCGTCAACGGGCTCGTAGATTTGCACCACCGCTGGCATTTCAAAGGAAGCAGAATAAGAACTCGTTTGTTGAGTTCAGCCGGTTCCTGGGAACTGGCTGGTCTTGTTCTGCCAGAGAAGAGACAGGGGGAGATGGGGAATTCCAGAGAGGGCACAAAGTGGAAGAAGAGGAGGAGGAGGGGAAAGGTGCTGGTTAGGCACAGGGATTATGACCACAAACATGGAATGTGGCACTCGCTGACAAGCAGGTTCCCTGGCATCTTCACCAGGAGAGTACGGTGTGTGTGTGGGTGTGTGTGTGTGCTCAGAGCAGTCTCCTGAATACCGAATAACAGAATTGGAAGGGATCTTGGAGGTCATCTAGTCCAACCTCCCCCCCCCCACTCAAGTAGACCCTACACTACTTCTGACAGAGGGGGCAGTCTAGTCTCTTCTTGAAAGCTTCCAGTGATGAAGCTCCCACAACTTCTGAAGGCGACTTCTGTTCCATGGGTTGATTGTTCTCACTGTCAGAAAATGTCTCCTTACTTCCAGGTTGAATCTCTCCTTGTTCAGTTTCCATCCATTATTCCTTGTCTGGCCTTCAGGTGCTTCGGAAAATAGCTTGACCCCCCTCCTCTAAGTGGCAGCCCCCCCAAATATTGGAAGGCTGTTATCCTGTCTCCCCTGGTCCTTCTCTTCACTAGACTAGACAGACCCAGTTCCTGCAACCCTTCATCGTATGTTTTAGCCTCCAGTCCCCTCATCATCTTGGTTGCCCTTCTCTGCAATCTTTCTAGAGTCTCAACATATTTGGTGGTGACCAAAACTGGATGCAGTACTCTAGGTGTGATCTTACTAAGGCTTAATAGAATGGTATAGGTACCTCCCTTGATCTTGATTGCATCCCTCAGTTAATGCAATTTAGGATTGCATTGGCTTTCTTGGCCGCCGCCACACACGGCTAGCTCACATTTAACTGGTTGTCCACTAAGACTCCACAGTCACTGCTATTAAGCCTTGTTTCACCCAGTCTATATTTGCACTTTTGGTTTTTCTCTACATTGAATTTCATTTTGTTAAATAGGGCCCAGTTCTCCAGTTTCTCAAGATTCGTCTGGATCTTGAGCCTATCTTCAAGGGTGTAAGATATTCCTGCCAGCTTAGTAACATCTGCAAATTTGGTAAGTTCCCCTTCTATTCCCTCATCTAAGTCATGTATGAAGATATTGAAGAGTATTGGGCGTAAGACGGAACTTTCTGGTACCCCACTGCTTCTTTCCTTCCATATAGATCAGTGTTTCTCAAACTTGGCGACTTTAAGTCCTGTGGACTTCAACTCCCAGAATCCCCCAGCCAGCATAGCTGGCTGGGGAATTCTGGGAGTTGAAGTCCACAGGACTTAAAGTCGCCAAGTTTGAGAAACACTGATATAGATGGAAGCACCATTGAGGACTACTGGTTGAGCGTGGTTTGTCAGCCACTGAGGAATCCATTTGGTGATGATGTTATCTATCCCACTTTTTTCTAGCTTACCAAGAAGTAGGTTGTGGTCTACTTTGTTTTTGTTTTTTAAGTTTTTTTTTAATTAAAATTTTCAATAAATTTTACAATTCTCACCCCTTCCCTCTTCCCGCCCTCCCTCCCCCCGACCTCCCAGAGCAAAGTACAGGGTATAAACATTTAACAACCATACACTAACATAAGCTAACTAATTTTAACCTATTACTATACTTGTGCTTTAACTCCCCCTTTATTAAACTAACTTTGAATAAATTGTAGTGTCCTTTATGCCTTCATTCATAAGCTAACTGAACTTTTTTAGTCCGGTATTTGTTTTGAATATAGTCAATCCATTTTGTCCAATCCAGCTTGTACTTCTCATCCGAATGATCTTTCAAATACGCTGAAATTTTGGCCATCTCTGCTAAGTTTGCTACTTTTAATGTCCATTCTTGGATGGTAGGCAACTCTTCCTTCTTCCAGTATTGCGCCACCAACAATCTTGCTGCAGTCGTTAGGTTCAAAATCAGATTAGTCTCTATGACAGTACAGTCTGAAACTATACCTAACAAAAACAACTGGGGTGTAAACTTTATCCTCTTTTTCAACATATTTTCAATAACCCACCATATTTTTATCCAAAATGCTTTAACTTTTTTACAAGTCCCCCAGATATGGTAGTAGGTGGCATTAACACAATCACATCTCCAACGTTTAGATTGTAAGTTCGGATACATACAGGCTAGCCTTTTTGGATCTAAATGCCATCTGTACAACATCTTATAGAGGTTGTGGTCTACTTTGTTGAATGCCTTGCTGAAGTCGAAGTATATTATGTCCACAGTATTTCACTGGCGTACTAATTTAGTCACTATGCTGAAGAATGAAATAAGATTGGTTTGGCATGATCTGTTTTTAATAAACCTGTGTTGACTGCTAGTTATTATTTTATTCGTTTCTAGATGTTGGTAGATCTGTTTTTTATTATCTTTTCCAGTATCTTCCTGGGTATTGATGTTAGGCTGATTGGTCTCTAGTTTCCTGGGTCTGTTTCCCCCCCACTTTTTTTTTTGAAGATGGGAACTACATCAGCTCTTTTCCAGTCCTCTGGTAGTTCCCGGTGCTCCAGGATCTTCTAGCCCAGTGATGGCAAACCTTTTTGGCACCAAGTGCCGAAAAGGGAGCGCGTGCCAGGACCGCAACTCGGAAGAGGAGCAGCCCAGGGGGCATGGAACCGGGAAATGAACTTGCGCACTGGCCAGCTGGTCTTCCAGTTTCTGGCACGCATGTGCACACGACAATCAGCTGGCTGGCACACATGCGCACGCCGAAAACTGGAAGACCAGCTCTTCCGGTTCCTGGCACTGCCACATGTGCTAAGTCCAGCTGATTGCCACGCACTCATGTGCGCCAGAAACAAGGAAAAGGAAAGGGCGATGCTGCGCATGCCAGGCAACATGGCTCTGTGTGCCACTTTGGCCATGCGTGCCATAGGTTTGCCATCATGGTTCTAGCCTAACCCCCTATACCGTTCTGGACAAATGGCAGTCCAGTCTCTTCTTGAAAGCCTCCAGTGATGAAGCTCCCACAACTTCTGAAGGCAACTTCGGTTCCATTGGTTGATTGTTCTCACTGCCAACACTTTTATCCTGTTCTAAGTGGTGCCTCCCTCCACCTGCTCCTTCTTGTCCTGCCCTCGGATGCTTTGGAGAGTTTGGAGAGAACCCTTCAGATATTGGAAGACTGCTATCATGTCACCCCCTAATCCAGGGGTGTCCAAACTTGGGAACTTTAAGACTTGTGGACTTCAACTCCCTGAATTCCCCAGCCAGCATGGCTGGCTGGGGAATTCTAGGAGTTGAAGTCCACAAGTCTTAAAGTTCCCAAGTTTGGACACCCCTGGATTAGGGGGGAATTCTAGGAGTTGAAGTCCACAAGTCTTAAAGTTCCCAAGTTTGGACACCCCTGCCCTAATTGCTCTCTTTGTCACACTGGACATACTGAATTGGCCAAGGAACACAGGATGGCCCCACATAGCTGCAACCATCTTTAGTTATTCAATTCCCAATTGCTCCTCTTTTTTCCACACCTCGGCTCCTCTGCAGCAAACAACTACTTCTCACACATTTCTGGCAGAATGCTTGTGGTTCTCCCGGAAAAGCAGCTTCTAAACTCAGCCCCCCCACAATCCAGAGCCCTCCAGATGGGCGGCAGCCACAGCTCCAAGAATGCTGAGCCAGCCTGATGAGGTTGGGTTGGGGACGGGGGGACGGGTGTGTGTGTTAGGCTGATTTGTGATTGCAAGTTTATCTGCTCTAGTAGGCATAACGTAGGGAGTCTATCCGTCTCCATTTCATTAATTTTCAGCCAATAATTATAAGTTCTAATTTTAGACAGTGCATGAATTGTGTAAATTCCCAATTCTGCTCCGACTGCTACCGCAGATGTCTTAGGGTCCACACCCAAAATACATCTCGGGTGCTGATACTGTGTTTGTTCTAAAACTGTAAACCCCACACCTCAGCTCCATATAGGGCATGCAGATTATCTTAGTTTTATATAGTTTGATTAGTGATGTAACTGCTTAGAGAGAAAGCTGTAAAAGACTGCGAAGCAGCATATAAATCTTAAGTGCTTATTGCTATCAGCTATCTCTGATGTTAGGGACGCAGTGTTTCAGTGAGTAAGATGCTGAGCTTATCGATCAGAAAGGTCGGCAGTTCAACGGTTCGAATCCCTAGCGCCGCCTAACAGAGTGAGCTCCCGTGACTTGTCCCAGCTTCTGCCAACCTAGCAGTTCGAAAGCATGTAAAAAAAAAAATGCAAGTAGAAAAATAGGAACCACCTTTGGTGGGAAGGGAACAGCGTTCCGTGCGTCTTTGGCATTTAGTCATGCCGGCCACGTGACCACGGAGACGTCTTCGGGCAGCGCTGGCTCCTCGGCTTTGAAACGGAGATGAGCACCGCCCCCTGGAGTCAGGAACGATTAGCACCTATGTGCAAGGGGAACCTTTACCTTTTATCACTGATTCTAGCCCTGACCTTGACCACTAAACCTTATGGGGATAATATGACTGTGGCTTGTGCCAAATCTGTGCCAATATGGTTCTTGCAGCCCAGGAGCTTCCTGGCATGCTGCTTTTCCCTTCCTTCCATGCAGAATTAATCCTAACTGCAGAGGAGGAGGAAGCCATCCAGCAGTCAGGGGTCCAACTTCCACCAGTTTGAAGGCTCCCCATTACCTTTGGGGAAAGCCTAGCAGTGGGCCTGATGTCACCGTCTTCTTTCCTAGTCATTGTAAGGATCTTTCACTGTTCCTGTGCCAATGAGAGTGGGGGGGAAAGTGGGGAGAAATACAGTATTCTTAGGACCCGTCAAGATCTAAGCAATGTAGTTATACCCATGAAGCTCTCTAAGGATTAACTTTTCTCTGGTCCTCTTTGTCTCCAACGTTTGCATGAGCCCCTCTCAGCTGACATTGGCATTGGACATTGCCCTGAAAATGTCCTTTGCTGCTCTCAACTCATCAGATTGTTTGCCAAAAAAAAAAAGCTATTCCTGACCTCAATCAAATCCTATACCTGTTTGATTGAGCCTTTTTCCACGAATGGAAAAATAATGATTTATCCCCTATCCCTCCCCACTCCAGGGGAAGGATACTGAAAAATCCTCATTCCCTCCCCACTCCAGGGGAAGGATACTGCAAAATCCCCATTCCCTCCCCACTCCAGGGGAAGGATACTGAAAAATCCCCATTCCCTCCCCACTCCAGGGGAAGGATACTACAAAATCCCCATTCCCTCCCCACTCCAGGGGAAGGATACTACAAAATCCCCATTCCCTCCCCACTCCAGGGGAAGGATACTGCAAAATCTCCATTCCCTCCCCACTCCAGGGGAAGGATACTGCAAAATCCCCATTCCCTCCCCACTCCAGGGGAAGTATACTGCAAAATCCCCATTCCCTCCCCACTCCAGGGGAAGTATACTGCAAAATCCCCATTCCCTCCCCACTCCAGGGGAAGGTTACTGCAAAATCCCCATTCCCTCCCCACTCCAGGGGAAGGATACTGTAAAATCTCCATTCCCTCCCCACTCCAGGGGAAGGTTACTGCAAAATCCCCATTCCCTCCCCACTCCAGGGGAAGGATACTGTAAAATCTCCATTCCCTCCCCACTCCAGGGGAAGGATACTGCAAAATCCCCATTCCCTCCCCACTCGAGGGGAAGGATACTGCAAAATCTCCATTCCCTCCCCACTCCAGGGGAAGGATACTGCAAAATCCCCATTCCCTCCCCACTCCAGGGGAAGGATACTGCAAAATCTCCATTCCCTCCCCACTCCAGGGGAAGTATACTGCAAAATCCCCATTCCCTCCCCACTCCAGGGGAAGGTTACTGCAAAATCCCCATTCCCTCCCCACTCCAGGGGAAGGATACTGTAAAATCTCCATTCCCTCCCCACTCCAGGGGAAGGTTACTGCAAAATCCCCATTCCCTCCCCACTCCAGGGGAAGGATACTGTAAAATCTCCATTCCCTCCCCACTCCAGGGGAAGGATACTGCAAAATCCCCATTCCCTCCCCACTCGAGGGGAAGGATACTGCAAAATATCCATTCCCTCCCCACTCCAGGGGAAAGGATACTGCAAAATCCCCATTCCCTCCCCACTCCAGGGGAAGGATACTGCTAAATCCCCATTCCCTCCCCACTCCAGGGGAAGGATACTGCAAAAACCCCATTCCCTCCCCACTCCAGGGGAAAGGATACTGCAAAATCTCCATTCCCTCCCCACTCCAGGGGAAGGATACTGCAAAATCTCCATTCCCTCCCCAGTCCAGGGGAAGGATACTGCAAAATCCCCATTCCCTCCCCACTCCAGGGGAAGGATACTGCAAAATCTCCATTCCCTCCCCACTCCAGGGGAAGTATACTGCAAAATCCCCATTCCCTCCCCACTCCAGGGGAAGTATACTGCAAAATCCCCATTCCCTCCCCACTCCAGGGGAAGGTTACTGCAAAATCCCCATTCCCTCCCCACTCCAGGGGAAGGATACTGTAAAATCTCCATTCCCTCCCCACTCCAGGGGAAGGATACTGCAAAATCTCCATTCCCTCCCCACTCCAGGGGAAGGTTACTGCAAAATCCCCATTCCCTCCCCACTCCAGGGGAAGGATACTGCAAAATCTCCATTCCCTCCCCACTCCAGGGGAAGGATACTGCAAAATCCCCATTCCCTCCCCACTCCAGGGGAAGTATACTGCAAAATCTCCATTCCCTCCCCACTCCAGGGGAAGTATACTGCAAAATCCCCATTCCCTCCCCACTCCAGGGGAAGGTTACTGCAAAATCCCCATTCCCTCCCCACTCCAGGGGAAGGATACTGTAAAATCTCCATTCCCTCCCCACTCCAGGGGAAGGTTACTGCAAAATCCCCATTCCCTCCCCACTCCAGGGGAAGGATACTGTAAAATCTCCATTCCCTCCCCACTCCAGGGGAAGGATACTGCAAAATCCCCATTCCCTCCCCACTCGAGGGGAAGGATACTGCAAAATATCCATTCCCTCCCCACTCCAGGGGAAAGGATACTGCAAAATCCCCATTCCCTCCCCACTCCAGGGGAAGGATACTGCTAAATCCCCATTCCCTCCCCACTCCAGGGGAAGGATACTGCAAAAACCCCATTCCCTCCCCACTCCAGGGGAAAGGATACTGCAAAATCTCCATTCCCTCCCCACTCCAGGGGAAGGATACTGCAAAATCTCCATTCCCTCCCCAGTCCAGGGGAAGGATACTGCAAAATCCCCATTCCCTCCCCACTCCAGGGGAAGGATACTGCAAAATCTCCATTCCCTCCCCACTCCAGGGGAAGTATACTGCAAAATCCCCATTCCCTCCCCACTCCAGGGGAAGGATACTGCAAAATCTCCATTCCCTCCCCACTCCAGGGGAAGGGTACTGCAAAATCTCCATTCCCTCCCCACTCCAGGGGAAGGATACTGCAAAATCTTCATTCCCTCCCCACTCCAGGGGAAGGATACTGCAAAATCCCCATTCCCTCCCCACTCCAGGGGAAGGATACTGCAAAATATCCATTCCCTCCCCACTCCAGGGGAAAGGATACTGCAAAATCCCCATTCCCTCCCCACTCCAGGGGAAGGACACTGCAAAATCTCCATTTGCTCTCAACTCCAGGGGAAGGATACTACATAATCTTCATTCCCACCGCACTCCAGGGGTAGGATACTGCAAAATCTCCATTCTCTCCCCACTCTGGGCCCAGCCAGAGTAGGTATTTATCAGTTCTCCGAAGTACTCAGAATTTCTGCTACCGGTTCTCCAGAACCTGTCAGAATCTGCTGAATTTCACCCCTGGCCAGTCTCCTTCTCTCTCTTAGCTCAACCCACCCTTCCAGGTTGTTGTTGTAGAACAAACAGGACGAGGAAGGCAAACAAACAAACAAATAAGCAGTGACATGCTAACCCAAGCATTTGTAGGGGAAGGAGGCAGACGCAAGGGGCAGAAATATCACACAATAAGGCAGGGGTACTGAGGACTGGCAACCGAGGCAGCGAGGCAGCTAATCATTAGTTGAATCAAGTTTGTTGCTGCTGTCGCTTGTGTTATGCACAAGCCTTTCCATGTTTGCTCTGGCAAAGATTAGCCTGCACTCCACCCAGCTCTACCCTTTATCTGAACCCATAAGAAATGAACTGAATAGGTAGACTGATACATCCCTCGGCCTGAAGAGGGAGCATATAATGTTGTGGCCGTGCCTCTGGGTGTACACAGCGGATACATACAACAAGGGCTGCAGGTTAGACAGCAAAGTCAAAAGAACGCACCAGGAGGAGCCACAGAAAGCCACGTCCACGATGCAATCCACCAGGAGTCAAGCTTCAATGAAGATAATTTTGCTTTCCCCCCCCCCGCTCCTTATTGTGCAATTTTTCATCATCTCAAAAAGGCCCCCAGCACCAACTTTCATGGACTACACCCATGCAACAGATAAATAAAATATTATCCTGGGAAGCATCTGCCACTCCACCTACCTAGCGATGGATCTATCCTTGATATCATTACTTTGAAAGTACACCAAGCTGGCAGGAATAGCCAACACTCCATAAGATAGGCCTAAGATACAGAAGGATCTTGACAAACTTGAACATTGGGCACTATCTAATAAAATGAAATTCAGTGGTGAAAAGAGTAAGGTTCTACATTTAGGCAAGAAAAACGAAATGCACAGGCGCAGTATAGGTGGTACTTTGCTCAATAGTAGTAACTGTGAAAGGGATCTTGGATTCCTAGTGGACAACCATTTAAATAGGAGCCAGCCGTGTGCAGCAGCTGCCAAAAAAGCCAACACAGTTCTAGGCTGCATCAACAGAGGGATAGAATCAAGATCACGTGAAGGGTTAATACCACTTTATAATGCCTTGGTAAGGCCACACTTGGAATATTGCATTCAGTTTTGGTCGCCATGATGTAAAAAAGATGTGGAGATTCTAGAAAGAGTGCAGAGAAGAGCAACAAAGATGATTAGGGGACTGGAGACTAAAACATATGAAATACAGTTGCAGGAACTGGGTATGTCTAGCTTAAGAGAAAGAAGGACTAGGGGAGACATGATAGCATTGTTCCAATATCTCAGGGGTTGCCACAAAGAAGGGGGAGTCAAGCTATTCTCTAAGGCACCTGAGGGTAGAACAAGAAGCAATGGGTGGAAACTAATCAAGGAGAGAAGCAGCTTAGAACTGAGGAGAAACTTCCTGACAGTTAGAACAATTAATCAGTGGAACAGAAGTTGCCTCCAGAAGTTGTGAATGCCCCAACACTGGAAGTCTTTAAGAAGTTGTTGGATAGACATCTGTCTGAAACGGTATAGGGTTTCCTGCCTTGGCAGGGGGTTGGACTAGAAGACCTCCAAGGTCCCTTCCAACTCTACTATTGTATTATTATTGTATAAAGTGAGTGAGTGAAAAATAGCACAAAAGGTTTCTAAGACATTCAAGCACTAACACTTTGCTTTGCATAAAACAAACCTTGGGTATTACGCTCATATCTTTTCACTGACCAGCAACATGGTGAGGATTTGTGATTTCACAAGGACCTTTTTTTTCAGTTCTTCCAAGCTACCTGTCTCCCTTTGGCTTCTAATTTCTTCTTGGCCAAACTTCCTTTCTATCTTCTCTCTCTCTCCTTGGCAGCTGAGGATGGAGTACAAAAGTCACCCACAAAACTTAGAATTCTACTAAACTGGAGTTTTGTTTCATCCCCGGATAGAAGTCTCCAGCACAATCTTCATGGCCAAAATTGGCTCAATGGAAGCTCCCCAGAAAATAGAAATCCTAGATGGGGGGGACGACAGCCCAGTGCATCAGCTGAGCCCCCATTCAGAAGAAACGGAACAAAACAGCTAAGGTCGCCTGAACCATTTTGAACTGCGGCTGGGACTGAAATTGGCAGCCCTTGAGATAAACAGGGGTCCACACTCACCTACCACGGCACACAGGATAAACTCTGCAAAATTGTACAGGTACCACACCCAGCACCCATCGTGCACAGCCAATCCTGGATGGAATCTGGAGTTTTTCTCTCTTGGAGAGCGCTTCTAAGCAGCTCAAGGATGACTCAGCCTTCCGAGGTGGGTAAAACGAGGACCCAGATTGTTGTGGGCAAATAGGCTGACTCTGCAAAACCGCTTAGAGAGGCTTGTGAAGCGGCATATAAGTCTAAGTGGTATTGTTACTGCTATTCTTTCTCACATAAAGCAGCACATATGTCTAAGTGTTACTGCTATTCTTTCCCACATAAAGCAACATATAAATCTTAAGTGTTATTGCTATTCTTTCCTGCATAAAGCAACATATAAATCTAAGTGTTATTGCTATTCTTTCCCACATAAAGCGACGTATAAATCTAAGTGTTACTGCTATTCTTTCCTGCATAAAGCAACATATAAATCTAAGTGTTACTGCTATTCTTTCCCACATAAAGCAACATATAAATCTAAGTGTTACTGCTATTCTTTCCCACATAAAGCGACGTATAAATCTAAGTGTTACTGCTATTCTTTCCCACATAAAGCAACATATAAATCTAAGTGTTACTGCTATTCTTTCCCACATAAAGCAACATATAAATCTTAAGTGTTATTGCTATTCTTTCCTGCATAAAGCAACATATAAATCTAAGTGTTACTGCTATTCTTTCCCACATAAAGCAACATATAAATCTTAAGTGTTATTGCTATTCTTTCCTGCATAAAGCAACATATAAATCTAAGTGTTATTGCTATTCTTTCCCACATAAAGCGACGTATAAATTTAAGTCTTACTGCTATTCTTTCCTGCATAAAGCAACATATAAATCTAAGTGTTATTGCTATTCTTTCCCACATAAAGCGACGTATAAATCTAAGTGTTACTGCTATTCTTTCCTGCATAAAGCAACATATAAATCTAAGTGTTATTGCTATTCTTTCCCTCATAAAGCAACATATAAATCTAAGTGTTACTGCTATTCTTTCCTGCATAAAGCAACATATAAATCTAAGTGTTATTGCTATTCTTTCCCACATAAAGCGACATATAAGTCTAAATGCCATTGCTAATCAGGCTATCAGCAGCAGCTACTTCAGGCATCGGTTTGGGTTAACTGGTGAATTACGGCTCTGAATTCAAGAACGGGGGTGGAGGGAGCGTCGGACCCTCCCGAAGGCCGGAGCGCCCCTGCCAGCCGTGGACTTCAACTCCCAGCATCCCCCCGGGCACTTTGGCCCCTGACCACAGACGAAGCCCTGGCGCCCCAAAAGGGCCCGCCTGAGCAAGGCCGAAACGGCGGCTGAGGCGCGGGACGCGGGCTCGGCGGCTGGTCGTCGTCGCCCCCAGACGCGGCCGGCCCGCAGGAGGCTGAGGCGGCGGGGACTGAGGGACGACACAGCCCGGCCCTCTTCCTCGCTTACGGCCGAAAGACGAGCCGGGCTAGGCAGCCTGAGGGGGGCGGGGGGGGGAGAATTGCCTTCGTCCCGCGGCGGGACAGCCCGCAGCCTCGCCCAGCAGCCCCGGGAGTGATTGCGCGCCCCGTCCCCGCCCGGCGCCCGTTACCTGCTCGGCCTCCCCGTCGGGCTCCAGCTCGCCCAGGTAGTACTGCTGGAGCCATCGGCGCGCGTTGGCCGAGTGCCGGTGCGGCGGGCCGTCCAGCGCGGCGCTCACGTCGGTGCCAGCCCGCTCCAGCAGCACCTGCTGCCCGCCCGGGTGGAGGCGCGCGAAGGCGCTGAGGTCGTAGAGGCGGCGGCCGGTCAGCACCAGGCAGGCGCCCTGGGCGCAGCCGGCGCGCAGCTCGGCGCGGCTGAAGGAGCGGCTGGTTGGCAGGGCGGCCATCGGGGAGCGTCTGGCGGGGATTCGGTTGCGCTGGCCGGGCACCTGCTAGCCTCATGGCTCTGCGCCCGCCCCGCTCCGCCCCCGCCGGCGCCGCCCCTCCGCCGAAGCATCGCGCCCGCTGCCAGCCCGCCCCCGCCGCCCGTGGCCGGGCCGGCGAGCGAGGGAAAGGGGCCTCTGAGCGCGCGCAGAGTGCCGCTTCCCCTGGCGGGAGCATCTGGGAAACGGCGAGGGGATACAAGCCACCCCACCCCGTTCCCTTTAGGCGGACCACGCCGTCCCCGCCCGGGCTTCCCCGCAGGAGTGCTGCCTCATTCTTAGAATAGAAGAGAAGCTGGAAGGGACCTTGGAGGTCTTCTAGTCCATCCACCCGATCAAACAGGAGATCCTATGCAATTTGACACAAGTGGCCGTCTCAAACCCCAGTGATGGAGCAGCGCCCACGATTCCTGGTGGCCAGCTGTTCCCCTGGTTAATTGCCCTCCCTCTTAGGAAGTTTCTCCTTTATTCCAGGTTGCTTCTCTCCTTGGTTAGTTTCCCTCCATTGTTTATCTTACCTTCAGGTGCTTTGGAGAATAACTTGATCTCTTCTTTGTGGCAGCCCCTCAAGTGCTGGAAGGCTGCTATCGTGCCACCCCCGATTCTTCTTTCCTCTAGTCGCCAACTTACCTGCAACCCTTCTTCGTGTGTTTTAGTCTCCAGGCCTGCGCGATCGTCTTATTCGCACGACGCGCGGCTGACCCGTTCGGGGATTGGGACGAGGCGGCGTAACGCAGCCGCTCAAGAGCCCGAACACGCGAAGCAGCCGGGAACCGACGGACTCAGCGGTGCTACAACGGCTCGGAATGGCGCGACAGGGCAACCCGGGGCTCTTAGATCGGGACGGCTGCGGGAGAGGATGGCTGCGCGCCCGGTCCGCAGAGCGCCGCGAGCCTCCACCCTTACACCCGGACTTCAGCCTGCCTGGGAAGATCTCCTGCTCAATTTCCCCACGAGGGACGCCTTCTCCCCGGGTGGCTCAGCTGAGAACCAGCGGGAGGTCCCGGGACTAGGAGCCTACCTCGCAGGGGTGTTGTTAGGGGACAAGGGAGGAGGGACCGCTCTCGCTCTCTCTGCTTCCTTGAGATCGTGAATGAAAAGCAAGCTGCGTTTATATCTAATGAACGAACGTTTTCATCTAGAGGAGGGAAGGAAACGGTGTAGGATCCCCTGCTTCAGGAGGGGGTTGGACTAGAAGACCTCCAAGGTCCCTTCCAGCTCTATTCTGATTGATTGAAATAAGAAATCTCGGGACATCACAGCTGCCCAACAGGATTGTCTTCTTTAGAAGCTGCCGTGCGCTCCGCTCTTAGACTTAGAATGACTTTATTGTCACTTTGAATGTACACCAATCAACGTTAAAATGAAACCTCTAACAAGGACACAACCCCGTTCACAGCTCCGTCCTTTCCCCTCCTTACTTGGCCTCTTCCTCAGCCCCCCTTCTTCCTTTGAAGCCCAGCCAAGGAGTCCCTCAAAGCCCTGTAAAATCTGTGAGGTTTTCTCCCCATTACCTGGGAAGTAATGGCCCATTTCATGCCGGTCTTCTTGTCTGATCTCTATCTCTATATCCATTTATCTATCCATCCATTTATATCTCTATCTATCTATCTATCTATCTATCATCTATCTATCTATCTATCTATCTATCTATCTCTACGTATGTCTTTCTTTCTTTCTATCTATCCATTTATCTATCCATTCATCCATATCTATCTATCTATCTATCCATCTATCTATCTATCTATCTATCTATCTATCTATCTATCTATCTATCTACTATCTATATCCATTTATCTATCTATCCATTTCTTTCTTTCTTTCCATCCATTTATCTATCCATCTATCCGTTTATCCATATCTATCTACCTCTATCATCTATCTATCTATCTATCTATCTATCTATCTATCTATCTATCTATATCCATTTATCTATCCACCCATTTACATCTCTCTATCTATCTCTCTAGCTATCCATCTCTGTATCCATTTATCTATCCATCTATATCTATCTATCCATTTATCTATCCATCTATCCATTTATCCATATCTATCTATCTACCTATCAATCTATATCTATATCTATCTATCTATCTATCTATCATCTATCTATCATCTATCTATCTATCTATCTATCTATCTATCTTTATATCCATTTATCCATCTATCCATATCTATATATCTATCCATCCATATCTATATCTATCTTTCTTTCTATCCATTTATCCATCCATATCTATCTATCTATCTATCTATCTATCTATCTATCTATCTATCTATCTATCTATCTATCTATCTTTATATCCATTTATCTATCCATCTATCCATTTATCCATATCTATTCATGTATCTAACTATCCATCCATCCATCCATCCATCCATCCATATCTATATCTATCTATCTTTCTATCCATTTATCTATCCATTTATCCATATCTATCTATCTATCTATCTATCTATCTATCTATCTATCTATCTATCTATCTTCTATCTGATATTGTCTCAAAGCGATGGCCTGGTTCACTCAATTTTCTAATCAAGTGTGGGACACATCCCCCCCCCCCCAATACTGAAGAGTATAGAGCCCAACCCTATTTGCAGAAGATCCACTGGGTGGGTGTAAATCAGGCATTCTGTGACCAGCAGACCTCCTCCTCCATCACCACCCTCAAGCGGCGGCTGGAGTCCTTCAAGATGTCTCCCCTCCCCACCCCAGTGCAGGCCTTGTTTTAGGTTTCCTGCTGGGCTTTGAAGGGGCTGCCTGAGGCTTCCCCAGCCACGCAAAGTTCTCTTCAAACACACCCGGCCTTTTCAAGGGCCAGAAAGGAATGCAACGTTCCTGCAGCAAGCCAGATCCAATCACCCCTGATGCAATACCCTGATTCACAGGGCAGGTACCTGCCCATGGCCACCTCACCGAGCACACCTAGGGTAACTTTCTTTTATCTTCATATAAAGATCTGTGCACTCCCCAGGAATTAATTGCAATGAGTCGTGAGCTCAGTTGTAATTAATTCCACTTTTTTGTGCACGCCTCCCAGTGTCCATTCCTTGCCCCATATTTCATAGGACTATTATTTCATTTGTGGGACAAATTGTGGCCATAAGTAGGATTCAGGGTGCATGGTGGAGATAGACAAAGTGATATTGGGGACTGCTCCACCTTTTCAGAGGAAAAAAAACATAAATTCTGCATGGGTGCTGTGGAAAACCAGGCGTGTCACAGAACAAAGGAATAAACAGATGTCAACACCTCGCACATGCTAAGATCTTATCCAGGTATGTTCCCAAGAAAAAATGTGAAGACTAGTGATGCTTACCTAACAGTGGGAGCCACTCAGAGTCCCGGCAGTTAAATCTTTAGGACATATTCCCATAGCACCTGCTGTTCTTGGTCAAATTGTGCTTTGGATGTAGATTTGATCCCAATGCAGAGAGGAGGTGATGCACAGCTCACGCCATTTGCCAGATTGGAGTTTTAGAACGAGAGCCATGTTAATGTGACAAAAAAAATATCACAAAAGTTGACACCTTTTAAGAAAGCATATTCACCAACACAGAGGGTGTCAGAGTCCTTCATTTTTCCAAACTAACTCTGGAGGGCAGTCAAGACTTGGTTTATAAACACTGTCAAGCAAGAAACCTTGATCAACCATATGTGCTGCCTCATTTTGGCCAGTTCTGTGTAAAATGATGGCTTTACAATGCAAAGTTTTTTGGGGGGTTTTTGGGCCAATGGAGGTTTATTGCCCAACAATTTAAAAATGTGGGTGTGCTTTTCACATACATATTTCTATTAAGGAAGTGCTTCTGAGATTGGCTTCATCTGGAATTCACAGTCCAACAGAATAACAGTTGGAAGGGGCCTTGGAGGTCTTCTAGTCTAGCCCCCTGCTCAAGAGGAGACAAGATACACAGCTGGGCATTTCCCAGGATTTTTACTCCCTGCCAAATCTTCACTTTTTGGAGGAGGTGGGGGGAAATTATCTTAAGTTCAGGACTGTTCTCCTTTTGGAGTAATACAATATATTGAAAGTCCTGAAATCAAGTGTATAAAATTCACCTCTCTCTACAGGTAGTCCTCAACTTACAAATTGCCAAAATTGCTGTTGCTAAGTGAGTCATTTGTTAAATGAGGTTTGCCCCATTTTATGACCTTTCCTGCCACAGTTGTTAAGTGAATCACTGCCGTTGTTAAGTAACACGGTTGTTAAGTGAAGCAGGTTTCCCCTTTGACTTTGTTTGTCCGAAGGTTGCAAAAGGGGATCACATGACCCTGGGACACTGCAGCGGTCATAAATATGAGTTAGTTGCCAAGGGTCTGAACAGTCATAAGTGTGAATAATGGTCATAAGTCACTTTTTTTTTAGTGCTGTTGCAACTTTGGACAGTCACCAAAGAAACTATTGTCAGTCAAAGATTACCTCTATTTTGCTGCCAGAATTCTTGTTCCAAGATAAATTTTAAAAAACCTTCTTTACCTCATTATTAATTGACTTATCAATTTATCCATTTTATTTTTGGCCAAAAGGTCCCAAAGTAAGTATAAAATGTAACATAAAACAACAAAATATCTAATAAATATTACATTAAATATTACTTACTATTTTTACTTACTAATACTTAATATAAATCATTTAAGTATTAAACATTACGCAAAACTGCAACCTCCTGATATATATATTTTTTACTAAAAGCCTTATTTTTATAGCAGTCATTAAAAATCTTGCTGTTGCTACTGTAATTATAGGATTTTCATCAGCAAGTAAAATTTGTACATGCTCAGAAATCTGCCTTCCTGGTTTGGATTTTAAAATAGGAGAGGGTGCAGTCTATAAATTAAAGTATTATTATTATTATTATTATTATTATTATTTTTATTATTATTATATTATTATTATTATTATTATTATTATTATTATTATTATTATTATTATTATTATTATTATTATTATTATTATTATCCGGCCAGTTGATTCGCCGGATTTGGCATTGATTACTAGTCGGGTCCCACCCAGGGGCCTAGGACGTCGTAATGTATTTTCGTAATATACGTGCAGATCCAAGCAGTGCAGCTTTTTGCATTTGACTGATGGTGATTTTGTCAAGTTTTAACTGTTTTAAATGTAATTCCAGTGCTTTTGGAATAGCACCCAGTGTGCCGATTACCACTGGAATTACCACTGCTGGTTTGTGCCATAATCGTTGGGTTTCGATTTTTAGGTCCTGGTATTTCGCGACTTTTTCATGTTCCTTCTCGTTGACCCTGCTATCACCTGGTATTGCGATGTCTATGATTATAACCTTCTTTTTCTCAACCAGTGTGATGTCTGGTGTGTTATGCGCTAGTATTTTGTCTGTTTGTATACGAAAATCCCACAGGATCTTGACCATCTGATTTTCGGTGACTTTTTCAGGCTTATGTTCCCACCAGTTTGTTGTTGTTTTAATATTATAATTTTTGCACAAATTCCAGTGGATCATTTGTGCTACTGAATTGTGCCGCAATTTATAATCAGTCTGCACGATTTATTTACAGCAGCTGAGTATGTGGTCAACAGTTTCATCAACTTCTTTGCAGAGTCTGCATTTGGCATCATCAGAGGATTTTTCGATTTTGGCCTTAATGGCATTTGTTCGGATAGCTTGTTCTTGCGCAGCCAGGATTAGTGACTCTGTTTCTTTCTTTAATGTACCTGCTGTTAACCATAACCAAGTTTTTTCACTGTCCACTTTATCTTTTATTTTTTCCAGAAATTGACCATGTAATGCTTTGTTCTGCCAACTCTCCATTCTTGATTTTATCACATCTTTTCTGTATTCTTGTTTCGTCTGTTGGGCCTTCAGTAGATTTTTGTTCTTTACTTCGATTAATAGATGTTCTTGACTTTCTTTTAAATAATCAGCCAGTGCATGTTTTTCTTCTTCAACTATTTGCTTCACTTGTAATAATCCTCTGCCACCTGATTTTCAGGGCAGGTATAGTCTATCAGTGTCACCGCGTGGATGTAAACTGTAGTGCATTGTCATTAGTTTCCTTGTTTTTCGGTCCAAAATGTCCAAATCAGCTTGTGTCCAGTTAACTATACCAGCTGTGTATCTTATAACTGGTATTGCCCAGGTATTTATGGCCTTGATTGTATTTCCACCATTTAATTTAGATTTCAAAATTTTCCTAACTCTGTTGGTGTACTCTCTCCTGACAATAGTTTTTACTTCTCCATGTTTGATGTTATCCAACTGCAAAATGCCTAAGTATTTGTAGGCTTCATTTTCGTTGCATTTAATTCGTTGGCCATTGGGCATTTCAATTCCCTCACATGTAGTGATTTTGCCCCTTTTTATGGATACAGTGGCGCATTTTTCCATGCCAAACTGCATTGAAATATCGGTGCTGAATACTCGGACTGTGTTTGTCAGTGATTGGATTTCTATTTCTGACTTTCCATAGAGTTTCAAATCATCCATATATAATAAATGTGAAATTTTTTCAGCTTCTTTGGCTGTTTGGTAGCCTAATTTCATTTTTTTTAAGATTACTGATAGTGGGATCATCGAGATGATGAAGAGAAGAGGTGAAAGTGAATCACCCTGGAAAATTCCTCGCTTGATATTTACCATTCCATAGTTCTCATTCCCTACTGCCAACTCAGTTCTCCATTGTTTCATCGCCTTATTTATTATTATTATTATTATTATTATTATTATTATTATTATTATTATTATTATTATTATTATTATTGCCGAATACTTACAAAAATTCGCTATGGTAAGACTTTAAATCAAAATTGAATTTAATCCTGTACCATCTCTGACTTTTTATTTAATTATTAATACCATATGATCATCAAGCAGAGTCAATATAATGTTGGAATGGTTCCTAGACTATTTCTTCTGCTGATAACTGACAGTCAGGATGAAAACGAGTAAGCCAAGCAAGTAATAGTCAACAGAATGCAAACTTCCTGAGCATATAGAAGTGGCAGCCAAAGACACATCAAAGGAGATTTGTACTTTCAATAAAAGTCAAATAAAACATTTCCCCATCAGAACAGCAAGTTCACCAAATTAAACATGACTCTGAGCACTTTCACACACATACAAAAGACCATCTTTTATGAACCAATAGTGTGTGGCAGCAGCCAAAAAATCCAATGCAATCCTAAATTGCATTAACACAGGGATACAATCAAGATCAAGGGAGCTACTAGTACCACTCTATAAGTACCTTAGTAAGGCCACACCTAGAGTACTGCATCCAGTTTTGTCTCCACACTATAAAAAAGATGTGGAGACTTTAGAAAGAGTGCAGAGAAGAGCAACCAGGATGATGAGGGGACTGGAGGCTAAAACATACAATGAACGGTTGCAGGAACTGGGCATGGCTAGTCTAGTGAAGAGAAGGACCAGGGGAGACATGACAGCAGTCTTCCAATATTTGAGGGGCTGCCACAGAATTGCAGTAATTTGCTTAACAGCTGTGGGGGCAGAATGTAAAATCGGTTGTGACTCCCTTAATAACTGCCTTGCTTAGAAACAGAAATTCTAGTCCCAGTTGTGATTGTAAGTTGAGGATTTCCTGTAGAATAATTTGATGTCAACTTATTTATCCGGCTTTTGATAAGGCTATTTACTTAAATGTAAGCTAAACAAATACTTAGAAAGTTGAAAAAAAAGTATCTATGCTATTATAGTTAATTCCAAAAGTTACAGATGAAAACAATGCTTTGACTTTAGCTCAGGATAATTCCCGAGTTGGATTATCCCATAATTTTTGTTTGATGGCATGCTAATGGCATGTTTCTGGGGGTTAAATAATTAATAGTGCAAATCTTTTAAGTTGTGCCACCCTGATAACCCATCAGAGAAAGAAAATAAGTGAGGGCAACGTAAGGAAAGGAGGGAGGAAAAGGAGGGAAAACTTAAGAGTAGGAGAGAAGGTAAGAAGGAGGAGAAGAGAGGAGGAGTGGGGGAAAGAGAGGGGAAGAAGGAAAGAGGGAAAGGAAGAAAGGAAGAAAGGGCAAAGCAGAGGAAGGGAGGGAGGAGACTTAAGAGTAGGAGAGAAGGTAAGAAGGAGGAGAAGAGAGGAGGAGTGGGGGAAAGAGGGGAAGAAGAAAAGAGGGAAAGGAAGAAAGGATAAAGCAGAGGAAGGAAGGGAGGAGACTTAAGAGTAGGAGAGAAGGAGGGGAAGAGAGGAGGAGTGGGGGAAAGAGGGGAAGAAGAAAAGAGGGAAAGGAAGAAAGGATAAAGCAGAGGAAGGAAGGGAGGAGACTTAAGAGTAGGAGAGAAGGAGGGGAAGAGAGGAGGAGTGGGGGAAAGAGTGGGGAAGAAGAAATGAGGAAGGAAAGGAAGAAAAGGCAAAGCAGAGGAAAGAAAGGGAGGAGACTTAAGAGTAGGAGAGAAGGTAAGAAGGAGGAGAAGAGAGGAGGAGTGGGGGAAAGAGAGGGGAAGAAGGAAAGAGGGAAAGGAAGAAAGGAAGAAAGGGCAAAGCAGAGGAAGGGAGGGAGGAGACTTAAGAGTAGGAGAGAAGGTAAGAAGGAGGAGAAGAGAGGAGGAGTGGGGGAAAGAGGGGAAGAAGAAAAGAGGGAAAGGAAGAAAGGATAAAGCAGAGGAAGGAAGGGAGGAGACTTAAGAGTAGGAGAGAAGGAGGGGAAGAGAGGAGGAGTGGGGGAAAGAGGGGAAGAAGAAAAGAGGGAAAGGAAGAAAGGATAAAGCAGAGGAAGGAAGGGAGGAGACTTAAGAGTAGGAGAGAAGGAGGGGAAGAGAGGAGGAGTGGGGGAAAGAGTGGGGAAGAAGAAATGAGGAAGGAAAGGAAGAAAAGGCAAAGCAGAGGAAAGAAAGGGAGGAGACTTAAGAGTAGGAGAGAAGGTAAGAAGGAGGAGAAGAGAGGAGGAGTGGGGGGAAGAGGGGAAGAAGAAAGGGAGAAAAGAAAGGGAAAATAAGATGGTGTTAAAACAGGCAGATGGAATGGTAAATAAAGCAACCCAAACTGTACAATATAACCTTTTTAATGGATTGACAAATGTATAAAAATGACAAATGTAAAGAAGAAGAATAACTACGTGAATGTATACTTACAATGGTATGTAAGAGGGAAAAAAAATAAAATAAAAAACTTTTTAAAAGAGATCACGTGAAGTGTTAGCTTTATAGTACTTTGGTAAGACCATAGTTGGAACATTGCATTCAGTTTCGGTCAACACAATATAAAAAAGAGGTTCAGACTTTGGAAAGAATGCAGAGAAGAGGAACTAAGACGATTTAGGGCCTGGAGATTAAAACGTACGAAGAACGGTTACAGGAATTAGGTCTCTCTCGTCTAGCGAAAAGAAGGACTAGGGGTGACGTGAAAGCAGTGTTCCAATATCTGAGGGGCTGCCACAAAGGGGGGCTCAACCTATTTGCCAAAGCATGGGAAGGCAAGACAAGAAGCATGGGCCGGGGGAAGCCGGAAGCGTCACTGTGAGATCAGCTGGGAAAAAGAGCCTCACGGAAATCCAGCCAGACAAATCACCGTCGGGAGATCTTCGGACTAGAACCGTCCTGAAAGATGAACGAGGAAGAACAATGGACATCTTGGATAATCTAAAGCAGTGTTTCTCAACCTTGGCGACTTTTAAGTCCTGTGCACTTCAACTCCCAGAATCCCCCAGCCAGCAGCTGGCTGAGGAATTCTGGGAGTTGAAGTCCACAGGACTTAAAGTTGCCAAGGTTGAGAAACACTGATCTAAAGGAACCAGCAGTTCCTCGGGAGGTCAAAGAAAAGCCCTTCAAACTGGCTGTGGGGCCAGCGGCCATAACTGAATGACCGCTACAAAGCTGGGACATCTGGACTAAGTTAGCATGCTGGAGCGGAGTGTTGAAACCCGGTGCATGATTGATCAACTCACAGAAAAAAAGAAAAAAATTGATCCTAACCTTAAAAAGGGTCCTGGAGCGGAATTAGTGGCTAACTGGCTTTCGGGGAATTTTATTGAACAAGGAGGCAGAGGAGGTTAAAGCACCAAAGCCTCAGAGGATTTTTGTCTTCTGCAGTTTGGAAGTGTAGAACAATTAATAACCTAAAGATTATTGATCCTGATCTGGTCTACCTTGAAGGGCTGACAGAGTGGGAGGGATTGGGAGGGAGGATAGATTAGAATGATTTATCATGGGAACCTGAGCATTGCACCATGCCTTGGGGTGTCAGGATGCAAATGACCTATTTGCATCGGATGCTGTAACACCCCTGAAAATTGTACCAACTGTACAGGGATGTGTCTCTTATGTTTGAATTTCAAAGGATTGCCGCTGACACCTGGCCTTCAAACCTGCTTTGGCAACAGGAAATGAAGACTCATGTGAGAGCACTGTGCCAGGACTCTAGCATACGCTGCCTTGGCGCTCTTGGGGAAATTGGGAGATTACTCAGCAAATAAATGACAAGGATTGCCTTGGAATCAAGAGGTTGTATTGTACAGAGCAGGATGGAATTAAAATAAATGGGCTGTACTCAAACCTCCAGAACAGGATTCTCCAATCTTGGCTGCATCCAGTTCTGGTTGCCACAATATTTAAAAAAGGTGATGGAAAGCAGGCAGAGAAGAGCAATAAAAAAGATTAGGGGGCTGGAGGCTAAAACGTATGACGAACGGTTGTAGGAATTGGATATGTTGAGTCTAGTGAAAAGAAAGACTTAGGGCAAGTGTCTCCTTGTGTCTTCTCACTTATCCAAGACATCGCCAGATCTCGCTGCTTTAGCAGAGTAAGGAAGATACTCAGAGATGCTTCCCACGCTGGTCAGTGTCTCTTCGCACTTCTACCATCAGGCAGAAGACATCGAAGCATCGCCAGCCGAACAAATAGGTTTAAAAATAGTTTCTATCCTTGGGCTGTCAAACTCTTAAACACAACTACAATCACTCCACGCACACGCGGAAACGTAGGATTAGTTTTTTCTTTTTCTCTTCTTTTTTCTCTTCTGCTACAATTTTGCACCAGTGAGGCTAAAACCAATTTCGTTGTATTTATTTTGTACAATGACAATAAAGACTATACTATACTATATTATACTATATCCCTTCTTCCTCTTCCTTAACACTCCACCACTGGAAGCCTTCAAGAAGACATTAGACTGGCATGTCAGAAATGATGAAGGGCAGTGAGGGAGTGCCCAAAGCACGCCTGAACCCCCAAAATGCAATGCGTCATGCATCCCCTGGGCATGAACCCTGCCCCCGTGCATGTGCACACACCCCCCGCATGCCCCTGCCCCCATGCATGCCTGGATCCCCACGCATGCCCCCGGCCCCCCACATATACGCACAAGAGACCCAATGACCAGCTGCCCAGTTGGAGATGTGCGCTTATGCATGGTGGAGCTGAAGTAGGATGACAGTTCGCATGCCCACAGAGAGGGCGCTGCATGCCACTTGTGGCACGTGTGCCATAGGTTCGCCATCATGGGTGTAGGGTCTCCTGCTTGAGCGGAGGTTTGGACTAGATGACCTGTAAGGTCCCTTCCAACTCTGTTAATCTGTTAATATATTTGTGGAGAATACAGCCGCAGGTTGCATTCTTAGCACCTTGTCAGGCCTGCAGCCATCTTTCTCTTGAATCTTTGGCCTGCCACACTTTCTATTGTTCGGCTATGCCTTTTCTATTGTGGGAAAATGGGAGGATGGATTGTACAGAGTTAGACGATATGTAGCCATAACAAGATTCTTTCTAGAAAGCCAAGGTCACCCTTGGTCTCTGCACCTCTGCATTTGACCAGAACTGGATGGGTGGACCTGCCAATTGGACCATGGGATGGGCTTGTGGGTGTGGGGGCAAGATCTTGAACTTTCAACTGGGTGGGAAAAACCGGGAAGCTTTCGGATTCAGGTTTTCCCAGATGTGCCAACATGGCTCTCTTCATAAATCGGGACTTTGAGGAATCCTTTGCCTCGGACTCTGATTTACTTTTGGATGCTATTTGGGACCCTGACACACCTCTTCAGTCAGCTGAGTAATAGACTAATAATAATAATAATAATACTTTAATTTATAGACCGCGCCCTTTCCTTGACAGGACTCGGGGCGGTGTACAGTCATATTAAAACAATGTGGATACAAAAATATAGATATACATAGATAGACGGAGGAGGTAGGATATACACTGTACAGTAATGGATTAAAATACGAATAAAAGTTAAAATTACCCTTAAAAATCCCCCAAAATAAGATGTTTGCCAGGAGGTTGAAAGTGGGACTATAAATCAGCTAGGCCAGCTAAGTGGAACAGGTGGGTCTTAAGTTTCTGCCGGAAGGAGACTGAGGATGAAGAGGGGAGTTGACCGAACAGTAATCTCCTCTTGGTATTGAAGAAAAACTATCCTTTTCTGCTGCATTTAGCATATCACCATGTGCTCATTTCAAGTTCGTTAATTCCTTCCTTGTCCCTTTAGGGAGGCTTCATGCTTGCGTAATAATCTGCCAACATAAATTTCATCTGATATTTCTTTTCCCTTGTAAGGAGAATCACAAGGAAACTCCTTTGGCAGTGTGTGTGTGTGTGAGAGAGAGAGAGAGAGAGATTCAGTGATTAAATTAGTGTGTTTCAAACTTCACCAAGGAGCCCTCAAAGAAGGAGCCAGGCTCCAGTGGTATCTTGTAGATTATTTGTCAGTCTACAATGTTCCATAAGATGGTTGGGAATGTACAGCTTTGATTAGAATTTGCCCCCAAGACTTTCAGCGGAAGAAATTCCTGGGCACAGACACAGTCGTGGGTTCCTACCGCTTCGCGCCGCTTTGGCTGAACCGGTAGTAGCTTAGCAGCCTGAGTTGCTGGTACTGGCAGTGACCCAGGCCTGCCATGCCCCCAAACCAGTTCTCTGGGTGGCACCATCTTGTTTTTTCTTCTTTTGCGCATGCACAGAGCAATTTTAGTTGTACTGCGCATGCCCCCGAGCGGGCCCCTAAGCGAACCGGAAGTCGTCTCTGCCAGAAGCCACCACTGCATAGACACCCTGCTCCAGTCCAAGTCTGGAAAGAGAGAGCTCTGACATTTTGCTTCAGCAGCGGAGGGGGGGGGAGGGAGGGAGATCCTCACGGTTGCAGATCGTCCTCAGGGTTTTATGCAGTAACCCGGGGCCAGAATTTCCATCCCTGAGCAATGAAGTTAGGAAGTGTAACATCTCGTGATCATAACCACTCAGTAATTCCGGCAGTCCTGGTTGCCCTCGTTAGGAAAATTCTCATGGGTCATTAAGTAAGTGATTGTGACATTCAACTTCTGGCCAGCTTCCCCATTGGCTTTGCTTGTAGGAAGCTGCCTGGGAAACAGGCAAAACCTGATAAAATCACAACAGGACACTGAGACAATCTGAAATATAGAATGTTAGGTACTGATCGTCCTCAACTTATAACCCTTCATTTATAGTTTATAGTTATAGTTTATAGTTTATTTAATTTATAGACCGCCCCCTCTCCCCGTAGGGACTCGGATTTAGCAACTGTTCAAAGTTACCGCTGAAAAAAAGGGACTTATGGCCATTTCTCACCCTTAACACCGTTGCAACATCCCCAGGGCCACATAATCAAAATTCGTATGTTTGGAAATTGGCTCACCTTTAGGATGATTGCAGTGTCCCGGGGTCATGTGATCACCTTTTGCGAAGCAAAGTCTGTAAGAGAGAGAGAGAGAATGATTATGATGATGGATGGCATGATAGAAGGTAGATGATAGATGATGATGATATAGATGATAGATAGATAGATAGATAGATAGATAGATAGATAGATAGATAGATAGATAGATAGATAGATAGATGATAGATAGATAGATAGATAGATAGATAGATAGATAGATAGATAGATAGAAAGATCGATATTGTAGGAGAAGAGAGAGAGATGATAGATATTGTACATAAGAAGATGGATGGATGGATGGATGGATGGATGGATAGATGGATGGATGGATGGATGGATGGATGGATGGATGGATGGATGGATAGATGGATAGATAGCTAGATCGCTCATGGATGGATAGATAGATGATAGATGATGATGATGAAGATGATAGATAGATAGATAGATAGATAGATAGATAGATAGATAGATAGATAGATAGATAGATAGGCAGGCAGGCAGGCAGGCAGGCAGGCAGGCAGGCAGGCAGGCAGGCAGGCAGGCAGGCAGGCAGGCAGGCAGGCAGGCAGGCAGGCAGGCAGGCAGGCAGGCAGACAGACAGACAGACAGACAGATAGATCCTGGATAGATGGATGGATGGATGGATGGATGGATGGATGGATGGATGGATGGATAAAGATGAAAGATGAGAGAGAGAGAGAGAGAGAGAGAGAGAGAGAGAGAGAGAGAGAGAGAGAGAGAGAGAGATATTGTCATTTTTTTTTCTGTGGGCACACTGGCACACATTAAAAATGAAATTCTTTTGCCTCCTCTCCAAAGTGTACATATGTGTTAACACCCATATAAACATGCTACATACATACACACCTACACCCTAGCATATAAATACACACAAATATTAATTACTGTCCATCTTGACTATGTAGCGGAAAGAGGAAACTTGAGAGTTCACAAGGTTGAGCAAAACTGTGACCAAATCTGGATGTTCTCCTTTGGATACCCCGAAGCCCCCTCCCAGAAGGTAAGAAGGAAAACAGGATATCCTGAAGAAGATATGTAAGGAAGCCAGATTCACTTAACAACCATGTTACTAACTTAACAGCTACCGTGATTCGTTTAACAACCTTGGCAAGCAAGGTCGTAAAATGGGGCAAAGCTCACATAAAAACTGTCTCGCTTAGCCACAGAAACGTGGGACTCAATTGTGGTCGTAAGTGAAAGTCACCGCTGTGCTCGTGAATTACTTCGGGGACGGGCAGCCCCACATTCAAAAGAGGGGTGGCTATTTTCACCAGAAGGACAGACCACCTTCCTGTGTCGCACGACTGCAGGAGAAGAACCCGATAGCCCATTATCCCCCACTATAGCCTGACGTCTTGTTAACAGAGCGTTTCTGTCACCGGAGTCTTTGTCAAGGCATGAATAAGCCATGGGCCGAGAGGATCTTTTTCGGTCCCAAGTCGGATTGTTGACACACCGCCTGTCTGCGGCTAGATTTGTTCTGGGAAGAGATTCTCCTCCAAGCACCTGAGCTGAACCTCCTGCAGCGGCTTTCCAGGAGCCTTTTGAACAGCAGATCCAGAAAAGGAGGGCAGCTGAGGATGGCCCAAGAGGCAGCTGTATAAAACACAGAGCATCAACTATCTTGACAGACTTGAATGCTGGGTCCTATCTAACAAAGTGAAATTCAGTGTAGAGAAAAGTAAAGTCTTAAAACTTAGACAAGAAAAGCCAAAAGGACACATATAGAATGGGTGAAACTAGGCTTAATAGCAGTAACTGTGAGAGAGATCTTGGAGGCTTAGTGGACAACCAGCTAAATAGGAGCCAGCAGTGTGCAGTGGCAGCCAAAAAAGCCAATGCAATCCTAAACTGCATTAACAGAGGGATACAATCAAGATCAAGGGAGGTACTAATACCACTCTACCAAGCCTTAGTAAGACCACACCTGGAGTACGGCGTCCAGTTTTGGTCACCACACTATAAAAAAGAGGTTGAGACTCTAGAAAGAGTGCAGAGAAGAGCAATCAGGATGATTAGGGGAATGGAGGCTAAAACATACGATGAACGGTTGCAGGAACTGGGTCTGGCTAGTCTAGGAAAGAGAAGGACCAGGGGAGACAGGATAGCAGTCTTCCAATATTTGAGGGGCTGTCACAGAGGGAAGGAGGTCAAGCTATTTTCCAAAGCACCTGAAGGAATAATGGATGGAAACTGAACAAGGGGAGATTCAATATGGAAATAAGGAGGAATTTCCTGACAGTGAGAACAATCAACCCATGGAACAGAAGTTGCCTTCGGAAGTTGTGGAAGTTTCATCACTGGAGGCTTTCAAGAAGAGGATGGACTGCCATCTGTCAGAAATAGCGTAGGGTCTGCTTGGGTTGGACTAGATGACCTATAAGATCCCTTCCAACTCTCTTAATCTGAATCTATCTAACATGATGAAAAACATGGAGACCAAAACATGAAGAACAGTTGCAGGAACTGGGCATGGCTATTCTAGGGAAGGGAAGGACCAGGGGAGACAGGATAGCATCTTCCAATATTTGAGGGGCTGCCACAGAGAGGAGGGGGGGTTAAGCTATTCTCCAAAGCCCCCGAAGGCCAGACAAGGAATAATGGATGGAAACTGAACAAGGAGAGAGATTCAACCTGGAAATAAGGAGGAATTTTCAAAGTCACAAGGCAATGAAAAAAAAGACTTACGCCCATTTTTCACACTTACAACCACTGCAGTGTCACGTGATCCAAATTCAGATGCTTGGCAACTGACTCATATTTATGACGGTTGCCATGTCCCGGGGTCATGTGATCGATCCCCTTTTGTGACCATCTGACAAGCAGAGTCAAAGGGGAGTCCGGATTCACCTAACAACCCGGTTACTAACTTAACAAAGGCAATGATTCACTTAATAACCACAGCAGGAAACATCGTAAAATGGGGCAAACTCACTTTAACAAATGTTTGACTTAGCAATGTATATAATTTAAAACCTTGTGATTAATGGTGATGGATCGTGGCTTCTCCCTGGAAGTATACTTTTGAATAAGCAAAATAAACCCGAAGCAAGATCTAATAAAAACATTTTTAATATAAAAGAAAATAAAAATACAAAACTTGCTAACTGAATTAATTACATCTTGGCAAGAGCTATGTGCCTGCCTCCTTGGCAAGCGAACGGAAGATCAGAAGAGAAAGTTAAGAAGGAATGTGAAGGAGCAGGCGTACTAAATCATTTGCAGATGAGAACTGTGACCTGCGCAGTAAATTTTCAGCGCAGCTAGCAAACCAATTAACGCAGTGACACCCCTTCTTTTGCTAGCTGGGCTGATGTCATCAAATCATCCAATAAGGCACATCTTCTTTCGCAGATAATCGTGTTGAGCTGCTGGAAGTGGTTTGTTGAGCATGTCAGCAATTTGATCATGTGTAGATACATATTGCAATTGAACAAAACCTTGTTTAACTAATTGCTTTGTGTTTTGATAACGAATGTCAATGTGTCTGGGCCTAGAACCTGTGAAATGTGACTCAGAAGTATAAACCACCGATTCATTATCTTTCATCACGGTGATTGGTCGAATTCGGACGTGTCCAGATATCTGCGATCTAAGCATCAAACCATGTTAGAGAATTACATGCATCTGAAATACAAGCATATTCAGCTTCAGTAGATGAACAAGAAAGAAAATTCTATTTTCTCACTTGCCAGTAAACAGGACAGCCATTTAGGAACATCATATAACCTATGTTCCCTCTAAGGTGCGCGGCTGTGCGGCCGCACACATGGCAAGTAAATACCGTGCAGCAGTTTCCCACTGCCGCGCGGTGTCATTTGCCGGACACAGACTGCAGTCTCTGCACTCTGCAGAACAGCCGCGGAATCGCGAAAGAAACCCCCTCCAGGTAAACAGGAGTCTTGATAACATTTTTTAAAAAGTTTGAGTGGAATTGGTGCGGTTTATTATGCGGCTGCATGTGGGTGGCATCTCCTGATTCTCTGCGCTTCGGACCTGTCAACAAAGCCTTTCCCCATCCTGCGGCGGGTACTCGCTTGCGTGCAAGCCAGCACCCCAAACGGGGCTGCGTCCGGTCATCTCTGTGAAGGAGGGGAAGTTTCCCCCCATCTTCGATTAACGAGGTGCGGATCGCAGCCCTTCCAAGAAGCATATCTCTGAATAAGCAGAAAATAAATCCCGAGAACATGTTCTAACGAAAACAACTTTAATATGAAAATAAAATAAATCTTACCATCTACATTTTTGCAAGAACAATTGTTGCCCACTTCCTCCGGCAGGCAAACGGAAGATCAGAAAAAAAGTACAAGAATGTGTGAAGAATGTGTGACGTTATTAGGAGACATGCGCAGTAAATCATTGTCAGATAAGAAAAACATTTCTACAGTATAACTCAGAATATAAGCTCAAGTAGACAAACCAAAATAACGCAGTGACAGTCTCCTCCCTGCCTTTCCTTCCCTTTTTATGTCCTGTCTCGGATGTGCGGGCGGGCACGCGCATGCTATGGACTCACCCGCTTAGACGCCGAGGTTGCTGCGTGCGTATCTCCTCCTGGTTTTTTTCCTCCCTCTTACGTGCCCCCTTGGTGCAGCAGGCTAACGCCGGCCAAAGGAGTGGGGCGGATGGCATGGCACAACTGGGTAAATTATAAGCCACAGATTTGAATCCTATTTAATTTTTAATGGTATCTAATTTAGCTATAAAGTGGCCTTACGTACTTTTTTCCCCCCTGGGCCTGCTAAATTCTGGCCTGGATTTCTTATTGTGCGATTTGTGTCATGGACTTAATCATTTTAAATTCCATTAAATACCAGTACACAACCTTTCTGCCAAGAGATCAGAAAAAACAATGCTCTAATCTTCTGATATTTAAATGATTTATAATGTTGTTTAGATATATAATTTGGATTACATTTGAAAGGTCTGCATTGGATTAACTATGGAATACAACCCTATAGCAGTTCTTCTTTCCTTTTTGGTTTTAGAAAAGGATAATTCTCTTTTTAGCTAGGCTTTTTGAATTAGTTTATGGTGATGTTAACACTAGTTTTTAAGTAGATTTCAATTTTAAAAAAATCTGTTAGCTGCTTTGAATGCCTTGGAGATGAAAAGATGGGGTACAAAACTGAAATAATGAAAAAATAGTACATTCATTTTGAAAAATAAATGCAATACTTCATTAATTTCATATCTTTATTCAAAATAGTTTTGGCAAGGGGGATAGTTTCATGATAAATTATTTTATTACATTTATATTGCATCTATATATTATATTTATTGCATTTATACTCCACATTATATATTTGTATTGTTATTTTAGTGTTTATTGTCGACTTTGATTGATATTATATTGATATATCAATACTGATTTTAGTCATACTAAATAACAATGACTGCTATTATTTATCAGCATTAAATATTTACAGTTTTTAATATTGACTTAGTCATATTTTAGAATAACAGGATGATCTTTTAATAGGATAATTGGCAAAATCTAATTCAGGTGTGATGGGTTGCATTCCAAAGGAATGTGAGAGGACAGGTTGATTGAAAAATGCCAGGGCCCAGGCTGTTGGTGCCATGTCTCTCTCTAGCCAGTCTAACAATGTAAAAGCTGAGCAGAGAGGCTTCTTTTTTTCAGTGTGAGCAGAAAAGTATAGTGTTTGAGCGGCACATTTTCATGCCTGGCATTCATCAGGCTGAAACCTCGCTCGCAATTGGTGCTTGACGCTTGGAACGTTGTGCAAATATCCAGCAGACATGACAGCAGTTCAAACTGTTGCTCTCTTAGGTGCTCAGGCATGAAAATGTTCCGCTCAAACACTATACTTTTCCGCTCACACTGAAAAAAAAATAGAGGGAATATTGGATGTAACCTGAAGTACTTTTGCATAATTTCTTATCACTTGCCCAATCAGAATCTGCATAACGACATAATTCTGCATAATCAGTATGTGTTGGTTCTAGCAATAACTTCATGTGTTTAGTGTATTTCAGGTATTTCAATAACTTCTTAATGCATGTCCAATGAAATTGTGTTGCCTTACCTACGTGTCGTGATAAAAGATTAACACTAAGTGCGATGTCAGGTCTGGTCCAACTACTAATATATAATAGTGAACCAATGACTGAACGATAGAGTGTTTGATCCTCGAACTCAGGACTTGGTTCATGTGTTAAGTTGTGAAAATCTGTTTGCATGGGTATCTTTGTTGTGTTAGCATCTTTCATGTTGCAATGATGCAGAATGTGGTCAATTTTCTCCTCTTGTGAAAGACTAAACCCCTTCTGTGTCTTTTCAATTTGAACACCTAAATAAGTGCTAATGTGTCCTAAAGATTTCAGTGTGAAGTATCTCTGCAAACTTTTAGCAAAAATCTCACTCATTTTCTTATTTGGACCAATATAAACAATATCATCAACATAAACAAGAATTATCTCATATGCATTGTTAGATCTTTTTGTGAACACGCATTCATCAGTTTCGGACTTAATAAAGCCCATTGAATGTAGTTTGTCAGTAAGACATAAGTACCACATTAAACCTGACTGTTTCAGACCATAAAGACTTTTGTTTAGGAACCAGGTATCCCCTTCTTGCTGTCGAAATCCTGGAGGTCCTCTCACGTAGATCTTTTCATCTAGGTCAGCATGTAGATAAGCTGTGTCCACATCAAACTGGAAAACTTCTAAACCAAGAATAGTTGCAGTGGTTAAAGCAATTTTTACACTCTCAGTTCTGACTGTTGGTGAGTAGGTGTTTGTGTAGTCCTCAGGATAACGTTGAGCAAAACCCTGAGCTACAAGTCTAGCTTTGTACAATGACTCACCATTCGGTTTCTTCTTGATTCTGTAGACCTATCGAGTGCCAATGACTTTTTTGTTTGCTGGAGGTTTTGCAGGTGTAAATACATTAAGTTTCTTTAAACTGTCCATTTCATCCTGCATTGCTTCATACCATTTCTCTTGCTCTGAATCAGGAAGCTGCTTGATCTGTGTAAACGTATCAGGAGGAAGTGTAACATTGCAAATCAAAGGCAAGGGTGTTTTTGTCAGTTGCCACGAATATTGTTGTGGAGGGATTCTTTTTGTGACCCTCTTGGAATGTCTCGGAACAACAGTCCATTCTTCTTCTTCGTCGTCGTCCTCATCCTCACTTTCATCACTAGCATCAGCATCTGCGGCTTGCGAAGACAGAACATCAGGTTGTGAAGAACTGGTAGAAGGAATATCTGCCTGTGAATCTTGGTCATCAGGCTGCGTGGCATCTGCAACATCATCTCTAGGAAAATAAACTCCAGGATCATTGGAATGAATCCTGGACCAGTCAATATCTTCCTCAAAATTAGCAGATTGAGAAATCACAATTACATGTTTAGGGTCAATAAATTTGCTCCATTTTGAATTATCATCAATACCCATAAATCTCAGTCTCTTTGCTACTGGACTTCCTTTTCTTCTTTGAGCTAAGGGAATGTTCACCATAGCGTATGAACCCAAAATATGGAGGTTCTTGAGATCGGGCTTGTAGCCATACATCATGAAGAAAGGAGTTTGATTTATTACACTGCTCCAAGTACGGTTGACAATGTAATTTGCATATTTGATAGCTCCCCTCCAGCATATGTTACTGAGATTGGCATCTTCTAGGAGAGAACGCATCATGGTTTGTAGAACCCCTTGTCTTCGTTCTGCGACTCCGTTATGAGCCGGTGTGTAAGGAGCGGATGTCTGATGAAGAATTCCATTCTTACGCATCCAGTCCTGGAAACGCTGAGACATGAATTCTGCACCACGGTCACTCTGGATTCTGGTGAAGTCTTTAAAGATCTGAAAGGTCTCAGATTTCTCTTTCATAGGATATACAAATCCATATCTAGAATGATTATCAACAATTGTTAGAAAATACTTTATACCACCAATTGTTGGTGGAAAAGGACCTACTATGTCAGTGTGTACCAAATCAAAAATGTGTGTTGACAGGCGTGTAGCGTGTTTGGGAATGGCCCAACCCTTTAGGAAAAAAAACCCCAGGGGTATTCAAACTTGACAGCTTTAAGACTTGTGGACTTCAACTCCCAGAATTCCTCCTCTCGCTCTTCATCTTGATGATGTGCGGATGGGCGGGGGGAGGGAGCTGGAACCGGTTCTAAACGGCACTGTAGATTTGTGGAACCTCTTCTATAGAAGAGGTTAGAACTGGCAGGAACCCACCCCTGGACAGAATATAGCTAATGCTGGACTTACAACCATTCATTTAGTGACTATCTGAACTTATAGCATCCTCCTGGTCACGTGATCAACATTTGAGTGCTTGGCAACTGGCATGTATTTACAATGGTTGTGGCATCCTGAGCAGTGGGGGGTTCTGGAGCCTGTCGCAACCGGTACGCTGCACACAGGGCCGGGCGTCATAGTGAGGCATGCACATGCCACTGCCCTGCAACACCCAGCTGCTCAGCGGAGGTTGCTCCGGTACAGTGGCCACTGCTCCCAGCTACCACCTGTACGGCCATACCAGCTGTACCACCCAGAACCCACCATTGATCCTGAGGGAATTGCTATTTGTGACTTTCCCAGCTGGTTCCAACAAGTATAGTCAGTTGGGGAAGCTGGATTCACTTAACAACTATGTGATTCATTTAATGACTGCAGTGATCCGCTTAACAATAGTGGCAACAAAGGTCATAAAATCAGGGACAACCCACTCAACAACCACCTCGCTTAGCAACGAGGACTGTATGTCGGCCGGAAGACTCACCTAGAGAGTTGGTGCCAGAGAAGGCTCACAGGTGGTCCTCGGCTTACGATCACAATGGAGCTCAAAATTTCTGTTGCTAAGTGAAACGTTTGTTAAAGGAATTTTGCCCCATTTGACGACCTTTCAAGTCACCATCGTTAAGTGAAGCATTGCAGTTGTTCAATGAGTATCCCGGTTGTTAAGTGAAACTAGCTTCTCCATTGGCTTTGCTTGTCAGAAGGTCGCAAAAGGGGACCACGTGATCCGTGGACATAGCAAAGGTCCTAAATTTGAACCCGTTGCCGAGCATATGAATTTTGATCGCATGACCATGGAGATGCTGCACAGGTTGTAAGTGTGAAAATGGGTCATAAGTCACTTTTTTCACTGCCTTTGAAGTGCCACTAAATGAACTTTTGTAAGTCGAGGACTACCTGTATTTATCAATAAGGACAAGCAACAGCCCAACACACCAACCAACCAACCAACCAACACACCAACCAACCAACCAACACACCAACCCACCAACCAACCAATACACCAACCAACCAACACACCAAGCAACACACCAACCCACCAACCAACCAACCCACCAACCAATACACCAACCAACCAACCAACCAACCAAGCAACCAACCAACCAACCAACCAACCAGCAAATAAACCAGAGTGATGCTTTGCATGACCCATAGCTAATTGCAATTGGAAGCAGAGCTTAGAATTGAAAATGGCTGCTGGGATGTGCCCCTCTTACAGCTTTATTCTTTCTCTTCTCGTGTTGGCCCGAAAGACCCCTTGCTTGCCAGGTTGCTCTCAATTGATTAATTATGGAAGCCCATAATTAATTCATGTTCCCTCTCACCCCCTCCCTGAGTAATCTGAGCCAGCCTAGGTGGCCAAAGACCCATCTTGCAGAAACCTGATGAAGGAAGAAATCACCTGGAACGTGAGAAGGGAGGGAGGGAGGGAGGGAGGGAAGGCAGCAGCGCAGAGCAGTTAGGTCTTCTCTGGATCTGCTGCACAGTGCTGGGGTGAGCCTATAAATTGGGGCGGCTGATTCTCCCAAGGCTTCAGATACCAACTCACCCACCCTTCCTTCCTCCCTTCAGATCTGTCCTGCTGCAAGGAAACATGGCCACGTTTGTCCCGGTAAGAAACTCCTTTTTCCTCTACCTCCTTCTGCATTGCGTGCCTTATCCACGTTTCTCCATCAGGGGAATGGGGCCAAATATTTCTGCCATTTGTCCTCCTGCTGGGTCATGTTACCTGTTTATAGCCCCCCCCCCCCCCCCGCTTTCCTTTAAAATGCACCATTTGAGCCCTCTGGGATTTGTGGACCTGCTTATGAGCTCTTCTTTTCTTGTGGCTAGGATCCAAGAATTTGGTCAATGCGCCCAGACAAACAATTGCCCATTTAAACGAATAATGCGCACCCAGCCCTCTGTTGTGCAAAACGGATAGGTCCAATGAACTTTGAATGATCAGTTTTCCACAATCCTAATATGGACAATGAATGAAAACTATTTAACTTCAATTGGATGGTGTTTATTTTATTTTATGTTTTTATATCAAAGTTAAGAAGGCTGCAAGGGAAACTGGAAGGCTCTTGGGAGAGGCTGTCGGAAAAAGACTTTGGAGCTTGGCCCAGAGCAAGGATCTTAGAAATCATAAAGCTCGAAGGGGTCTCCAAGGTCTTCTAGTCCAACCCCCTGATCAAAGTGCTCTTTGTGGCTCTGGGTAGGGCAGCCTTCCTAATCCAGTTGGGACTGCAGCTCCTTCAGTCCTCCAAACAGCCTCCTGTTGTCCTTCAAGGGGCTAATCCTGTGATGGCAAAACTATGGCATGCGTGCCAGAGGTGGCACACAGGGCCCGCTCTATGGGCACGTGTGCCATCGGCAGCTTCTCTTCTGACTTCCGGAATGCCGGCCAGCTGGTCTTCGCGGGCACCAGAGCACCAGAAAACGGCCTGAAAACAGCTCGAAAAACTACCAAAAAACAGGCCGTTTTTCATACCCATTTTTGGGCCCAAAATGGCCTGAAAATGGCTTGAAAAATGGGCTGAAAAATGCCCAAAGAACAGACATGTCCATGCTGGCCAGCTGGTCTTCAGGTTTCCGGTGCATGAATATACACGCAAGCATGCGTGTTCCGGTTTGGGCACTTGGTGCCGAAAAAGTTCAGCATCACTAGGCTAATTTATTTGAGGAAAGGTTAAATGGGGGGGGGCAGTTTTGCAGGCGCAGCCTCCCTCCCACCGCAGTGGTCTCCTGGTGCCGAGAATGAGGGAAGAGAAATGAATAAAAGATGCAACAACCTCCAGCTCTACTCCTTGGATCCTGGGTACCATATTTTTTAGAGTATAAGATGCACCTTTCCCCCCCCCCCAGAGGGTGAAAATCTGGGTGCGTCTTATACATCGAATACAGCACTTTTTGCCTCCCGAAACCCTGCCCCTTCACCAAAATGGCCATGCATAGCCTTTAGGAACCTTGCAAAGTGCTCCCGGGGGCTGGAAAGGGCAGAAATGAGCAAACAATGGGCTGTTTTTTACTCAATTTTGCCCCCCCAGCCCCCAGGGGCACTCTATAAGCTTCCTCCTCTATAACTTCCCACTCTATAAGTTTTCATGAAAAACGGGCCATTTTCTGCTCATTGTTGGCCCTCCCCCCAGGAGCACCCTATAAGCTTCCTAAGGGCTATTCATGCCTTTTTGAAAAAAAAAAACAACAAGCCTATTTTCACGAAAAATGGGCCGTTTTGGGGAGGTTTGCAGAATGCAAAAACTTTTTTTTTAATTTGCCTCTTCAAAACCTTGGTGCATCTTATACTCTGGTGCGTCTTATACTCCGAAAAATACGGTAGTTCCTTGGCTGCTCTAACTAGGGAGGGGAGTTCAGCTGGCTCCCTTCTGACTACAAAGGGACACAAAGCAAAGTTATGGTTTGAAATACGCAGGTCCCAAATTCTGCAATGCACTTTCGGTTCTTGACTTATGACCACAATTGAGCCCAAAATTTACGGTGCTAAGTAAGACAGTGGCTAAGTGAGTTTTGTCCCAATTTACAACCTGTCTTGGTGCAGTCAATAAGTGAATCTTTGCAGTTGTTAGTAATACCATTGTTAAGTGAACCTGGCTTGCCCATTGCTTGTCAGGTCAGAAAAGGTGATCACATGACCCCAGGACACTGCAACCGTCATAAATGTGAGTCAGTTGTTAAGCAGCCAAATGCAAATCATGTGAGCATGGGGATTCTGCAATGGTCATAAGCGTGAAAAACGGTTATAACTCAGGTTTTTCAGTGCTGTGGTAACTATGAACGGTCCCTAAATGGACTGTTGGAAGTTGAGGACTACCTGTCTATTTTAAAATTGTTTTTTGGAGGAAAAAAAAGTTCCCTACACTTTAAAAGTGTGCTTTGAAAAAAAAAAAACACTCTTTTAGATGTAGTTATTTGCAAAAACAGTATATTGTGTAAAAGTGCGAAAATCCTTGTTTGGAGCTGCATGCATCGAATTCAAAAGAAAATTTGAAATGAGGAATGGAAAAGCAACAATTTGCAATACAGAAATGTGAATTAGAGGCAGTTTCTCCCCAGCCCTAACCTTAAACCTCTCTGACTTCCTTCCGTGGTGCCCAGTATGCCTCCTGCTACAAGAACAAGCAGGCCGTGCAGCTTCTGGGCAGGAACAGCTACTTCTCCCTCTTTGCCAATCCTCCGTGCCTGATCAGCCAGCGTCAGCGGTTGGCATGCCAGGCTCCAGAAATGACACTACGACAGATCAACCAGCTGATTCGCGCCTTAAGGCAACTGAACCTGAGGGATGCCAAGAAGAAGCAACTCCCTGGTCAACAAAGGTGAGAGATCTGAAAAATATTGACCAGAGCATCCTGGCGGGGAGCCTAGGAAGTCTCTGCCTGGAATGGGACAATTTGCCATGGCCAATTTGCCATAATGGCCAACTCACCATGGGGCAACTTGCTGTGGGACAATTTAACAATTCAATTTCATTATTTAAATTACATTTTTTAAAAATATATATTTCATTCACATTTCATTCTGTCCCTCCTTTTGCATCCTTTCCTGAATGATTCTATCCCACTCTTTCTTTGATATTAGTGTAAGTCTTCACCCGTGGCAAATTGGCCGTGGCCAGTTGCCCTGAGGGGAGTTGTGGCTACGGTGAGTTGGCCGTGGCGAGTTGCCGTAAACCCGCGTCTGCCGTTTTGAGAAAGCAAATGGGAACAAGGACAGAGGTGAATTACAGAATGTTTGTGTGAATGTGGACTTGAATATGATAGAGGACAAACTACTATGATTGAATGAAAGTACATGTGAAAATAGAAGGAATACTTAGCGAAGAAGTCAATGCTGAGCAGTGAGCCAAAAAAAATATATGGCGATGTTGGTTGGGAACGTGGATGTCTTTGGCTGAGGACCCGAATGCTTTGCAGTGAATGTTAGAGCGATACAGTAAGGAAGGTGCACGGATCTGAAAATTACCACCAGAAAGATCAAAGTGACGGTGTCTAATAGGAAAAGTCCTTCACTTGAGCAAGTATGATGGGAAGAGGGACAAATGTTAAGGAATGCTTATAAAATGTAGTAAATGAATAATGTGCATGCAACACCAAAGTTTGAAAGCATGGAAACATCTCATATTCTGCTGCTTCAAAGTCCAACTTCGACTTCCATGGAGTCACAGTGAAAATGGCAGCTTGCAAGCTTTTGATCTTTGTAGGTTCAGAAAACATCACAGCACCTGAATATCTTGTTCCAGGGCTGATTTATCTGGGGCGTGTATCTTGACTGCTTGCTCCTTTGTTGCTAAGGGTTGATCCTAAAAAGCAAAAACTCTCCACCACTTCCTTATCTTGCTTGCCTATTCTGAGGCTGGTTGTTCCACCCGTGTCTTTGGTTTTTTTTTTTAAAAAAATGTTTTTAATATATGATTTTATTTGCAATCTTTCACTTTATTCTTTGACTCAAAGCACTAAAGGCTCTGCTTCTGCATTTTCGGCTATCAGGGTCGTGCCAGGTTATTGATATTTCTTCCTCCGTTTTTAAAACCACATTTACCTTCTTCCAATTGTTTTCCTTAATAGAGGGGTGTCCAAACTTGGGAACTTTTAAGACTTGTGAATTCTGGGAGACTTCAACTCCCAGAATTCCCCAACCAGCCATGCTGAGAGTTGAAGTCCACAAGTCTTAAAAGTTCCCAAGTTTGGACACCCCTGCCTTAATATATTTTCTGCCCATAGACTGAATATACTATAGAGAGGTTCTTTGCAGGTTTGTCCCACTTCTCTGACAACATGGAGCCACTGAGTGTCATCATGCTCTTGTCCCTACCGGGGCTTCTAAGACACATAAATGTTTCATGAGGACAATATGATGGCCAGAAATTCCCTTTTTTTTCCTGAGAACTTTTACACACTTGATGTCACTGACACAAATCAAAGACTTGTCAAATCAAGGAAGCACATGTTCCTCTTGGCTTGACGTTATTGTCAAATAACATCTTGTGTTCCTCAACCTTTTCTGAAGCCAGCCTGAACACCTGACATGTCTTTTTCCATGACTGCACTGGATGATCTTAAGCGTCATTTTTGCCATCATGTGAAATTAGAATATTGTATGGTAGTCTGCGCCCTCAACTGTTAAGTCTCCTCTTTTTTGAGTATTGGAATGTATATTTTCCTCTTCCAATCTGTTGGCTGTCATGCTAATCGTGTAACATGTGATGTATTTATTGTACGCCGCCCCGAGTCCCTTCGTGGAGAGGGAGCGGCTAACAAGTCTAAATAATAATAATAATAATAATAATAATAATAATAATAATAATAATAATAATAATAATAATAATGCTGTTCTTGATTTCCTGGCTTTGCTCGGTTAGAACGGATTCTTCTGTTGTTGGCCATATTTCAGTGGATGTTTCATCCGTTCTTGTAGCCTTCTGATTTGGTAATTACCAGAATGCTAATCTGACTTCATCTTATACAGATTAACAGAGTTGGAAGGGACCTTGGAGGTCACCTAGCCCAAGCAGGAGACCCTACACCTTTTTTGACAGATGGTAGTCCAGTCTCTTCTTGAAAGCTTCCAGTGATGAAGCTCCCACAACATCTGAAGGCAACTTCTGTTCCCTTGGTTGATTGTTCTCACTGTCAGAAAATTTATCCTTATTTCCAGGTTGAATCTCTCCTGGTCATTTTCCACCCATTATTCCTTGTCTGGCCTTCAGGTGCTTTGGAGAATAGCTTGACCTCCCTTCCTCTAAGTGGCAGCCCCTCAAATATTGGAAGACTGCTATCCTGTCTCCCCTGGTCCTTCTCTTCGCTAGACTAGCCATGTTCAGTTCCTGCAACCGTTCATTGTATGTTTTAGCCTCCAGTCCCCTCATCATCTTGGTTGCCCTTCTCTGCACTCTTTCTAGAGTCTCAACATATTTGGTGGTGACCAAAACTGGATGCAGGATTCATGCTGGCTGGGGAATTCTGGGAGTTGAAGTCCACAAGTCTTAAAGTTCCCAAGTTTGGACACCCCTGGCGTATGGTATAGTCTTAGCTATATTCTTCCCCTCTTATTTCACATTTTAAACCCCCTGAATTGGAGGAAATCACCATCACGTCTGATGGCAGAAAAAGTCAGTTGCACAAAGAATAAAGCCCTTCCTTCTGTCCGCTAATTTCAGTAGATCGTCTTCAATTTCCGAAATTCTGAGGGGAAGGGGGGAAAAAGTCCTGTCCGTATTTTCCACTTTAGGCAGGATTTTAGAGACAAAAGTAATCAAAACCATATACTCTGTGGCCATATCAGAACTCATATAAAGAACAGTTACTGAAATTGGGTGTGTCTAGTATGATGAAAAGAAGGACTAGGGGAGACATGATAGGAGTCTTCCAATATCTCAGGGGCTGCCACAAAGAAGAGGGAGTCAAACTATTCTCCAAGGCACCTGAGGGCAGGACAAGAAGCAATGGGTGGAAACTAATCAAGGAGAGAAGCAACCTAGAATTAGGGAGAAATTTCCTGACAGTTAGAACAATTAATCAGTGGAACAACTTGCCTCCAGAAGTTGTAAACGTTCCAGCAATGGAAATTTTAAAGTGATTGGAAACTATTTGTCTGAAATAATATAGGGCAATGATGGCGAACCTATGGGACACGTGCCACAGGTGGCACACGGAGCCATTTGTTAGGGCACGCAAGGTGTTGCCCTGTCAGCTCCAGTGTGCATGCGCGTGCTGGCCAGCTGACTTCAGCCTTCTTTTAACGCGTGAAAAATTGGACCTATGGGCAAACCGGAAGTTCAGGAACTGACTTCCAGTTTGCTCGTAGGGCTGTTTTTCGCTCTCTGGAGCTCTGGAAGACAAAAAACAGCCCTATGGACAAACCAGAAGTCACTGTTCCCGAACCTCCGGTTTGGCCATAGGGCTGTTTTCACCCTCCGGAGGCTTCAGGGAAGCTCCTGAAGGCTGCGGAGGGGCTCCGGGGGAGCGGAGGAGGCTGTTTTCACCCTCCCTAGGCTCCTAGAAAGCCTCTGGTGCCTGGAGAGGGCGAAAAAAGCACGCCAAAAGCAGGAGGGTCACGGGCATAGCATTATGGGTGTGGGCACACTCACGCACGGCCCTCCTGCATTCCCCCCGCTTTTGGCACGAGATCCAAAAAAAGATTAGCCATCACTGCTATAGGGTGTCCTGCCTGAGCACGGGGTTGGATTAAAAGACCTCCAAGGTCCCCTTCAACTGTTGTTTGTTCTGTTATAATTCAAAACTCTCCTTTTAAAGACAGGTTGCAGCACCCCAGCTTTCTGTGGGGATGGAGAAAAGTTTGTAATGCAGGGCAGGCAGTGTCAGGTTTCTTACCTGGTGGAGATTGCCTGATTATCTGATGACTTATCTTGGCCCCTCTCTCCCCTTTTATCTTCTAGGAGTCGTTCAAGCAGTTCTTCCACAGAATCCCAAACTTCGGACCACCACTGCCTCTTCTGCTTCCAGCTGAAACGTACCCCTGACCCTCCCCGCGTGGGATGAAGCCCCAGAAAACCAAGAGGCCCAGCAGGAAGAGCTTAGCGTGGCCCCTATTCCCCCTTTTTGGCTCCCTCCGATTCCCCTCCCACCGTTTCAGGGGATGCCCAGGCTTGGCTCCCAAGCAGAGATGGGCAGAATTCCCCACAATTCAGGAAAAGGCCTTAAGATCAGCACTGCCCTTCCCCAACCAGGTGCCCTCCAAATGCAGAGGAGGATTAGGGAAACGGAAGTCTTCCGGAGGAAGGATTTAAACAAATTCTGCCATGCATTCAGAGGTCGGGTGGGCTGAGTTAATTTAGAAACGTTGTTCCAGGATATCCATTCCATAGGGCTAAGTGGCTAAGACGCCGAGCATGTCGATCAGAAAGGTCGGCAGTTTGACAGTTCAAATCCCTAGTGCCGTGTAACGGAGTGAGCTCCTGTTACTTGTCCCAGCTTCTGTCAATCTAGCAGTTTGAAAGCATGTTAAAAATGCAAGTAGAAAAATAGGGACCACCTTTGGTGGGAAGCTAACAGCGTTCCATGCCCCTTCGGGTGTTTAGTCATGCCAGCCACATGACCACGGAGACGTCTTCGGACAGTGCTGGCTCTTTGGCTTTGAAACGGAGATGAGCACCGCCTCCTAGAGTCGGGAACGACTAGTATGCATTTGCAGGGGAATCTTTACCTTTATCCATTCCATATCACTAATGTGGTTAACTTTCACTCTCTGGGGTTGAGTTCCACTTGTCTTCTAAATTTTATAGGGTAGCTGAGGCTGTCCTCCCCTTTCAACATTTTAACAGTCAAGAAACCCTTTAGCAGTCCAAGAACGCCTGAGAAAGAGACCTGGGCATTAAAAAAAAAATCCTGTCTGGGCTGAAGCTAGTAGGATTTTTCAGTAATTCCAATAAATGTTTGGCAGATTGGAAAACAACAACAAGCAAATGTAGAATAGACTAGAGCTGGAAGGGACCTTGGAGGTCTTCTAGTCCAGCCTCCTGCTCAAGCAGGAGAACCTACACCATTTCAGATAAGTGACTGTCCAGTGGTCTCTTCTTCTCCTTCTTCAAATGAAATAACTGCCTGATAATCCTGGGATTTTAAACCGTGGACCAGAATCACTCTGGAAGTTGTGAACAATTTAGAAGAGAGTCCCAACTTAATAAAACCTTGAAATAAGGAGGAATTTTCTGACTGTGAGAACAATCAACCCATGGAACAGAAGTTGCCTTCAGAGGTTGTGGGAGCTTCATCCCTGGAGGCTTTCAAGAAGAGACTGGGCTGCCATTTGTCAGAAATGGCGTAGGGTCTCCTGCTTGGGCAGGGGGGTTGGACTAGATGACCTACAAGGTCCCTTCCAACTCTGTTAATCTGTTAAGAGAAAATTTAACAGAGACTAAAATTTGTTAAGGAAAACGATGACCCTCTGTGATGACCTTAGCCATGCTATTAAAAAGGAGTCCTCTTGGAGGTTACCTTGACGTCTTATTTTGGCATGTAATGGAAAAAAGAATAATTTCCTGACTCTTGGAGGATGCACATTAAATATACATGCATGCCACACTTTACATCACAAAACTCTCAAATCGGATTCCCATGAAAATTCATCCCAAACGGACGGGAATTTCTCCCAAACTCTCCCTTCCTTTGAAAGGAACGCAAAACGCTCTTTTCTGTCATGAAAAGAGTGGCGTGGACTGTGGCAGGGGACAGGCCCTGCCTGATGGCTACCATGAAGCTCCCTAGTTTTGCATCTGTAGTAGGAAGCCCAGCGGGGGGGGGGGTTCAGGGCTGCTCTGAAATCAGCTGGACACAGGACCACCTGCGCCAAGAAGCAGGCTCCGCTATCAGCCGCTCACCGAGGGAAATTCACCCCGTGGTTCTGATACCAGACTCCGGCCGGATTGGAGAGGGGGAACTTCTGTAGCAGGAGATGAATCTTTTCAGGCCCAGTTACGGTGCAGGATGCAATTTGACTTGGGGAAAAAAAAGAGGGTCTTCCCAATGGAGCATGGTATAGGGCAGGGATGGCTAACCTTTTTGTCCTCACGTGCCGAAATTGGCTGCTATCGTGCGCATGCCCCACACCCACAATGCAATGCCTCCTGCGCATGTGCGCGCAAAACACTCCCCCCTGCGTGGCCTACTCAGCTTCCTGCACTACTGGGGGGACGGGGCGTTTTCGACCTCCCCAGGCTTTCCTCCAGAGGCCAGAAACAGGGCCATTTCCAAGCTTCTGGAACTTCAGGGAGGCTCATTTTTTGCCCTCCCCAGGCTCTGGAGGCTTTCATCGAGCCTCTGGGAGGGTAAAAAACATCCTCCCCCGGGCTCCAGAGGTCCTCCGTGAAGCTTCCTGGCACCAAAAACAGAGGGTGGGGGAGGAAACTGTACGCCCCCATGCTTCCCCTGGCCTCCGCGCATATGCGCGTGCCCCCTTGCACATGCATCTCCCGGCAGAGACCTGAAAATCAGCTGGGTGGTGGGAGGTGCGCATGCATGCGGCGTGCAGCTGACTTGGGTGACGGCTCATGTGCCTTCGCATGTCACCTGTGGCACACGTGCCATAGGTTCGCCAACACGGGTAGAGGGCCTCCTGCTAGAGCCGGGGGGGGGGGGGTTGGACTAGTCCAGGGGTCTCCGATCTTGGCAACTTTAAGACTTGTGGACTTTAATTCCCAGAGTTAAAGAGCTTTTGCTAGCTGAGGAATTCTGGGAGTTGAAGTCCACAAGTCTTAAAGCATTACTGAAATAAATGAACTTTTGCATGATATTCTAATTTTTTGAGTTTCACTTGGGTAGCTCGAACTGGGGTTCCTGATTCAACCCACGCACTACCTAGGACAGGGGTGTCCAAACTTGGCAACTTTAAGACTTGTGGACTTCAACTCCCAGAATTCCTCAGCCAGCAGACTGCCTCCTCAAGGCAGAGTCAATCTCAGCAGGATGGGAGATGGAGCATCGTGGGGTAGGCCCCGTCCTTGGATATACAATGATGGGTGTACCGAAGAGTAGAGCTTGCAAAGCTGGATTCACTTAAGCAACTGGGTGACTAACTAATCAATGGCAGTGATTCACTTAAAAACTGTGGCAAGAGAGGTTGTACAATAGGGGCAAAACTCGCTTAACAAATGTCTCACTGAAATTTCGGGCTCAATTGTGGTCATAAGACCAGGACACCTACAGGTGAAACTTGAAAAATTAGAATATTGTGCAAAAGTTCATTTATTTCAGCAATGCAACTTAAAAGGTGAAACTAATATAGGAGGTAAGACTCATTGCATGCAAAGCAAGATAGTTCAAGCCGTGATTTGTCATAATTGACAAATTGACAAGAGATGGTGGACTTGGGGTTTTCATGAGCTGTACGCCATAATCACCCCAATTATGACAAATCACGGCTTGAACTATCTTGCTTTGCATGTAATGAGTCTTACCTCGTATATTAGTTTCACCTTTTGAGTTGCATTACTGAAATAAATGAACATTTGCACGATATTCTAATTTTTCGAGTTTCACCTGGGTAGCTCGAACTGGGGTTCCTGATTCAACCCACGCACTACCTAGGACAGGGGTGTCCAAACTTGGCAACTTTTAAGACTTGTGGACTTCAACTCCCAGAATTCCCCAGCCAGCAGAGCTGGCTGAGGAATTCTGGGAGTTGAAGTCCACAAGTCTTAAAGTTGCCAAGTTTGGACACCCCTGACCTAGGAAGTTGACCCTGATTCCCAATGCAGAAAGTCCTCGGATTACAAACATTTAGTTTAGTGACCAAAGTTACAAGGGAAGTGTGTGGGGGGGTGGATAGGGACTGCCGACCGGTCCTTGCACTTACAACTGCTGTTTTGGACACGTGATCACAATCTGGCCGCGTGGCAACCAGCAAATATTGACCACAATATTATAACACATAAATAGCACATAAAAATCAGGCAGTCGCAGGAGCAAGAGGGGAGGCAGAGAAATTCACTTCACAATGGCAGTGATTTGCTTGAAAGCAGCAGTGATTCGCTTAACAACTGCAGTGCTTCATCAATCACAGTGATTCGCCTGACAACTGCAGTGATTCACCGAACATCCAGTGATTTGTTTAACTGCAGTGATTTATCTGACAACTGCAGTGATTCATTTAACACCTGCAGTGATTCGCTTAACAACTGCAGTGCTTCATCAATCACAGTGATTCGCCTGACAACTGCAGTGATTCACCGAACATCCAGTGATTTGTTTAACTGCAGTGATTTATCTGACAACTGCAGTGATTCATTTAACACCTGCAGTGATTCGCTTAACATCTGCAGTGATACCTTTGACAACTGCAGTGTTTTGTGTAACTGCAGTGATTTGCTTAACATCTGCAGTGATACCTTTGACAACTGCAGTGTTTTGCGTAACTGCAGTGATTTGCTTAACATCTGCAGTGATTCCTTTGACAACTGCAGTGATTCTCCTGACAACTGCAGTTTTGTGTAACTGCAGTGATTTGCTTAACATCTGCAGTGATTCCTTTGACAACGGCAGTGATTCCTTTGACAACTGCAGTGTTTTGCGTAACTGCAGTGATTCGCTTAACATCTGCAGTGATTCCTTTGACAACTGCAGTGTTTTTGTGTAACTGCAATGGTTTGCTTAACATCTGCAGTGATTCCTTTGACAACTGCAGTGATTCCTTTGACAACTGCAGTTTTGCGTAACTGCAGTGATTTGCTTAACATCTGCAGTGATTCCTTTGACAACTGCAGTGATACCTTTGACAACTGCAGTGTTTTGTGTAACTGCCGTGTTTCACTTAACATCTGCAAGTGATTCATTGAACATCCAGTGATTTGTCTAACTGCAGTGATTCTTCTGACACCTGCAGTGATTACCTGATAACTGCAGTGATTCATTTAACATCTGCAGTGATTCACTTAACTGTGGCAAAAAAGGTTGTAAAATGGAGCAAAACCTCACTTAACAACAGTCTTGCCTAGTAGTGGAAATGTTGGGCTCAGTTGTAAGTTGAGGGCTCCCTGTACTCCGCAGTTCCTCCTTGGAATCCAGGGTGCAAGGAGAGGCCTAACGCCTGGACATCCTACAAAATTCTATGCAAGGCACCCTTTATTTGATGGGGCCCTGGAACCAGGCTTTATTCCAAATCAGTCTCACTCCTTACTGCAGGAAATCTGTGTGTGTCCACACAGGTGTGGCAGCTCTCGACACTGTGCAAAGTTTACTGCCAGTCCACAACTCCAGGCATTACTGCCACCTGTTGGTCAGAATAAGGCACTTCTCACCTCTTTTTGTATCTCTTCCTATGCAGAAAGAGCCCCGTGGACCAGTTTGCTGAAAGGAGCAGCAATGATAAAGATCATAAATGAATTAAATAAATACTTGCAACAAAAGGCAACTAATTTTGGAGTTGAGGGAGGGAGGGAGGGAGAGACGGGGCTTAAATCTTCCCCCAAATTTTCCAATAATTTCAAAGGCTGCAGAATGTGAATGTTTTTCATAAAACTTTCTTAATTCTTCGGTGAATATACAAAAATACACTTCTTCAGCTTCACGGTTGAAGGAAACTCTGGCATGGTCTCTATGCTTCAGAGAGGATCAGCAAACCAAAGTCCAGGCACCAAAGGATCCAGTCCAAAGCGGGAGGGGGTTCAGTCCAGATTCCTGCTGGTGCCACAAAGAATTTCTATGGTTTCTGGCTTCCCCGCCCCTCAGTTTCCATCAGGCTCCGGTGCATTTCAGCACCACTAGCGCAAGACAGCTCAGTCCTGAAACGGTTAACCCAAAGCCAAATATTGGCCCTGCTGTTTCAGAATCCAAGCCCTTCTTTTGCTTTAAAAGAATCTGCTCCCACATTTGTCAAACGAGTCAATTCCAGGGAAGCAATTGCAGCTCAGCATCTTTGAAAAAAATAGGTAATTTTGCAGTGGCAGGTGAGAAAGGAAGTAAACACCGGCCACAGGACAGGTAAGCCTCTCCGATTGCTCCAGGGTCCGTGCTGCAGTCGGACACTCCCTTCTTCCCAAAGGACAGGCTAATTCATTCAAGCATCCCACACAGCAAAAGTTGAAGGCTTTTTCTGTGTCTTGGTAAAAATTATTTGTTCATTCTGACCTCCTCATGTATTATCAACACCTTAGAGCTCCGTCCAAAGAAGCAACTGATGTTGCAAATTCACCGAACAGAAGTACGTGGGTTTTTTTTGGGGTGGTGGTGGTGGTGGTCCCTCTGTTGTGACCTTTTCATCCTACCAAGTTGTTCTTCAGCTTTCGTTCTCTTCCGCTCGGCTAGCACAGAGCATTTTCAAAAAGCTACGTAACCGCCAGCCACCGCACCTCACTTCCGTCCAGAGTGGCCACCCGTGTCAGAAGCCACCTGGGACTTTCCTTGGGGAGGTCCCTGGGAGTGATCCAAGTCAGCAGCCGCTGAAGACGGCCAGTCAGAAAGTGCTCTCCAGCAAGCAGTGGCAGCCGCAGCCCGTGGGACAGACTTCCTGGGTGCGGAACCACTCCATCATGTGGCTGGTGTGCCCTCCGTGGCCACAGGTCAGGCAGAAGTTGGAAGAGCCCCGCACGGCCACGTGGCAGATGGCGCACTGGAAGGCAAAGCCTTTGCAGATGGCGCACTGAATGCCGCGCACCTCGCTGCGGCAGTAGCTGCAGAAGACGCCAAACTCTGCCAGGGGAGCAAGAGAGAGAGAGAGAGGAGGTGTGAATTGGAGGGGGTGTCACAATTAAGCCCAAGTAAAATGAGTAGGGGGGGGGGGGGAAGGCCCAAACATAGAAAGGGAAAGCGATACAAATGTGCTTTGAAAACAATCCCTGCCAATCCCTCCTTTTCCTTCTGAAACAGCATTTGTATGAGTTAGCCGTGTGCAGCGGCAACCAAAAAAGACAACACAATCCTAAGTTGCATTAACAGAGGGATACAATCAAGATCAAGGGAGGTACTAAGACCACTGTATAAAGCCCTAGTAAGACCCCACCTAGAGTACTGCATCCAGTTTGGGTCACCACGCTATAAAAAAGATGTTGAGATCCTAGAAAGAGCGCAGAGAAGAACAGCCAGGATGGATGGAAACTGATCAAGGAGAGATTCAACCTGGAAATAAGGAGGAATTAAAAGGTGTAGGGCCGGGATGGCGGACCTATGGCATGCGTGCCACAGGGGGCACGCAGAGCCATTTGTCAGGGAGCGCGAGATGTTGTCCTGTCAGCTGACCAGCGCACATGCGCACACTGACCAGCTGAGTTCAGCCTTTTTTAAAGCCATTTTTCGCCCTCCCCAGACTCCAGAGGCTTTATAGGAGCCTGGGGAGGGCGAAAAGAGCCTCCCCCGTCCCCCTCGGAGGCCCCTCCGGAGGCTTCCCCAAAGCCTCTGGAGCGCAAAAACCCGTCCCTATGGGCAAACCAGAAGTTTGGGAATGGACTTCCGGTTTGTTCGTAGGGTCGGTTTAAGCCCTCCAGAGGACTAAAAAGGACCCTATGAGCAAACCATTTTTAGTCCTCCGGAGGCTTCAGGGAAGCCTCCTGAAGGTCCCTGAAGTCTCCGGAGGACAAAAAACGACCCTATGAGCAAACCGGAAGTGACTTCCGGTTTGCTTGTGGGGTCCTTTTTTGCCCTCTGGAAGCTTCAGGGAAGCATCCTGAAGGTCCCTGAAGCCTCTGGAGGGCCTCCCGGGGGGTGGAGGTGGCTGTTTTCGCCCTCCCCAGGCTCCTATAAAGCCTCTGGAGCCTGGGGAGTGCGAAAAAAGCATGCAAAAATGGGGGGGGGAGCGTCTCTCATATGTGCATGCACAATGGGGAGGGGGTGTCGTGCGTTGCATTATGGGTGCGGCGCGCTAGTGCACGCCCCCCCTGCACTCCCCCTCCTTATGGCACGCAAGCCAAAAAAGGTTTGCCATCACTGGTGTAGGGTCTCTTGCTTCGGCAGGGGGTAGGACTAGATGACCTCCAGTCTGTTAATCTGTATATAGCTGCCCAACTCACACCCGGCGACTCTGCAGGGTGTAGGACAACTTGCTGTGGGACAACTAAATAATGAATTGTTGAATTGTTCCGCGGCATGTTCGCCCCATGGGGAATTAGCCATCGCGAGTTGCCCTGTGGCAAATTGGCGGGGGCGAGTTGCCCCATTCTGACTGTGCGCATACTCCCCTCGACCACAGACAGCCCTGTCGGCAATGCAACCACGCCTGGGACACGAAGCTAAATGAGCCAAGATCTTTCTCCCCAAACTCCACCTTACAGGTAGAAGCGGTGACCAGGCTGAGCCCAAGGGAGGGGTCAAACACATCAGCTTAAAGGAGACCGTTCTTAATTCCTACACTAGCTGTATACTGCTGGGGCAGCACAATTTCCCTGATCTTGACAAAGGGCTGGGCTTTGGAGAGAAACAGTTCACACATTCCAACATCTGAAGAAGGAAACTGCTTGCTTTTTCTCCCACTTTCAGCAAGGCCAGAGGTTGCGTGAGCTCAGTGACCGCTTCCCCTTTGAGGGATAGGCTTTCAGGACACCTTTTTGGCCTAGCTTGAATCCACCAATCCTCGCCCCCCCCCCCCCGACAAAAAGGAAGCATCTCCCCAGGCCAGATGCTCTCCAACAACAGGAAATACTGCAGTTGGGGTTCAGGTCAAGTCAGTGTTTATTGCAGTCAAAGACCCCAGCAAGTTAAAAACACTCAAGGAATATCCAGTTTTTTAAGAAAATCTAGAATGAAATAATAAACAATGAATAAAATCTATATTAAAATCACAATTTGGCACGCGATCTGTCAGTTGCACACGAACAAAAGACAGCATGGCCTAGCTATAATAGAATACCAATCCTTAAACTGTGAAGCCCCGTAGTCACTACGTGCATTAAGTGCAAGAGAGTGACAGTGCAAGAGGATTTGAAGCATGAATGGTGTAAAATAGCTACGATGGTGTCAGATCCCTAAAAGTGACACTGCCATTCAGTTGGGAGGAGTCGATTTATTGGCAGTGCCTGTGACAACTGACACTTTACAAGTGGTTTCCTGGTGCCGAAGCGCCTCGAGATCCCATCACCTTTTGGGGGGAATGTTTATGATGGCCACGTGGGACGGTTCACTTTAATGTCTAACGGAAGATAGCCACGGGAACGTATGTTTATTCGGCTCTCAGGGCAGCTGGTAAAGGAAACGTTTTCACACTTGTGTATTGGCTAAAATCTGCACTCTGACTAATGGGAGGGGTCTCTACAGCTTTAATTCCACTTGTGTTGCCTAAGGGGATTCGGACGTTGCTTTGAATTCAATGGCTGCCATTCTACTTAATAAAAGCTTCCTTTTGAAATACTCCGTTTCAAGCGCCTTCACTTTCTTAAGCTAGGAGAGGCAATCCTTACAGATGGAGCAATTACTTGTTTCCGACGACTCCCCAGTGCTGCTGCGGAGAAACTAGCAACCTGCCAGAGTTCCTATTCTCTTTCTTCCCCTGTTGCTCTGTGGCCAAGCACTGTGCGGGTCAGGCCAATAGGGTTTATTCAATAAAACCTGGTTAAAAGGGCCCGCTGGCTCTTTGTTTCGACGGAACGAAGGCTAGACTTTCAAAGCCCCAAATATATTTGGAGCTAGAGAAAAAAAAATCCTAAGAAATATCTCCAGGGGAAAGGAAAAGGGAGCAGAGCCCATGGCACAACTTCACGGTGGCTGGTTCTGATGCCACTCCACAAGGCCGGCAAGTAGAGATGCCTCCGGGTCAGGCAATCTGAATTCTGGCATCCTGCCTGGAATGGAGCACCAAACGGATGCTGCCATCGGAAAGTTTTCAGAGTAAGGAAATTGGGGGGGGGGGGAGACCCCCATAGCTTTCCTGGTTTCATGGCAGACAGTTCAGAGTCAGAAGGAACCCCCCCCTTCCCACAGAGCTCCAATGCAAAACAGCTGCACCTGAGCCCTCCTCTGGCCTGCTCTTTCCTGCATCTGAACCTAAAAGAGGACCTTCTCTCAGGCAGAATGCAGTCACAAGAGGAAGGGTTGTTTTTTCCAGGGAGCAATGAGACCAAGAAACTTGGAGCCTTTGGTATTGTAGGAAGAGGGTCAAGGTGGACTCCCAATGGCAGTTTTAACAGAGTTGGAAGGGACCTTGTAGGTCATCTAGTCCACCCACCCCCCACCCAAGCAGGGGACCCTGCACTATTTCTGACAGAGGGCAGTGCTGTCTCTTCTTAAAAACCTCCAGGGATGAAGCTCCCACAACTTCCAAAGATGTCCCACTGATTAATTGTTCTCACTGTTAGGAAATTTCTCCTTATTTCCAGATTGAACCTCCCCTTGATCAGTTTCCATCCATTATTCCTTGTCTTGCCTTCGGGTGCTTTGGAGAATAGCTTGACCCCCTGCTCTCTGTGGCAGCCCCTGAGATATTGGAAGACTGCTACCCTGTCTCCCCTGGTCCTTCTCTTCACTAGACTAGCCATGCCTAGTTCCTGCAACCGTTCTTCATATGTTTTAGCCTCCAGTCCCCTAATCATCTTGGTTGCTCTCCTCTGCACTCTTTCTAGAGTCTCAACATCTTTTTTATAGTGTGGTGACCAAAACTGGATGCTGTATTCCAGGCCGCTGAATTGGAACTGCCGGGGCCTTCTTTTCCCTTGAGGAGGGAAAAGACCCCTTAATAGAAGAGGACTACCTAGTGGAGACCCCGAGGCGTCAACTCACCAATTCCTTTATGAGGCTCGGGGGGGCAGGAAACAAACTTGAGGACCTCGGCACGTTTCTCTCGCAGGCCCCAGCGATACAGGATTTCTCCGTAGCACTTTTTAAAGTCGTCAAACTGCTGCGTGTTGGCAGGGTCCAGAAGCCTGGAGGATGAGATCCAGAAATGGGCCTTTAGGTCCCTGATGGGGTTTCTAGGGCTACCCTGGCCTAGTTTTCTCCTTGACCGGTTTCTGTCCTGCTGCACAACTGAAGGGGCTCTTTTCTATTCTATTCTATTCTATTCCTATTCTGTTTCTATTCTTATTTCATTATTCTATTCTATTTCTAGTCTATTCTTTTCTTTTCTACTCTATTTCCATTCTTATTTCATTATTCTGTTCTGTTCTATTCCCATTCTTATTTCATTATTCTATTCTATTTCCATTCTTATTTCATTATTTTATTCTGTTCTGTTCTATTCTATTTCTATTCTTATTTCATTATTCTATTCTATTTCTATTCTTATTTCATTATTCTATTCTATTTCCATTCTTATTTCATTATTCTATTCTGTTCTATTCTATTTCCATTCTTATTTCATTATTCTATTCTATTTCTATTCTATTTCCATTCTTATTTCATTACTCTATTCTATTTCTATTCTTATTTCATTATTCTATTCTGTTCTGTTCTATTTCTATTCTTATTTCATTATTCTATTTCTATTCTTATTTCATTATTCTATGCTATTCTTTTCTATTCTTATTTCATTATTCTATTCTATTTTATTTCCATTCTTATTTCATTATTCTATTCTATTCCTTTCTATTCTTATTTCATTATTTTATTCTATTTCTATTCTATTTCTATTCTACTCTATTTCCATTCTTATTTCATTATTCTATTCTATTTCTATTCTATTCTATTTCCATTCTTATTTCATTATTCTATTCTATTCTATTCTATTCTATTCTATTCTATTATATTCTATGAGCTTTTTATGGACTTGCTTATACAATTAGTCCTCGACTTACAACAATTCATTTAGTGAACTATTCAAAGTTACAATGGCACTGAAAAAAGTGACTTATGACCGTTTTTTCACAGTTACAATCTTTGCTGCATCCCCCTGCGCTCACGGGATCAAAATTCAGATGCTTGGCAACCGGTTCATACTTACGACCGTTGCCGTGTACCAAGGCCAGGTGATCCACTTTTGAGACCTTCTGACAAGCAAAGTCAATGGGGAAGCCTGATTCGCTTAACAACCAGGTTACCGACTTATCAATTGCAGTGATACACTTAACAACTGTGACAAGAAAGGTTGTAGGATGGGACAAAACCCACTTAACAAATGTCTCAGTTAACAACAGAAATGTTGGGCCCAATTGTGGCCGAAAGCCGAGGACTACCTGTATTTTTATTTAGGAGCTTTATGAGTTGGGCTTTTGAAAAACTATTTAATTCTAAAACCTGCCAGTTGCTGCAATGAATGTTATATAGGTAGTCCTCAACTCAGGATCACAATTGGGCTCCAAATTTCTGCTATTAAATGAGACATTTATTGCGTTGCACCTGATTTTACGACCTTTTCGCCATGGTTGTTTAAGTGAATCACTGCAATTAAGTGAAGTACGTAGTTGTTAAGTGAAACCAACTTCCCCCATTGACTTTTCTTGTTGGAAGCTGGCTGCAAACGATGGTCATGTGACACTGGAACGGCTGTAAGTGCCAAGAGTCTGAATTTTGATCACATGACCGAGGGGATGCTGTGATGATCTTAGGTGCAAGGACCGGTCATAAGTCATCACTTTTGGTTTAGGCGGGACTTGACGTCACTACGACACGACATGCAATCTTGGGGCTCCAGGATTGCTGCCGATATCTCTGTTGCTGGACGATCCTTTTTGGATCTAAACCGTTCTGAAGGAACGGTGATAGAGAAGGGCATGTCCTGCTGATCTCAGGGGCGTCGCAAAGCCCCTGATTGATCTAGGAAAAAGCTCTTTTTGCCGGCTACAAGAGAAGCAGCCAATATGGCTGCAGAAGGTTGGGACAAGCCCCTGAAACGGAAGCAGCACAGGATAGACAGTGTGTCGAAATGGTGAGAAAAATCTTTATTATTAGAGAAGAGAAAACCCAAAAGACTCAGAGTTAAAATAAAATTGAAGACAGAAGGAAACAAGCAGCAAATTTACCCTGGTTTAAAACTATTGTGTTATCTTTTTCAATGTAATTTTGTTTGTTTTTTATGGATGGACTTTTTACAAATGCCTCTTACTTTTAAACTGGACTGATCTTTTTTTTCCCCTTCTTCCTTTATACTTTTCCCATTTTTTGTGTTTGTGAATTAAAAGCCCCTTTCCTCGCAAGGCTCAGCTGGATCACAATCTTTAAACATTTTTTTTATAACCTGGAGAAAAACAGGAGTTTAGAAAAAAGAGCCAAAAACAGAGCGAAAAGATGTAACACTGCCGTCTAGTGGCTAGAGGCTTGGCAACATCTGATATTACAAAGCTATTGGCTTGGTTTACTAAAAGGGTCAGTGGAAAAAACTTCACTGAATTTGTTTGAAACCTAGCAAAAGCCTTGGATGTTTTAGAGGCAGTGTTTATAACTTGGAAAAGTGACACTATATGAAGAAGAAAAGGAACTAACATTGCAAAAAATTATGCTAGAAATTCAAAAACTCTTCATAACTACAGAGAGACTTGAAAAGAGTCTTGAATTTATAGATCAAAATACAAAATATCAAAATATAGAAAGTACAGAGGGAAGAGTTGAGAATACTTATAAAACAAGGATGAAATTTGAGGACAGAGTTCAAAAAAATTGCAGAGACATATGAAAGTGATAAGAAAATTGTTGACATTGACATCAAATTGAGTGTGGAGGGAAATTATAAGGGCGAAATACGGAAAGGAGAGATTGATGAACTGGAACTCTATCTCAGATGTCAAAACATAGATGAAGATAGGGGAGAAAATTTGGCAGAAACAATGAGAGTAATTTCAGCAGAAGCACCAGTGATAACAAAAGTCAAGCAGATGAAAGGAAAAGATGGAGGGTTTCGAATTCTTTTAAGATATCCAATGAACAATAAGTTGTCAATAAGTTGTCAAGAGACGTCCAAATAAGACTTATCAAGAAAACACTTAGAATATAGATTCTGCAAATGGCAAGAGATATTGGACTGCACTATTTCTGGAAGGATACAGGATGATGAAATGAAATGTCACAATAAAATTTAGTTAAATGTAGTTAAACTTTGAGTATTATGTATAAGATAAAGTAATAATAGCTATAGTCAAATAAATGATCAATAATGATAATAAAGCATTTATATATACTAGATTGATAATATGAAATTTTATATAAACTGCAAGTGAGACGATGGAGATGGTGTTGAAAAGCCTTTTTATAAAAGATAAATAATTCTATATAGAATAGAATATAAAGATGTAATATCATTGATGATTTCAGGGTGATGTAATGAAATGCCATAATATAAATTTACTTCAAATTTAATATGCCTCATATAAAAAGGATGTAATAATAGCTATGCTTAATGGATATTTAACAATTATAACAATTTGTATACATGTATATTAGATTGATGATACTAATAATGGAAAAACATGGAATTGAAAATTGTTAGAGAATGTTATTGATGCTAAAATAATAGAATGATTTAGAATAGGATACAAAAAAAAATCTTTATTATTGGATATATTGAAGATAATATAATGAATCATTATGGTATAGATGGATACATATTTGGAATACCTTGTTTAAAATGGTGAAACAATGGTGATAATTAAACAAATGAAGTACAATAATGATGTATACAAAGATATTTGATTGACAATAAGTGATTTTTGATAGAGCTCAAGCGATGACTATGGAAAGGACGCAGAAAAATCTTGTAACCAATCGACGCACTGCATGTAGTTGAAGAGGTTTTTTATGTTATGTGTTTTGTGTGTTTGCGTTTGAAAATAAAAGTTTTATTTAAAAAAAAAGTCATCACTTTTTTCAGTGCCACCGTAAACAGTTGCTAAATGAATGGTTTAGCACTTTCTATAAGCCAGGGGTGTCCAAACTTGGGAACTTTAAGACTTGTGGACTAAGTCCACAAGTCTTAAAGTTCCCAAGTTTGGACACCCCTGCTATAAGCATTCGAAGTTCTTTTGAAGGTCAATTATGTACCTCTGCACCTTATGCTTGCTTGTGCTTCGCTGCTGTGTGGTGATAAGACTGCCATGAACTGTGGGGAAGGGAAATGCTTGGGGAAATGAAAGTTAAGTGCTGTAACATCCTGCCTGAACCAGATTGATTACACTGGGATGGGCAATGAGAGACAGTTAAGGGGTGTGTGTGAAGAAGTAGGGATTTTGGTGCATGATTTTCAGTTCTGTCTTTGCACTACTGCAATACATTTAATCTCTAATAAAACTATAACTTTCTATCCCTCATTTTTCTAGCTTTCCAAGAAGTAGGTTGTGATCTACTTTGTCAAAGATTGAAATAAGATTAGTTTGGCATGATCTGTTTTTAACAAGCTCATGCTGGCTACTAGTTATAACTTTATTTGTGTCTAGATGTTCATAGATCTGGTTTTTAATTATCTTTTCCAGTATCTTCTATCATATTCTCAACAAATGATATATATAAGAGGCTCAGCCTCTTCAGTTATCTGGTCTTTATGCTGTTTTTAACCAGCTTTGAATTGAGAATCTTCTCGTGTGATTAAAACAATAACTGGACCGGGGTGAGATCTGGGTTACCATCATTGTGTAAACAAGTGGGCAATTTTTATCTGATTGGTTTGCAAAAATGTAGATGCAGCGTAAAGGTAAAGAATTTACCGATTGCCAACTATAAATTCTCAGCTCTTCAACCCTTTCTTGGACAATTGAAAATCTTCCTGCTTAGGCAAATGCCTCTACGCAAGAGCACTCAAAGTAATGATATTTTAAATGTGAATTATGTGGAGAAGAGGATCAGAAAAGCAAGACAAGCTCTTTCTAGAGTGTCTACCTTCAAATAAACCAAATTAAGCTCAAACTCTGCTTCCTAAGTAGTTTAAGATGTTCCCATAAATTATCCAAGCTCCTCGTGAAACCCAAAACTCATCTGAAGGCATGAGACAGCCTAAAGGAGGGATGGGTATCTATAGCAACTTGTGAACTTCAACTCCCAGAAGTCCCAAGTCAGCCATGCTGAAGTCCATAGGTCGTAAGGTCACTATAGTTGCCCACTCCAGTCCTCAAATCATATTTAAACTGCAGATCTTTACAACATCCCAAAGAGGTTGGAGTGGCGGAGGGCTCTCCATCATGGCCCCTTGTCTCCATCCAGCCAGGAAGTGGTCGGTGACTGGCCCCACCCACCTTTTGTTCCTGTCATGCTGGTCTCTTTCTCGGTCCCGGGGATCGGCATACGTCAAGTTCCCAAGGCGAAAGTCGTCAGGCGAAGATTCGGCCCAGCCTAGCGTGTGTTCCATGTCTTTGCTGGCTACAAAAGTCAAAAGCTGATTTAGCTGATCGTAGTGAGGGTGGTACCAGCAAGAGAATCTCCCTCCCAGCCCAGCAGCAAACATGCCTGGGCCAAAAGTCATGACCCTGCCCTTTTAGCATTTAGTGACTATGGAAGTCCAAATAAAAGGCTCAGTCTTAAAGGCAGGACATGTTTCCTATGAAAACAGATCAACATAGAATGCTAGGGCTGGACAGGACCTTGGAGGTCATCTACTCCAACCCCCTGCTCAAGGAAGAGACATTATACCATCCGGGACAAATGAATGTCTAATCTCTTCTTGAAAACTTCCAGCAATGGAGCACCAACAATTCTGGGAGTTAAACTGTTCCACTGATTAAATGGTCTTACGGTTAGGAAATTTCTCCTGAGTTCCAAGTTGGATCTCTCTTTAACAAGTTCCAAATTTAATTCAGAATAGAGCTGGAAGGGACCTTGGAGGTCTTCCAGTCCAACCCTCTGCTCAAGCAAAAGACCCAATACCATTTCAGACAAGTGGCTGTCCAGTCTCTTCTTAAAAACCTCCAGTGATGAAGCACCTACAACTTCTGGTGTCAAGATGTTACACTGGTTCATTGTTCTCACTGTTAGGAAGTTTCTCCTTAGTTCTAGGTTGCTTTTCTCCTTGATTAGTTTCCATCCATTCTTTCTTTTCCTGCCCTCTGGTGCTTTGGCAAATAGGTTGAGCCTCTCTTCTCTGTGGCAGCCGCTTAAATATTGGAACATTGCTATCATGTCACCCCAGTCCTTCTTTTCTCTAGAGCAGTGTTTCTCAATCTTGGCAACTTGAAGGTGTCTGGACTTCAACTCCCAGAATTCCCCAGCCAGCATTCGCTGGCTGGGGAATTCTGGGAGTTGAAATCCAGACATCTTCAAGTTGCCAAGATTGAGAAACACTGCTCTAGAGCCTGGCAGACTTCAACTCCCAGCTGGCTGGGGAATTCTGGGAGTTGAAGTCTGCCAGTCTTAAAGTTGCCAAGGTTGGAGAGCCCTCCTCTAGACTAGCCATACACAATTCCTGAAACCATTCTTCATGTGTTTTAGTCCCCGTGCCTTTAATTATCTTGACTGCTCTTCTCTGCACTTTTTCCAAAGTCTCAACATCTTCTTTTGTAAAATGGTGACGAGAACTGGATGGAGTTGTTTCTAAGGAAGTGTTTCTACGTAATTCAGGAGTGCATTTTAGGCAATCAACAGGTGATTCCTCCTCTTCCTGACTCGGCAGGTTGCTTTTTAAAAAAATATTTCTTGACGGCAGCGAGCATTTCTTCCAAAGAACCCTTCTTGCTTCCAGGATGGTACCTACTAAGTGGCATGAGTTGCTTATCCCAAAACATCTTTGCACTTTGGCAACTGTGGACAGATATACCCTAATCAATTAATTGCTAATGGGACTGATAGTCTATAAAGATTCTCAGCCATCCAGGTCATGGTTGCCCCAAAGGGGCTTTTTCAGGAAGCAACTGGACTTTCTGGTTTTTTTCTTTTGAAGACGTTTCGCTTCTCGTCCAAGAAATTTCTTCAGCTCTGACTGGATGGTGGGGAAGAGAAGGATGTATATTCCTTGCAGACAGCTGGTCATTTGCATCCTTTTAGAGGGTCATTGAGGCCACCTGGAGGTTTTTCTGTGTCCTCAGGGTCACCTGAGTGGTGCAAATGGTTCCTGTAGCCTGCAATTTTTTCCCTCTGGAAATCTGTTCATACTCCCACACCATTCCAAGGGTGCTCATCCCAAATTGTACAGCTAGAAGTCTGCAGAGATTCTCAGTCATCCAGGTCATGGTTATCCCAAAGGTGCATTTTTAGGAGATAAATGGACTTTTCTTTTTTCCAGTTGCCTCCTGAAAAAGCACTTTTGGGATAACGGGACTAATGAACCCTTTAGCTAAATTAAGCTGCAATGCCTTTAACTGAATGCCATCTCTCCGTTCCAAAAATGCCAAACCTAGTCATAAGACAATAGAGCAGGGGTGTCCAAACTTGGGAACTTTAAGACTTGTGGATTTCAACTCTCAGAATTCCCCAGCCAGCTCTGCTGGCTGGGGAATTCTGGGAGTTGAAGTCCACAAGTCTTAAAGTTCCCAAGTTTGGACACCCCTGCAATAGAGGTACTCAAAGCAGTTACAGCACCCCCCAAAGGTGGTGAATCTTTGTGATGCCGAAAACCAGGAAGGAGAAGCCCTCCAGGATGACTGCCCAGGTGGCAGAGGTGTGCCTACCTGTGTTCCAGCTGCTGGTGCTCAGTCCAGGATCTGACATGCTGGAACAAGATCCAGAGGAGGTAAAGCTGGGCTGTTGGGGGCAAAACAAGGGGGAATCTCATCAGAATCTCTCCCCAAAGGGCTGGGAGGGAAAAAGAGAAAGAATGCAAATCAGCTCGTACGTATCGACTGTGGCTGGAAGGGTGCTGAGGAGCCAGGCCTGCGGGGTTCGGGATTCCCTGCGGTCTGGATTGGGTCTCAAAGACGCTGCACAGCATTGCCAAGGTCTGCACATCGTGGAGCTGGCAGTAGTGTGCCAACCTGCAGAGGGAAAGAAGAAGAAGAAGAAGGAAGAAATAGCTTTGAGCTAGTTACGGGTTACAATTTGGAACAAAGGGGCTGGGTTTTCTATCTGCTGATGACAAAAGTAAACGCAACTGCTAAATGTAACAGTGGAGAATATTGCCTGGACTCACCGCTTTCTGCCTGTAATTTACTATCTTTCAGCTCATATTTAGGGCAGGAAGGAAGATGGATCTAACTTGATCGCTCCCCAGAAGAGGAAGGCTTGATATCTATCTACCTACCACCCACCCACCCATCCGTCTGTCTTCCTATTTATCCATCCATCATCTATCATCCATCTCTTTATCTATCTATCATCTATCTACCTATCTATCTATCATCTATCTATCTATCATCCATCCTTCATCCATCCACCCATCCACTGTGTCTGTCTGTCTGTCTGTCTATCATCCATCCATCAATCTATGGTATCTATCTATCTATCTATCTATCTATCTATCTATCTATCTATCTATCTATCCATCCATCCATCCATCCATCCATCCATCCATCCATCTATCAATCATCCATCCAACCATCCATCTACTGTGTCTGTCTGTCTGTCTGTCTGTCTATCATCCATCCATGGTATCTATTTATCTACCTACCTACCTACCTACCTACCTACCTACCTACCTATCTCCATCCATCCATCCATCCATCTACTGTGTCTGTCTGTCTGTCTATCATCCATCCATCCATTTATGGTATATATATCTCTCTCTATCTATCTATCACTCATCCATCCATCCATCCATCCATCCACTGTGTCTGTCTGTCTGTCTATCCATCCACCCATCCATCTATGGTATCTATCTATCTATCTATCTATCTATCTATCTATCTATCTATCTATCTATCTATCATCTATCTATCTATCTATCTATCTATCTATCTATCTATCATCTATCCATCCATCCATCCATCCATTTATCCAATCCATCCATCCATCCACCTTCCACCCACCCATCCTTCCATCCATCCACCCATCTGTCCATCCATCTCATTTATTGGCTGCCCATCTTGCTTTGGGGCTACTCTGAGAGACTTCCGTAATACAGACAAAAACATGGAAACATAACACTAGTAATTGTTTCTATTAACACATTTCTCAGTGAATCCAAGCCTTGGCTTAAGGGTACAATATTGTGGGGAAGAAAAGAAACAGTATTTTCCTCTTATTAATCAGAATTTGTGTCCATTATTATCCCTAACTGCACTTGCAAAATTTTCAGCCATTTTTAAAAGCTTGGAACACAAAGAGTTCCAAGAAGCTGAATTTCTATGCCTAATAGCAGCTTTGTTCTATATTTTTGTCCACAAAATGGGCCAAAGTTCAGTATTTCCTAAGTACCACAAGGTACACCTGAGGTGCAAAGGTCGGGTTAAAGAGCCTGGGAGGACACAGATCAAAACATGAAGAAACATGCCCAGCAGACCCTCTTGTTGCTGCTTGTCCAGAGGCTCTAAAGGGGAATTTAGATGAAATTGTGTGTTATGCAGGGTGGCGGGAGGGCTGGGAGACACGCCTTTAGGGCAGTGATGCCTAACCTTTTTCTCCTCGCATGCTGAAAGCGCTTACGCACTTGTGACAGCGAGCGTGTGCGTGGCCCACCCATAATGCAATGAGCGTGCAACATCTCCTGCGCGCCCCCTACACCCCTGCGCATGCATGCTCGACCCTCCACAACCCACTCTGGGCCCAGCAGGCCTCCCTAAAGCCTCCTGGGATCAAAAAGGGGGTGCCGGGGGTGTCTCATGTATGCGTGGCAGAGACCCGAAACCCAGCTGGTCGGCAGAAGGAGCGTGCCCATGCGCGGGGGCACTGAGCTGGGTGACTGTGTCTGCAGAGAGGGCTCCACCTGCCACCTGTGGCACGTGTGTGATAGGTTTGCCATCACGGCTTTAGGGGTTCTGCGAGAGACTAAAACAAAGTTCCCTTCAGTGCAATCTTCTATCGTGAAACCTGCCTCTTAATCTAGGACACACATACACAATACACAAATATGACAGGCAGTCCTCGGTTTACGTCAACAATTGATCCCAACATTTCTGTTGTTAAACGAGACATTTGTTAAATGAGCTCTGCCCCATTTTATGATCTTTCTTGCCACCGTTAAGTGAATGACCGCAGTTGCTACGTTGTAACACGGTCGTTAAGTGAATCCGGCTCCCCCCATTGGCTTTGCTTGTCAGAAGGTCGCAAAAGGGACCCCATGTGGCCCTGGGACACTGCAACCGTCATAAATACGAGTCAGTTGCCAAGCCTGTGAAGTTTGATCATGTGACCATGGGGATGCTGCGACGGTTTTAGGCGTAAAAAACGGTCATAAGTCACTTTCCTAAGTGCCCTTGTAACTTGAAACGGTCATTAAATGAACTGTTGCAAGCCGTATTAATGCACAGCCTGAAAAAGTTTGGAAACCTCCCCCTTGTAAAGAATCCCAATCGTGCTTCGTATTAATAAAAGGTTGCAGCTTGGCATTTCCGAGTACCGTATTTTTCGGAGTATAAGACGCTTTTTCCCTCAAAAAAAGGGTGAAAATCTGGGTGCGTCTTATACACTCAATACAGCATTTTTAGCCTCCCAAAGCCCCGCCCCTTTCACCCAAATGGCCATGCGTTGCCTTTAGGAGGCTTTCAGAGAGCTCCTGGGGGCTGGGGAGGGCAGAAATGAGCGGAAAACAGGCCGTTTTTTGCTCAATTTTACCCACCCACCCCCCAGCCCACAGGAGCACTCTATAAGCTTCCTAAAGGTTATTCATGCCTCTTCTTCTTTTTTTTTTTTTTTTACAAAAAATGGGTCCGTTTTTGCTAAAAACAGGCTGCTTTTGGCTCGTTTCCTCCCTCCCCTCACCCCGCCAGGAACACTCTGTCAGCCCCCTAAATGCTATTCATGCCCGTTTTCGCGAAAACCTGGCCGTTTTGGGGAGGTTTGCAGAGTGCAAAAACTTTTTTTTTAATTTGCCTCTTCAAAACCTTGGTGCATCTTATATTCCGAAAAATACGGTAGGTTAATACGGTTACAGTTACACAACTTTGGAATGCCAGAGCAGAACGGATCCCCCTTTTTCCTTTCTCGGTAGGAGGGCCCACCCAACTTCCTAGGAAGTGACCCAAGAAGCCAACACCGGGAAGATCTCCACGACAAGCGGGCAGGGCAGCCGCTGGGCCGCCCTCCAATGTTTCCCTTCTCACTGCCTCCTTACAGAGACTCCAGGAGCTGCCGGCCGAAAGGGTGCTGGGCCCAGGGGGTCTCCAAGTCTGGGTCGGGGTTGGGATCCAGGCAGAGATCGGTCGCCACCGTGGCCAGGGACCACACCTGGAAGAGAAGGCTGGGTCAGAGACAGGCGGCTGTAGGTTGAAGCCTCAGGCGGCTTACAGCAGATACGATTCGCTAGACAATAGCAGTAGCAATTAAGACTTATATACCGCTTCACAGTACTTTGACAGCCCTCTCTAAGTGGTTTACAGAGTCAGCCTATTTGCCCCCAACAATCTGGCCCCTCATTTTACATACCTCAGAAGAATGGAAGGCTGAGTCAACCTCTTGACCCAGTGAGAATCGAACTCCTGGCAGTGGGCAGTTAGCCTGCAATACTGCATTCTAACAGGAAGGAAGGAAGGAAGGAAGGAAGGAAGGAAGGAAGGAAGGAAGGAAGGAAGGTAGGTAGCAATACCACTTAGACTTATATACTGCTTTACTCTGCTTTACAGCCCTCTCTAAGCGGTTTATAGAGTCAGCCTATTTGCCCACAACAATCTGGCTCCTCATTTTATCCACCTCGGAAGGACGGAATTCTGAGCCAACCTGAAGGAAGGAAGGAAGGAAGGAAGGAAGGGTGGATGTGATCCAATCTACTCAAAAGCCACTATATCTATGCTAAGCAATAGCACTTAGACTTATATACTGCTTTACTGTGCTTCACAGTCCTCTCTAAGCGGTTTACAGAGTCAGCCTATTTGCCCCCAACAATCTGGCTCCTCATTTTACCCACCTCGGAAGGACGGGAGGCTGAGCCAACCTTGAGCCTGGTGGGATTTGAACTGCCAAATTGCAGGCAGCCGGCAGTCAGCAGAAGTAGCCTGCAGTACTGCACTCTAACCACTGCGCCACCGTGGCTCTTCTGGGGATGGTGGAGCCTTTGTTGTTTGGGGGTTGGGTTATACAAGGCAGTCCTCCACTTACAACCGTTCATTTAGCAATTGATCCAAGTTACAATTGGTCCACACGCTTCAACAACACTGCCAGTCACACAATCAAAACTTGGGGGATTGGCCATTGGCAGGTGTTTGCAATTATAACGTCCCGAGGTCCCAGGATCACCAATTGGGACCATCCCAGCTAGCTTCCAATATGCAACCAATGGGGAAAGCTGGATTCCGTTAATGACTGTGTGGTTCACTTAATGATTGCAGTGTTTCACTTAAGAACCACGGAGGGGGGGCGGTGTAAAAAGGAACTAAATGTTCTATCCATCTCTATTCTCAAATCCCTGAATCGGACAAGCCCCTTGCAAGAGGAAGCTGGGGCCGGAAGGCAGGGGAGTCTGAGAAGAGCAAAATACCCAGGAGGTGAGGGCTCTTGGTGGGAGGCAGGAGGAAGAGGTGAGGGAGAAGGGACTTTTCTTTTAAACCATGGTCTCCTGTTTCAGTGACACCTCTCCCTCTCAGCCGTAGGGGGTCTCCAGGCAGTCCTGTACAGCAGGGGTCCCCAACCTTTCTGGCTTTGCGGACTAATGGGGAGGAGGGAGAGGAAATGGCTCCGTGTAAATGTCAGAAGTGTGACCCTGCAGCTCTGTTTTTGTGAGCAGCGGGGACTCACGCGCGTAGGTGAAGCTCCGTTTGTGGGGCTTCACGTGCCCGTGTGAGTCCCCACCACTCGCAAAAATGGAGCTGCGTGCGTTCGCCTGCCTCTTGCCACAGTCGCTCCCCGGGGATTGGGGACTCCTGCTGTAGAGCGGTGGAGAAGAAGCAGCACCTGCAAGAGGTCTCGGCGTCCCACTGTCAAGGCGGAGGCAGCGTTCTTCTGGCAGGTCTCCTGAATGTCCACCACGTTTAGTCTGAAAGAGAAGAGGGGTGGCTGAGGGATGTTCTCCTCTGCAGGACCCCGAGGTGCCAGGTGGAGAACCTTCATTTCCCAGCACCTAGTCCCGTGATGGCGAACCTATGGCAAGCAGAGTCCTCTCTGTGGGCATGAGCGCCATCGCCAGCTGCTCTTCTGGTTTCTGGCATGCACATGGGCATCAGGCAGCTGGTCTTCGCAGGCACCAGAAAATGGCTTAAAAGCAGGCCATTTTTCTGGCTGTTTTCAGCCCATTTTTGGGGCCGTTTTTGGGATTTCTTGGGCCGTTTCCCAGCTGTTTTTGGCCAAAAAACAAGCCTGAAAAATGGCCAAAAACAGGCATGTGCGTGCTGGCCAGGTAGCCTTCTGATTTCCGGTGCTCTGGGGTACACAAAGACCAGCAGGCCAGTGTGCATGTGTGTGCTGGAAACCCGAAGACCAGCTGGCCAGCACACACATGCGCACCGGCCAGCTGGGTTTGGGGTTTCTGGTGCACACGCACACGTTCCGGTTTCGACACTCGGTGCCGAAAAGGTTTGCCATCACTGACCGAGTCTATTGAAAACCAAAACCAAAACCAACCTCGGGGAGTGAAATGGAGATGAGCGCCGCCCCCTGGAGTCAGGAACGACTAGCACATATGTGCGAAGGGAACCTTTATCTCTGAGTGAGTCCAGCCAATTCTTGTTCATGCAAGATGCATTATGGCTTATATCATGTGGACAGCCTATCAGTCACATCAGGGACTGCGGGGCAAGCTGTTTGTTGAAAATTTATAATAAAACGAAAAGGGGAGAGGATTTCCGTAAGGGTGGGCAACATGTACCAATCCAAGAAAAGAGCATTCGGGGGGGGGGGGGGACTCTGTTGTGTTGTTCTTCCCTAGGCCTTCGCTTTCTGGGGGCTATGGGGCACTTTAAGAAGTCAATCTTCTGAGCAGAAGCCAAATGCTTGGTCCTCAGGCAGATAAAATTCTTGGCACCCCTAAATTTCAGAGTACAATCCCCCTGTGATTCCCCTCTTCTTCCCGCTAGGATGAGGTGGCCGGGACTGCCTCTCTCCAAAAGTAACAACAGCGATAACAACAGCACTTAGACTTATATACCGCTTCACAGTGCTTTACAGCCCTCATTCCATTTTATCCCAGAAGATATATTTGGAAGGCTGAGTCAACCTCAAGCCGGTCAGGATCGAACTCCTGGCAGTGAGCAGACTGCAATACCGCATTCGAACCGCCGTGCCACCATGGAGCGAGGCAAACTGTGCAGGTACTCACATATACATCTCCCCTAAGGATTTATGGACGGGGAGCAGGCAGGAGATGTCCTGGACGATGACTTTGCCAGCTGCTTTGATGGGCCGGCTGCTGGCCTCGGTCCCCTCGCGCTTGCTCTTCCATCTCCTGGACTTCTGCAGGCAGAGAGAGGTCTGTCAGGGATGAAAGATGATGCAACGCAACATCTTTCGAGGGCGGGAGAACTTTGGGAACCAAGGGATCTCTCCAGACTCTGCCCTACTTAGCCACCAAAGAGCAGCTACTATACTGAGGCTTCGGTAAAGGCGGTCACGACAAGAGCAGCAACAGAGGGAAGCGCCTACCGAAGGATGCTAAAGCAGGAACACAATGACCTTAAACGGAGTCACACCACGGTCCAGTTAGCAGCAGGTTGCCTAAGAGGGATTTTTCACACACAAACACACACCCCTAAAAAAAAAACCAACATCCAGGACTGACCTTCTCCATGCAAAGCATGTGCTGCACCTTCAAGCTATAGCCTTCCTCAAAGAACAAGAGCATCTCTGGAGAGACTGCAGGAAAGATAACCTTCCGGTAGCCAAAGGTGGGTTTGTCCAGGGAAGACACAATGCAACCTTTCCTGACTTGGAATAATCAACTCTGCAGGGATTGTAAGACCCAGAACTCCTACTGAGCAGGAAAAGGGGGGTCTATTGCGTGCATCAGAAAGAGAATGGAAAGAAAGAAGAAAGCAGCTTTCTGCAAATACAGGTACTCACATATACATGATGCAAGCTGGCAGGAGAAATGAGAAGCAGCATCACACATGAACAAGCTTATTTATTTGGGGTTGCAGTTAAGAGCTTCAAAGATGGGATCGGCTGGTCATTTTACTCATTGGCTAGATTTCCCATATTGTTAGATCAGTTCCAAGAACCCCTAAGGGGGAAGGGAATGCAGGCAGAATAGAAGGAATGGTAGCAATTTAGCCACAAGTTCTGTGGGATCTAATAGTTTTGACATCTAATTTGCAGGGGAAGGTAGATATATGCCTTATAACAGGATAAAGGTAAAGGTTCCCCTCACACATGTGTGCTGGTTGTTCCTGACTCTAGGGGGCCGTGCTCATCTCCGTTTCAAAGCCGAAGAGCCAGCGCTGTCCGAAGACGTCTCCGTGGTCATGTGGCCGGCATGACTAAATGCCAAAGGCGCACGGAGCACTGTTACCTTCCCACCAAAGGTGGTCCCTATTTTTCTACTTGCATTTTTATGTGCTGTCGAACTGCTAGGTTGGCAGAAGCTGGGATGAGTAACGGGAGCTCGCTCTGTTACGCAGCGCTAGGGATTCGAACTGCCGACCTTTCTGATCGGCAAGCTCAGCATCTTAGCCACTGAGCCACCGCGCCCCTATTGTAACAGGATAAATCTCCCCAAAGAGTCAACCTATTTCCCAAAGACTAAAAGTTATTCATGTATTTATTTTTGCACGGCAGTAAGGCAAGAATGGGAATAACGATTGCGTCCAACCGCCTTTAAAAACCTGCAAAAAGTCAGCAAAATGTGGCCCAGAACAACAATCCCTTATATCAGAGATCTTCAAACTTGGCAACTTTAAGACTTATGGACTTCAACTTCCAGAATTCTGCTGACTGGGGAATTCTGGGATTTGAAGTCCACAAGTCTTAAAGTTGCCAAGTTTGGGGACCCCTATCACTGCGTTAATTGTTTGCTAGCCGAACTGATAAGTTACTGCGCAGGTCATAGGTCCTTATCAGCAATGATTTACTGCGCATGCTTAACACGTTTCTAATACACCACACATTCCAGAGACTTCTTTCTTTTGATCTTCTGTTCGTCTGCCAAGAAGGTGGGCAACAAACTGCTCTTGCCAAAATGTAACAATTAGATAGATTTGTTTTATTTCTATTTTCTTATTTTTGTATTAAAGTTTGTTTTAATTAGAACTTGTTACTGGATCTTACTTTCGCTTTCTTGAAGATATGTTGTTTGGAAAAGCCGTCGGTCTAAGACCTCATTAGCTCAGGGTGAAATTTCCCCTGACAACCCCTGCCTTATATGGTCATTTTGGAGTGAGGAGACCTGCACCCTCGTTCCCCAGATTTGCTTGATTGGCCAGCACATTTTGGCAGTGTAGTTTTGCAGGTACTGAAGGAGTTGCAAACAGGAGGCAGGTAGCTCTTATTCCTTCCTTTAGGGTGTTGCACCCTAAAGTCTTGTTGTAAGATTTGGAATCAAACCCTTTAGATCATGGGTGCGAAACTCGTGGCATCATGTTGCTGTCACATGACGTTTTGTGACCTTTTCCCCCTTTGTGAAGCTGGAGTGGGCGTGGCTTGCAGGCCACTAGCCTGACACCCCTGTCATTTCCTTTCTGTGCATAGGATTTGCATTCAAGATGAGGACTTGGTACATTTCCCAGATTCCTCTGTTATGTGCAAATGTTTGCTGCAGGCATTTAAGAATGCCTGCAGGCACAGAACACCTCGAAGTTCCTGGATTTACATGCAAAGCTTGTTTCCAACATGGTAAAGAATGTATGAAAGGTCAAACTGCCTTGTCACCAAGTCACTTCCAACATCTGGCTAGTTATAGGAGAGTGCCGAACTATTTGGGATTTGTGATCTTTGGAGAAATTTCCTGCTGTGAAAAGTTAGAAGGTCAGCCATCAGTATGACCTCACAGGAGGAAGTCACATGGAGTAATGCGGTGGTCAGGGTTCACGCCTCCCCTTGTGCATTTATGCAGCTGAAATTCTCACGTGCACCTTATGGACAATGGCAGGGATTCGTTAGATGCTACTGCGGTCCTGTCATCTATGCCCCCTGGTTTCTGAATGTGCAGGCTGATGAGTGTTCTATGCTTAAAAGAGAGAGCGAGAGCATGAAGCAAAATTGGCAATTTTCCCCTGCTTTTGCAAATCATATATGCTTGCACAGATTTGCAATTCTGAACTCCTGTTCTGCCTTGACAAGTCCTTCTATACTTAAAGTGACTGGAAGATAATTGACAGGAAGTTGACAGGAAGATCAGAAAAGGAAATCTGCACTGTTACTTGTATTCTCAGCAAATCTAACACAATCCTCTAAATCCTTTAAAAAAATAAACCATTTGGAGGTTAAAGTGGCCTCACAGCTCCACAGAGTAAATCCACACTCAGAATTTCATGAGGTATCACATACAAACTTTCACCTTTAGTTAAAAGTGAAAAGAAATCATAGCTACGGAGCCTATTATCACATATTTAATTAGGTGCTTGCAATGGGAGATATTAATCTTTTTTTAAAAAAATTAAAAAACCACAATGCAGCAACGGTGGCAGTAGATTGCTCCTCCTATTTATCCCCTAAGATTCCTTCTCCAAGCGTTTCTTGAATATTAAAAGTCACGTTTCTTGAAATCCTAAAACTGTTTGCGTTCTCCAGGACAACTTTTAGCACTTTTAGCTGCTCTGCAGACATCACATTCCAAGGTGGGAAGCTACTGGGCTCTTAACGCACCCAGGAACATCCATTTTCTAGTAAATACAGTAATTTTGTGGCAGCGTTCAGACCTCATTGAGCAGCAATTTTCTAGCCTGGCATGGAGGGCAGATATAGCAAGATGGGCAAGGGCACCAATATCCAAAGGATCTAAAGGTCATGCGGAAGGCAGAACATCAGCAAACTGGAGCTGCCTCGTCTTAAACAATCAGGAAGGTTGCAGGAAGAGAGCTGTGTTGGTTTAGACAGGCGAATTATCAGGCCTCTGGTAGTCCCTTCTCTAATCTACCAATTTTATCTTAGAAGATTGCCCCCTTTTAAGAAAACAGTTAGGCAGAAAAAGTGCTACCAGACTCCTTGCGATTGTTAGCATCGGGAAAGGGACGCCAGGAGTGGGATGCATTCCAAAAGCACACTAGTGATCTCTGCCCAGGCCATGGATGTTCACGCAGAGTGTCTCAATCCGCAGCCAGAGCGAAAGAGCTGCGGATTGAGACAAGGAGCTAGCCCAAGAATAAGCCACTGGGGTTTTTTTTTTGTAGCACCCGAGGGGATCTTCACACAATCAGCAGAGCAAGTCCCACACCAGGTCCTCCCGCTGCCCGCAACTTCTTGGAGGGGCAAGCAAAGAGATGAAAAGACTAGGATGCCCCTTGGCCAGTTTGGATGGGGAAGGAAATTGGCACGGAAGATCTATACAGTCTTTTCTGGACCGGAGTGCACTTGTAACTGAGAGGTTTCCGGCACAGGCTTTAAAGCAGGAGTGTCCAAACTTGGGAACTTTAAGACTTGTGGACTTCAACTCCCAGAATTCCCCAGCCAGGAATTCTGGGAATTGAAGTCCACAAATCTTAAAGTTCCCAAGTTTGGACACCCCTGCTTTAAGGAAACAAGTTTGGCTCCAAAAAAAGGCTTTAAGAGTTAAGGAGGGCAACGAATGCTGTCAATTTTCACCAGGTGGAACACCCCAAAACAAGGAGAGGGATGCATAAACAATCGTTTACAGGCTTAGCCACTCCCTCCAAGGTCAGAGCGATTGACACAGCAGAGATACAGCCCGCTATCTCATTCCCAGTTCCGGCTAAAGACCCCTGTGTCTTGCTGAGCTTCTTCATGGAGAAAACGTGGACTCCAGCTCGCTCGCCGGAGCAGAAAACCATCTCTGCCACTGGTGAAATTCAATTTTTTTTACTATTGGTTCTGTGGGCGTGGCTTGGTGGGCTTGGCAGGGGAAGGATACTGCAAAAACCTGCATTCCCTCCCCATTTTGGGACCAGCCAGAGGTAGCATTTGCCGGTTCTCCGAACTACTCAAAATTTCTGCTCCCAGTTCTCCAGAACCTGCTGGATTTCATGCCTGCTGCCACTTCTATTCCAAGCCCATTGTAGGGAGAAAGGGGCATTAGTTCTACACCCTCCCAGCTCACAGAGAAGCCAAAGAAGAGTGAAAATCTCTCTGCTGAATAGGACCCTAACTATTAGCAACCGCAATAGCACTTAGACTTATATGCCACTTCACGGTGCTTTCCAGCCCTCTCTAAGCGGTTTACAGAGTCAGCCTATTTGCCCCCAACAATCTGGATCCCCATTTGACCCACCTCGGAAGGATGGAAGGCTGAGTCAACCTTGAGCCTGGTGGGATTTGAACTGCTGAACTGCAACTAGCATGTAAGCTGAAGCAGCCTGCCGTACTGCACTCTAACCACTGTGCTTATCTCGGCTCTATTAACTGTCCTACTAGCTAGGATAGGTCACAGGTCAATAGCAGCAAGAGGGACAGACAAAGATTCTAAATCCTATGATCGTCCCACTTCAGACTGGGAGGAAGAGGCTTCCAGAAGATTCCTCCAGGACTGAGCACAGGTGTCAGGCCTGCAGTCATATTCCTTTTAGGATCTTTGGCCTGCCACACACTCTATTATTTTACTATGCTGTTTCATTAGTGGGGTAATTGGGAGGGGGAATAGTAAGGAGTAGAATTGTGGAATGTGTTGTTGTCATAGTAGAACATTCCTTTCTTGAAGCCCAAGGTCATCTTTTGTCTCCGCACCTCTGCACCTGACCAGAACTAGATGGGTGGAAATGCCAGCGTGGCAGAGGAAGATTGGACCATGTGATGGACTTGTGGGTGTGGGGGTAAGGTTTTGAACTTTCAACTGGAATCCGAGGAAGCGTTCAGATTCGGGATTCCACAGTTTGTGCCAACATGTCTGTCTTATTAAATTGGAACTTTAAGGATAGCTCTGCCTTGGACTCTGATTTAATTCTGAATGATATTTGGAACGCTGACATCAGGATAATATAATATAATCCATCTTCTCTTTCACCAAGTTTTCCATAGGAAAGTGATTTGGGTTAGTCTCAGTTTGGATAGTTGTTTGTTCATGTTGAACCTGTTGATGGTTCCAGGTATGATCACCCCTTTTCAGTGGAAGCACCAATTCTGCACCCCGAAATACTGTACCTCGCATGGGGAACATCTCAGAGGAAGAGGGACCTAGGTTTCAAGGCCATCCTCTATCTGGGGGCCAGAGTGGTGTGGTGGCCTAAAAGTGGAGCTCTCGTCTCACAATCAGGAGGCTATGAGTTCAATCCTAGGTAGAGGCAGTTATGTCTCTCTCTCTCTGGGCACCCTTGAGAATATATCTGCTGAATAGAACTCCACTCTGGCAACAGGAAGGGTGTCCGGCCAGTAAACACTCAGCTCCATACAGTTGCCCAAGACTCCACCCTGCAAGGGATTATGGGGTCTTTAAAAGATGATGATGATTTATCTATCTGGGAGCCAGAAATGTGGCGAGAGAGATAGAACCACCAGACCAACTAGACTAAAATGGAACGAAACTTTGTGCTTCAACATGCTGTTCAATTGTTTTGGTATACAGGAGTTCCCTAACCTTTCTGATTTTGCGGACCAGTGAGGGTGGTTCTGTCCGAGAGGAAGGCAAGTACACACGCAGCTCCAATTGTGCAAGGGGTGAGCACATGTGCCCGCTGCTCGTGCAAATGGAACGTTCATGCATGCGAATGCCTACTGCTCGTGCAAGCAGGGATGCGCACATGTGCCCTCACCCACCACTTCTGTGGCCGGTTCCAAACGACTCAAGACCCGGTAGTGGGCCATGGCTTAGGGGGGTTTGGGACCTCTGGGGTGTACCATCTTGCATGAATTGTACTTTAGAAAACCCCAAAGTGGAGTTAAGGGTGTCGTGTGAATCCCACATGCCATTTATTTATTTTTTATTATTTATTTATTTATTTATTTATTTATTTATTTATTTATTTATTTATTTATTTATTTATTTATATATATATATATATATATATATATATATATATATATATATATATATATATATATATATATATATATATATATATATATATATATATATATATAATAAATATATTTGGTGCTTCTAGACCGCCCCCTCTCCCAGAAGGGACCCGGGGCGGTGTACAGTCCATAGAAATATCAGAAAATACAGTCAAAAAGTTAAATATGTACAGTTTGGAGGAGGTTAAAATGCAATTAAAAGAACTGTACAAAGCTATATAAATACAAATTTTAAATCCCTAAAACAGACACAACGAATTAAAAAACCCCTAAGATAACCAGATAATAATACATTTGCCAGGAGGGATAGTTGTAATGATCCCATATTTTTCGGACTATAAGATGCACCAGAGTATAAGACGCACCAAGATTTTGAAGAGGTAGATTAAAAATATATATATATTTTGCACTCTACAGGCCTCCCAAACCCTCTGCACGCCTCATTTTTTGTTAAAAACAGGGCATGCAGAGAATTTGAGAGGTCTGCAAGGTGGTCCTGGGAGCTGAGGGGGGAAGAAACAAGCAACAAACGGTCCATTTTTTGTAAAAACGGGCCCGGTTTTTTTTTTTGCAAAAAATAGGGCATGCATAGGCTTTGGGAGGCTTGTAGAGAGCTCCTGTTGGCTGGAGGGGAGGGGGCAAAATCAGGCCAAAAACGGGCCTGTTTTCTGCTCATTTTTGCCCTCCCCAGCCCCCAGGAGTACTTTGCAGGCCTCCCAAACCCTCTGCATGTCCATTTTGCAAAGGGGGCGGAATTTCAGGAGGCCAAAAATGCTGCATTCAGTGTATAAGACGCACCCAGATTTTAGGGGGGAAATATGGCATATGTGTTACAAAGAGAACCTCACGGGATTAAGAAATTTGCCTGATAAAATTCTAAGAAGGATATTAACTTGGGTGCCACTGCCACACTGAAAACAATTAGCAAAATAAAATCCAGACTCCACTCCACATGGAAAACCGCTCTCCCTTCCAAGAAATTGGACGTCAGTAATCAACATTTGGGCCCGCTGTAAAATCACCAATTTTCTGAATTTAGGGTTCCACGTGAAAGACTCAAGCATGCAGACTTTGCACTTAACTTAACAACCGTGGCAAGAAAGGTCATAAAATGGGGAGGAAACTCACATGACCAATGTCTCGCAAAATGCTTGCCTGTCAGTTGCAGCCAGTCATGAAACTGTCAGAAGTTGATAATTGCTCCTCCGTCATCCTTTAACCCAGGGGTGTCCAAACTTGGGAACTTTAAGACTGTGGACTTCAACTCCCAGAATTCCCCAGCCAGCCATGCTGGCTGGGGAATTCTGGGAGTTGAAGTCCACAAGTCTTAAAGTTCCCAAATTTGGACACCCCTGCTTTAGCCTCACAGTCTAAGTTCCACTTTCTAGCTTGATGGACGCAGTTCCAAGTAAAGCACCCGTCATTTTTATTGTTTAAGGATGCTTACTGCCCCTTAAGATGCGTCTCATCCTCAGCAGCTTTTAAAACGTGTGGAGTCAACTCCCAGAATTCCCTCGCCCGCACGGCTGGCTAAGGGATTCTGGGAGGTGAAGTCCATACGTTCTAATGCAGGGGTGTCAAACTGAAGGTGCTTAGAACTGGCCCACAGGGCTGCCCTGGAAACAGTGAAGGATTGGCCCGGGGTGAAAAGAGAGAAAAAAGAGCCTGCGAGGGCCACACACAAGCTCCATTTTGGCTGGCAGAGGGTTGCAGGAGGCCATCGTAGCCGAAAACAGAGCTGGCAGAGTGCTCGGGCCACCACAGGCACCCCCGATGTGAGTGACATTGAGCTGGCCACACCCATTATGGCCACAGCTCCCCCCAGCCCCCTCCCCCCAAGGTCAAACACAACCCTGATGTGGCCCTTGATGAAATCAAATTTGATACTCCTGTTCTACACTATGTGTAGCTAAGGAATTCTGGGAGTTGAAGTCTATCCATCCTAAAGTATCTCCTTGCTAAGGAATTCTGGGAGTTGAAGTTTATCCATCCTAAAGTATCTCCTTGCTAAAGAATTCTGTGAGTTGAAGTCTATCCATCCTAAAGTATCTCTGACTAAGGAATTCTGGGAGTTGAAGTTTATCCATCCTAAAGTATCTTCTTGCTAAGGAATTCTGGGAGTTGAAGTCTATCCATCCTAAAGTATCTCTGACTAAGGAATTCTGGGAGTCGAAGTCTATCCATCCTAAAGTATCTCTGGCTAAGGAATTCTGGGAGTTGAAGTCTATCCATCCTAAAGTATCTCTGGCTAAGGAATTCTAGGAGTTGAAGGCTATCCATCCTAAAGTATCTCTGGCTAAGGAATTCTGGGAGTTGAAGTCTATCCATCCTAAAGTATCTCTGACTAAGGAATTCTGTGAGTTGAAGTCTATCCATCCTAAAGTATGTCTGGCTAAGGAATTCTGGGAGTTGAAGTCTATCCATCGTAAAGTATCTCTGACTAAGGAATTCTGGGAGTTGAAGTCTATCCAGTCTAAAGTATCTCTGACTAAGGAATTCTGGGAGTTGAAGTCTATCCATCCTAAAGTATCTCTGGCTAAGGAATTCTGGGAGTTGAAGTCTATCCATCCTAAAGTATCTCTGGCTAAGGAATTCTGGGAGTTGAAGTCTATCCATCCTAAAGTATCTCTGGCTAAGGAATTCTGGGAGTTGAAGTCTATCCATCCTAAAGTATCTCTAAGGAATTCTGGGAGTTGAAGTCTATCCATCCTAAAGTATCTCTGGCTAAGGAATTCTGGGAGTTGAAGTCTATCCATCCTAAAGTATCTCTGGCTAAGGAATTCTGGGAGTTGAAGTCTATCCATCCTAAAGTATCTCTGGCTAAGGAATTCTGGGAGTTGAAGTCTATCCATCCTAAAGTATCTCTGGCTAAGGAATTCTGGGAGTTGAAGTCTATCCATCCTAAAGTATCTCTGGCTAAGGAATTCTGGGAGTTGAAGTATCTCTCAAAGTTGCTGAGGTTGAGAAACATGGCCTTAGAAGACCCACCTTCCTACCCAAGACCAGCATTACACAAATCTGGCTTCCCTCCCTCCCACCCAGCCCCAAGCCGAACTTCTGCCCTCTAGGTTATACAAAGCTGACCAAGTGGCGGGTTATTCTTGGGCCCGCGAGGAGCAGACAGAGTTAGCCAAGGGTGGCAGGTACACAGCACACAGTACCGGGAAGTCGTTAATCGCTTGTATCGACCAACGCCGTCTGGCAGAGCAAAGAGGCCTCTGTGCATGAGAATGTTACGCCCGGAAGAAGGGAAGGAAGAGGAGGAGGAGAGCCGTGGAGAAAAAAAGAGAAAAGGAAGAAAAGAACATGCAGCTGAGAAACTCTGGTTATTAAAGGATTTGGGAGGCCCCAAAGCTGCAGAGGAGCAAAAAAAGGGGGCAGCTTTAAAACGTGACCCAGCTGGAGACATTCCCCCCACTGCTCTTCTTTTGCAAGGAAGCAAACACCGACAGGGTTGCCCCCCCCCCCCCCAAATGCATCCCCTTATGGTCCACTGTCCCAGGTTGCAGGCAAAAAAAGGACCCTCTGGCCCTCCCAGGGACATTTTTTGAGCGGTAACAGCCTGCGTTACTCGCAACCCATAAAAGTGGAGACGACCTACCAATGGAAAGGAGGAACTGCAATCCACCCAAATGTTCAGAGGGGATCAGTTTTTGGGTACCGCATTTTTCAGACTATAAGACGCACCGGTGTATAAGATGCACTAAGATTTCGAAGAGGTAAGTAAGAAAAAAAAAGGATTTTGTCCTCTCCGGCCCCCAGGGCACTCTGCAGGCTTCAGCAGGCCTGGGGAAGGCAAAAATGCCACTGTTTTTGTGAAAAACGGGAGGAAAATGGGTCATTTTTCGCAAAAATGGAGGCGTTGTTGCCTTCCCCCAGCCCTGCCGAAGCCTGCAGTGTCAACTCCCAACGTTGTCATTGTGAGAGAAAGGGAGGGGGGAGTGCATTCCACGCATACTGTCGGCTGAAGTCAGATCTCAGATTACTGCAGCAGGCTTGGGAGGGGTGTATCTTATTGGGGAATGTGATTTACGACACAGACTGAGGGGAGGGAAGGAACAGGGGTAAAGGTCAGCTATAACTCAAACAAGCTTAGACCTGACTGTGAAAAGGTTTTGCCAATGGTGCTCCTAATAAATGAGTAGTTTTGTAATGAAACTTGACTCGATACTCATGAATCAATTGGGGCAGTGATGGCGAACCTATGGCACGCATGCGACAGGGGGCACGCGGAGCCATTTGTCAGGGCACACGAGGAGCTGCCCTGTCAGCTGGCCAGCACACATGTGCGTGCTGGCCAGCTGAGTTTCACCCTTTTTTAAAGCCATTTTTCGCCCTCCCCAGGCTCCAGAGGCTTTATAAAAGCCTGGGGAGGGCGAAAAGGGCCTCCCCCCGCCCCGAGGCCCTCTAGAGGCTTCATGAGCTTCCCTGAAGCTTCTGGAGCACAAAAAAAACAGCCCTACGGGCAAACCGGAAGTTCGGGAACGGTTCCTGTTCTAAAGGGGTACAATCAGGAGTATTTTCATTCCTGTTTCAGGTGATGATATCAAGAAGGCTTGTTCTCAATGAAGTTTGGAGTCAGTAGTCCTACTCGCTAATCACCGTGGCTCTGAATTTGCCGGCCGGGCTACAGCTCGGCTCAGGATGCCCACCCCCCCTTCCCTCCCCCAGGTTCCAGGGCTGTGTGTTCCCAGCCAAGCCATCTCTCCAAAGGATCTTAGAAGGGAGGTATAGTCAGAAGCAAACAAAGGTGTGTTTCCAGACAACTTCAGGCAACAGAAGAAATGATTAGATGGGCAAATAAACAAATTAGAGGACGAGCTACTATCTTCCTTTCCATGTTAAGATACAGATACAGATTAATAAGAGTTGGAAGGGCCCCTGGATGTCCATGATGGAGAACCTATGGCACGCGTGACACAGGTGGCAAGCGTAGCCATTTGTTAGGATATGTGCGACGTTGCCCTGTCAGCTCCAGCACACATGTACGCGCTGGCCAGCTGACTTGGGCCTTCTTTTAAGACCGTTTTTCGCCCTCCGGAGGCTTCCCTGAAATCCCAAATCAGAATTCTAAAGAAATTTCTGCACTCCTTTTGGGCCTCATTTGTCTTAGGACAGCTCAGCTTCAAGGTGTTCCAAAGGTGCTTTTTTCCCCCTAAAAGGCAACTTGTCAGATCTGCCGTCATAACCGCTCCAGGGCTGCTTCACTTTGATGGGAGATGGGGGGGATGCAGGGAGCACAGATGTCAGTAGCCAGATGTGCCAACCAGAGACAATGGTTGAAAGATCCAAGGACACAGGCATGGGAACGGAATACACCCAAAGAGGCCTCAAACTTTAGAAGTGTCACCAAAAGACCTTGTTTGAATATCATTTGCATATTCACAGGAGGGCCAAGGGGAGAAGGAAAAGAGAAAAGCACTGGGTTTACGCGGGAATATTCAGATCTGGCTTTGCTTATGTTGTGACCATTTGGCTTTAGTAAAAGTGTACCTTTTGCTACAAATGGGAGTCGAGGGTCTTTCTTTCCTAAACGCCCAAGCCGAGACAGGCCTGACACAATTGGACTTTTTTTGAGGGTTTTCTTTTCTCTGAAAACATTTCACTTCTCATCCAAGAAGCTTCTTCAGTTCCAACTAACTTCCATTCCCTACCAGTTTGTTAGAACTGAATAACTTCTTGGAGGAGAAGCAAAATATTAAAAATCAAATCAAATCAAGGAAGTCCAGTTGCCTTTTGGAAAAAGCACCGTTACCTGGATGATTGCAAATCTCCATAGATACTCAGCTTCAAGGCTGGGGTTTTTTTTTCTCGGCCATGAGAGGTGACTGGGACCTCCGCTCTGTCCTTTCGCAAAGTGTTCTGTTAAAAGGAGGGTCCTGCAGCTCTTAAGATGGCAATAACCTCCCAGCTATTGCTGGAATCTTTGCTGCACAAATGACCTTCATGTAATTTTCTCTGAATGTTTGCCCGAAATAACTGTCTAGGGCCGTGACGGCGAACCAATGGCACGTGTGCCAGAAATGGCACGCAGAGCCCTCTCTGTGGTCATGCGTGCCGTCACCAGCTGGTGTTCTGGTTCCTGGCTGGTCTTTGAGGACCCTGGAGCACCAGAAAACGGCCCGAAAACAGCCTACAAAATGGCCCCAAAACAGCCTGAAAGTGGTCCAGAAAACAACCTTGAAACAGGTATGTGTGCGCCAGCCAGCTGGTGTTTGGGTTTCCAGCGCTTCAGGCACATGCAAAGCCCAGCTGGCCGATGCACATGCATGTGCTGGAAAATCAAAATCTGTGCGACCAACTGGTCTTTGGGTTTCTGATGCTCCGCGCACATACATGCATACTTGTTCCAGTTTGGGCACTCAGTGCCGAAAAGGTTCGCCATCACTGGTCTAGGGGCACCTAAAGGATCACGACACTAGATGGAGCTGTTCAGTCTAAGAAGCCAACAGGTGCAGCTTTCTACCTATTCAAGAAAGGTATTTCATCCTTTGCACTTGAGATGGTCTGAAGCGCCATGGAAGGCGCTCTCCAGCCATTAGGATCCAGCAGGATCAATGCTGCCAGGTGTGCGTCTACCCTCCTGACCAACAGCCCCAAAATCCATAGTTGACAGGGATCACTATAGAAGGGCGGGCACTGCCCACCCTGGAAAAGCCTGGACGAGACCTCCACACAATGGAATTTTCCTAGCAAATAAAAGCCTAACAATTGGACCCCAATAAGGAAGAGCCACTGCACTGAATAGCACTCCCCACGAGGACTGCAGGTGGTCCTCGACTTACGACCACAACTGAGCCCAAAATTTCTGCTGCCGAGTGAGATTTGTTAAGTGAGCTTTTTACGACCTTTGTTGCCGCAGTGGTTAAGTGAATCACTACAGTTGTTCAGTGAGTCACACGGCCGTTAAGCGAATCTGGCTTCCTCATTGACTTTGTTCATCAGAAAGTCACAAAGGGGGATCAGCTCGCCCTGGGCATAGTGCATCTGTCACAAATGTGAGCCGGTTGCCAAATGGGGCATTTTTTAATATGTGACGCTGCAATGATGCGAAAAACGGTCGTCAGTTACTTTTTTCAGTGCCGTCGTAACTTTGAACGGTCACTACGTGATCTGATGCAAATCGAGGACCACCTGTGGTAGCCTGCTGTCTCTCTGACCAGCACAGCTTACCGAAGAAGGATCAGAAGGGAAGCTAGAAGAGTAAAGATTCCAGCAGGCGTTGCTGAAGCAGTCAGAGTATCGGGCAAGCAGCTTCATGGGCTGTGGGCTTACCCTCTCCTTGTAGTAGAAGGAACTGATGGAGACCTGCTCCTTTTCACTACGCGTGGGACTCCCACCATACAACCGCAGGTTGGCGGGGTTCTCTGTACGGATCTTCATGGGCGTGATGAGGCCGCTGTGATAAGCCGACAGGGCTGACAAGGATCTGAAGGGAAAGGAAGAAATTCCGGTCATTCTTCAGCCAGATGCACCTTCTTTGCAGAAAAGAAAAAGGTTTGAAGCATCCTGAATGCACACAGAATGCTGCAAACCTTCAGACATGAATGTCCAGCTGGAGTATAACTTTCCTTGACAAGAGTATTTTCGCCTTCCCCATGCTGAGATCCTCCATGGCATTAGAGTCGGCTTCCATGGTATAAACCTGTAGAGATTCTCAGCCATCCAAAGGGGCATTTTCCAAAGGGGCTTTTTAAGGAGGCAACTGGACTTTCTTGTCTTTTCTTTTGAAGATGTTTCGCTTCCCATCCAAGAAGCTTCTTCAGCTCTGACTGGATGGTAGGGAAGGGAAGGATTTCCACAGGAAAAAAATTGCAGACCACAGGAACCATTTGCACCCCTCAGGTGACCCTGAGGACATAGACAAACCTCCAAGTGGCCTCAACGACCCTCTAAAAGGACGCAAATGACCAACTGCCTGCAAGGAATGTAAATCCCTCCATTCCCCACCATCCAGTCAGAGCTGAAGAAGCTTCTTGGGTGAGAAGCAAAGTATCTTCAGAGAAAAAACAGAAAGTCCAGTTGCTTCCTGAAAAAGCCCCTTTGGGGCAACCATGACCTGGATGGCTGAGAATCTTTATAGACTATTAGTCCCATTAGCAATTAATTGATTAGGGTATATCTGCCCACAGTTGCCAAAGTGCAAAGATGTTTTGGGACAAGCAACTCATGCCACTTAGTAGGTACCATCCTGGAAGCAAGAAGGAGCTGAAGAAGCTTCTTGGGTGAGAAGCAAAGTATCTCCAGAGAAAAAACAAGAAAATCCAGTTGCCTCCTGAAAAAGCACCTTTGGGACAACCATGGTATACGCTCTCCTGCTTGTAGGCTGGACGACAAGACCCCCAAGGTCCCTTCCAGCTTATTCTATTCTATTCTTCATTCCAATATTCTATTTTATTCTATTCTATTCTAACAGCTGTGATGGTCTGAAGACATTACGCCATTAAAGCCACCAGCCCTGTTCGGAATTACTGAATTATAATTCAGGCCAGAATTATGGCCCTAAATTATGCTACTTGATTAGTACGTGGACGTGACTGATTCCGCAACCTTTTTTAAGGGTGTCACAGTAATTGCTGGCCCATCATGACACAGGATTGCTGCAAACAGCCCTACATTTGTGGGTTGCTTGCCAAGTGCCCAAAATGCAATCATAGGACCCGGGGGGAAGGGGGCAGGGCGGGGGAGACGGGGGACTGGTCATCAAAAAATTGAACCTGAATCATGAGAAGCTCTTGGGAGGTCTGCTATAATGTCTAATGGTTGCTAAGCAACTGATTGTAAGTCAAGGACTAGCTGTCCCCATTTATAGTCTTTGGTGCAGGAAAATATTCTTTACAAAGGGAAGAAAAATTCCTTAGGGTATTTCTGGTAAGAACGGGATGGTTTTCCATTGCTGTGTCAAATTCCCCAATGCAAAGCTGCTTTTGGTTTGAAGGCCATGGCAACTGATGGTCAAGGGCAGTCCCTTTTTGTGTTGAATATGCTTTATTGGAGTAGAATAGAATATAAAATAGAATAGAATAAACAGAATTGGAAGGGATCCTTGGAGGTCTTCTAGTCCAACCCCCCTGCCCAGGCAGGAAACCCTACACCACTTCAGACAAATGGTTATCCAAGTTTCTTCTTAAAAACTTCCAGTGTTGGAGCATTTACAACTTCTGGAGGTAAATTGTTATTAAGTTATTAACAACTTCAATTGTTATTGAAGTTTAACCTAGCTATTTTATCTCGGTCCATGCAAAAGCTGACGACTACACACACAATCAAAGGCTCTGGATTGCACACATTGCCAGAGAAAACTTTGACAAGAGTTAGGGTGGCAAATCCGGTCGCATTTTCTTTCTCTCTAATGAACCAATTTAATTAAAAAGCGTTAAGCTTTTGTGAGCCGTAGCTCACAAACGCTCATGCCTTTTAATTAAATTGCTTGGTTGGAAAAGATGGAACCAGACTCTTTCACTGAAGTCAGTGTTGTCTTCTTACAGCTGGGAAGATCTGGGAAAGCCGCTGTCTGCCAATGCTTGATGCTTACCGCGGTGTTGGTTCAGTAGGTGAGACCGTACGGTGCATCGTCATTGGTCTGGTGAAGTATACCAGGTAGCCTGAAATAACCAAGAGAAACCTACACTGGAGAAGCTTGCCTCGAATGGAAAGAGAGACCCAATAGCCATTATTCCATGCGGAAATTTTTGGACGTTCGGAATTTATGAACCATTTATTATTTTAAAGGAAACAAATTTGTCCATCAACAGTAAAGGTACCGCATTTTTCGGAGTATAAGATGCCCCTTTTCCCCGCTTGAAAGAGGGTGAAAATTTGGGTGCGTCTTATACACTAAATGTAGCCCCACCCACCCACTCACCATCCCCCACCCTTTGGCCTTCGCCTCCCAGTAATTTACCTCCTTGCAGGAAACGGGGAAAATGGGGCTTGCGGAGGTTGCAATAAGCTATAGCAATCCCTGCAGCCTGAAACAGCTGATGATCAGGAGGCGTGCTTAAACTGAAAGTGAAATTTGGTGTTTGCTCCAAGAGGCAAATTGCTGGGAGACAGAGGCAGATTTTTTTTTCTTGTGCTAATCAGGCTGTTTGCTGCAAGGAGGTAAGTCAATAACTATAAATGTCTATAGAATGTTCAAATTATTAGACTTATTTTTTAAACACTGCTTTATTATTGTTCTAGATAGCTTAATAAAATGAAGAAGTTTTTTTAAAATAAATACTTGATCTGAAGAGGCCCAGTGCTATTGTATCTTCTTTTAAATAGCAGAGAGAATAAATATACTTCCAGAAAGCACATCCATTTTAACAGCATCTGTACAAGTATAGTCTGAAATGTAACACTACAAACAGTGTATATTGTCTGTGCTGTTTGCTGTTTGTTCCAAGGAGGCAAATTGCTGGGAGGCAGAGACAGATTTTCCCCCCTTGATTTCCTCCGCAAAAGCTAGGTGCGTCTTATACTCCGAAAAATATGGTAGTTCTTGATTTACAACAGTAATTGTGCTTGGCAATTAGGCTCGTAAGTCAGGACCACTGTAAAGTAGGTTGCACCTAAGGTTTATGATGTTTTTTTGTGGAGGTTGTTATGCCAACGCAACAAACCCACTGTTTGCTGTGTGCTGGTTTTTGCCAGAACTCAAAGTAAATGTCGGTTTCCAGCAAAACCATCGTAAATCACAGTCATTTGTCTATAGGACACTGCAAATTAGGGACAGTGGCCGAGTGCCCAGAATATGATCACGTGGCCATGGGGGGGAGGGGGGGGGGGCGAGGAGAGAGGCAATGTTGGAACTTGAAACCAGGCCATAAATCCTTTTGGAAGGGGGATCTATTGTGAAGTCAAACGATTGCTACATTCGGTCATAAGTCAGGGACTGTCTTTAGAAGAAGGCATAAACCCTGGTCATGTAGTAACTCCAAACGTAAGCAGAGTTGGAGCAGATCTATATGACTTGGGAATCCCAGGGTTGGTACCAGACTGCGGGGAGGAATATTCCAGGAAATGGTGCTAGCCAAACATTGGTGGCGCATTAGTTAGAATGCAGTACTGCAGACTAATTCTGCCGACTGCCAGCAGTTCGAGCCTCACCGGCTCAAGGTTGGCTCAGCCTTCCATCCTTCCGAGGTGGGTAAAATGAGGCCCCAGACTGTTGGAACCAATAGGTTGACACTGTAAACTGCTTAGAGAATGCAGTAAAGCAATATAAAGCGGTATATAAGTCTAAGCGCTATTGCTATTTCTGTAAGACTGTCGAAGAAAGTACAAGATGCAGTAAATCCGAATTCAGGCTGACTCAGGAATGCTTTATTTTGTGGAAGAAGGCAATTTCTGGATTCCTGAACTTGTAGCATTAGAGCCGGGGTGTCAAATCCACGTCATCATGGCGGCATCATGTGACGTATCGAGACATTTCCCCCCCTTCGCTAAATTGGGCGGGGGGAACAGGTGACTCATCTGGCCCACGGGGCCATGAATTTGACACCCCTGCATTAGAGCAATCGCTGGTTGTGTAGAAGCTGTAACAAACCAGCAACGGACAGCTGAGACTGCTGAAAGATGAGACGGGACTTCCAGCCACTGTCCTTTTCTTTTCCATCTTCCTAGAGTTAAGATTCAACTCACCTGCCCCACAGAACCTCGCTCCAGAGGTTCGGGGAAATGGAATATTGGAATCCTGATAGGAGCCGTAGGCATTGGAGACCCTCGGAAAGGTTGGCAAAGGCGGCGTTACGGAATTCGGGAGGGCATAGGGGTCACCAGAGGAGCTGTCTTCCTGAAAAGACATGGAATTAAGACACTCAGGGGTCTTTCCCGCCACTTAACAGCAACCCCTCCTCACAAAGGCCTCCCGGGACATCAAACCAGGAATAGACAGCGTGTGAGTATATGTATGACTCCCTAACTCTGTCTGCACCTCCACAATCCAGAACACAACATTTGAGAGTCAGTTTGATCTAGTTGTTAAGGGATCAGCCTAGAAACCAGGAGAAGTGAGTTCTAGTCCCACTTTAGGCATGAATAACCACCCGGCTGACTTTGGGCCAATCACCAGGAGACGGTGAGTTCTAGTCCCGCCTTAGCCATGAAAGCCAGCTGGGTGACTTTGGGCCAATCACCAGGAGACGGTGAGTTCTAGTCCCGCCTTAGCAATGAAAGCCAGCTGGGTGACTTTGGGCCAATCAACAGGAGACGGTGAGTTCTAGTCCCGCCTTAGCCATGAAAGCCAGCTGGGTGACTTTGGGCCAATCACCAGGGGACGGTGAGTTCTAGTCCCGCCTTAGCCATGAAAGCCAGCTGGGTGACTTTGGGCCAATCACCAGGGGACGGTGAGTTCTAGTCCCGCCTTAGCCATGAAAGCCAGCTGGGTGACTTTGGGCCAATCACCAGGGGACGGTGAGTTCTAGTCCCGCCTTAGCCATGAAAGCCAGCTGGGTGACTTTGGGCCAGTCTCCCTCGGCCCCACCCATCTCACACGGATTCTGTTGTGGGGAAAAGAGGAGGAAAGAGGCATCTTGGTATGTTCACCGCCTTGAGTTATTTGTAAAAATAATAAAACCAGGATACAAATAAATAATTATAATGTCATGTGGTGTGATGGAGTGGTACCCTAACCCACCCCATCCAATAACCATTTAAAGTTTAAGGCAAGAGTGTCCAGGCCTTTGTGAGGCTTAACACATTTATTTTGGGTACCGGAAAATGTTTCCTACTCTTGCCAAAGATGTAAGCCCATACAAGCTTAAGCAATTTTGTTATGCAGGCCTTCAGGGACTGGGACAAAAAAAAGAGAGAGAGAGAGAGAAATGCAACTCTTTTAGGAAACAAACTGCCTGGCTTCTGTTTCACTTGAGCAGCAGAAGAATTTCAATGTTCCTTCTACCAGAAAAGAGTATTTCACTCTGATCAGGAGATACAAACTTTTTTGTTATGTCCTACTCCAGGGGTGTCCAAACTTGAGAACTTTAAGACTTGTGGACTTCAACTCCCAGAATTCCCCAGCCAGCCATGCTGGCTAGGGGATTCTGGGAATTGAAGTCCACAAGTCTTAAAAGTTCTCAAGTTTGGACACCCCTGTCCTACTCTGTGACAAAACTGTGGGTTGGGAAAAAAAAGAGGCAGCAGGATGGACAAGCAGCCCACATTGTGAGCCTGCATGCACCCCAACTTTGAAATGTAGTCATAAGTACTTTTGGGAGGGTGGGGAATTCTGGGAGTTGAAGTCCACAGGTATTAAAGGTCTTAAAGCGGCCAAAAGTGGATGCCCCTGCTTTATTTTATTTTTTTAAAATATGTAATTTTTATTAAGCTTTTTACAAAACAAAACATAAAAACCAAGTTCAACATCTATTCTTCCCAGTCCTAAGACATCAGTATATCCCCTTTTGTTTAGCATCTTACATATATTCCATTCGTTTTTCATTTGCAACTTCCTCTTTACATTTATAATTCCTATAACCTAATGTTTACATTTCTCAATATTCTACTTTCATTTGTTATTCCTATTCGCTAAGCACTGATACCATTTGTCCCATACTGTATAGTATTCTTTTTCTTCTTTATCTTGCAGTTTGAGAGTTAATTTAACCATTTCTGAGCAGTCCATTATTTTTTTAATTATGTTTTCAGAGGCCATCTATTTTCCAATTTTGGGCATATGCTATTCTTGCTGCTGTCAGTATATGAATTATGATATAATTAATTTCCTTTGTAAACGTTCCTCTAATTATCCCTAGCAAAAACATCTCTGGTTTAAATTGGATTTGAAGCCCTGTTATTTCTTGCAACCAAATCCTTATTTTACTCCAATATTTCCTTGCTTCTGGACAGGCCCACCACATATGAAAGTATGAGCCCTGTTCATGTTTACATTTTCAACATC